>NC_056695.1:60420158-60723189 GCF_018350215.1 Panthera leo | reverse complement strand
TCAAAGTTTGAGTACAAGCAATAGAACTCTGTTTGGCCTATATTTGGTAGTGTATGCTGCATTCAGTTAGCCAACTGTGCCTGCTTGATTATCTTTCTTAGAAAGAGAGGAAAAGAGTGCAAGTAGAGGAGAGGGGCAGAGGGAAGGAGGGAGAGGGAAGGAAGGGGAGGGAGGGAGACAGAGAGAGAAGGAAGGAGGGGAGGAGGGAGAGAATGAATGAATCCAGAGCAGGCTCCATGCACAGCACAGAGTCCGACTTGGGTGCTTGATCCCAGGACCCTGTGATCATTACCTGAGCCAAAATCAAGAGTCAGATGCTTGACTGAGGCACCCAGGTGCCCCTGTGCCTACTTTATAATCAAGCTTCAAAAGGACTTTTTTTTTTTTTTTTTTACCTGAGTTGGCATAATTTAAATAGGTCAACTTTTACATGCACTATATATACAGGTATTAAGAAAGACCAGCACATCCTTAGGTCAATGGTTCATTTAAGAAACATTTATTGAATACACCCTTGTCTCTGGTATACATCTTCACTAGGCTACTTTGAGATTTTCTTCAAATGTCACTTCCCTTGGCAGGCCTTATGCTCCCAGGCACAGTGAATTTTTTGAAATGATTTATAAATGTATTCATTCATGTATAGTTATACCTTGACTTGTGCCCCCAGAAATTCAGATTGATGTTAAATATTATACAAAGGATTTTATGGCTTGAAGGAGTTTTATTATAACACTAATCTCAATGTAATAAAATTCACTATTTACATACCTATTCCCCAGATAGATCACAAACTTCATGAGGAGAGACTGTATCTTACTCATCATTGAATCTCAACATATTAAGTGTTCAGTAAATGAATATAGACACACATCTATAAGCACAACCAAGTGAAGGCTAAGTGAATGCTGGCCTTCAAAGTAGTACCTTGGGATACAGCACATATTTCCAATAACACACTGTATAGAATCCCTTCCCAAGCTGAGATGATCTTCAAAACAAATTTCAAAAGTACACCAAAAAAAGAACTAATTTAGTTTTCCTTTTGATTTTTCCATAAAACATCTCTTCTCCAAAATGGATCACACATGGCTATAGGCCGTTTCCAGTAGTCAAATTTCTCCTTAAAGGATTAAGAATCTCCACAACCAAAGGTATAAATCTTGTTATAGATGACCTCTAAACATTTTAATCCTGACCTACCTCAGTGACTCCACCCATCTCTCATTCCACCCATTCCCAGAAAGCTACTTCGATTTAGAAACTTGAGCTCAAACCCCAGTCCCACCACCTGTTATCTTATTCATGGGCAGGTTATTTGAGCTCTCAGTTTCAGTAGTGGTTAATTTTACGTGTCAAGTTGGCTGGGCCATGTGGTACCGAGATAATTGGTTAAACATTATTCTGGATGTGTCTGTGCTTCTGGATGAGACTAATATTTGAATTGGTAAATGAAGTAAAGCAGATTGTTCCCCCCAATGTGGAGTAAGAAAGAATTCACTCTCTCTATTTTCTAGCTGACAATGGTCTACTCCTGCACTTGGTCTGGAACTGTACCTCTGGCTTTCATGGGGCTCCAAAGAGCAGATCATGGGACTTCTCAGCTTCCATAACCATATAAGCCAAGTCCTTGTGATAATACCTCCTACCTCCCCTCCATACACACATACACACACACACACACACACACACACACACACACACACACACTACCGGTTCTGTTTCTCTGGAGAACTCTAATACACTCCGTTTCCTTTGCTGTGACATATGAAAAGTAAGAGCCATATATTTTAACACTATGCTAAATATTTTGTATCTCTTATCTCAGTTAATACTTCAGCTGTCATATGATGTAGGTACTATTAATATGATCATCCCTTTACATTCCTGCTTATTGAAAGTTTTTACTTCCTTGAGGCATTGACTTCACTTGAACTAGTATCTCCCCACCACCAACAGACCAAGAGGAAAGAATTTAATGGATCCCAGCTAGTGGTTTGTCCCTTTGGGAAACAAATTCTCCGACAAGGCTAACCAATGATCTGACCTACATGATGGGCTTGTTTGGCCACCTTCCCACACCTGGGACATTCAGCATTGTTCAGGGAAAATTGGTAGTGGTGGGGAGATGTTGGTCTCTTGTTAACACAATGGCAATTTATACTTACAAATCCACTCTTGTCAGGGTGGTAGAGACCTAGACTCCCCGAGACTCAGAAGCTACGGACTTGGCAAGTTCACTGAGGTTGGACTTGTATTTCGACAGAAAAGGTAAAATGCACCAGGGTGTGTTCTTCAGATGATAGTGATCTCCTATGCACTGGTCTTCTGCTGTATTCAAATCCCTGGAACTGTGCCCAGCACCTGGCTATCTTTAAAATAATATGTGAAATGGGTGGCTAAATCTAGGCCTCCCTAAGAGGGGCAGCTCCAAAGATCAATAGCTCTGAACTAGTCTTTCTATGGCTGTATGATCAAGACAGAAATCCACACATCTAGAAACATGTTCAGTAAATGTTTTTGCCCTTAACAAATTCTTCAGTCCTTCTCTTGAGGTGTAGAATAAAAAAACCCTGGAAGAGTACGGATGAGACTTCTGGAGGAGGCTGGAGCTCCCTCTAGGGGTGAAAATAAAGTATCCTAAAAAACGCAGCACTGGTTCTGCAGGTTGTTTTTTAAGAAGAAAATGTTTTAATGTCATAAAATATACCAACATCACCATAACAACTTCACAGAGTGATAGATTTAACAACACTCCTTTGCGTACATGGTCATTCAAATGTTAAGTGCCAGTTATATACCTGGACTGTGTAAGGTACATGATATTTGGATATTTAAGTTGAGGATATGGGAATATGGAGAAATAGGAACTCTTGTACATTGTTGGTGAGAATGTAAACTGGATACAGCTGCTATGGAAAGCAGTATGGAGGCTCCTCAAAAAATTAAAAAATAGAACTCTCATATGATTGAGCAATCTCTTTTGTGTTCATATCCAAAGGAAATAAAATCAGGATCTCAAAGAAAAAACTATACCCCCATGTTCATTGCAACATTATTCATAATAGCCAACATATGGAAACAACCTAAGGGTTCAGTGACAAGTGAATGGGTTAAAAAATGTGACCACACACGCGCGCGAGCGCGCGCGCACACACACACACACACACACACACACACACACACACACACTGGAGTACCATTCAGCCTTAAAATATGAAAAAATTCTGGCATTTGCGACAACGTTGATGAACCTGGAGGTCATTATGCTAAGTGAAATAAGTCAGACACATAAAGACAAATACTGTATGGTATCACTTACATGTGGAATCCAAGAGAGTCAAAATCATAGAAGCAGATAGTATTGTCAAAAAGAAAATCACAGGCATAAATGGGGTCACTTATGCTAGGCCAAATCACCAAACAGAGGCTTAATACCTAAATTAATCACAGTTTCATCCTCCCTCAGCAATGTAGTCTTCACCAGTCAGTCAGGAATTTTCTAACCAATACCAATGAGGTAATCTGTCACATGGGCCCTCTCTAACCCCCAAAGGAAGAGGAGATAATCTGCATAAGACTCCCTGCTCTTCCCCAAAGGGAAAGTGACCTTGCCTGAAACAATCTTTTTTCTTTTTCCTAATAACTTCTTGCCTCACCCTCCTTCCTATAAAAACCTTCCATTCTGTACAACTTCTCAGAGCCCCCTCCACCTGCTAGATGGGGTGCTGCCTGATTCATGAATCCCTTAATAAAACCAATTAGATCTTCAAATTTATTTAGTTGACTTTTTGTTCTTTAATAGAATAGTAGTTGCCATGGGCTAGGAGTAAGGGGAAAATGGCGAGATATTAGTCAAAGGTTACAAAGTTTTAGGCAGTATGAAAAAGTTCTGGAGAGCAAATGTACTGCATAATGACTATAGTTAATGACACTGTCTTGTATACTAGAAATTTGTGAACAGTAAATCCTAATTGTCACAAAAAAGTGTTAATTATATGAGGTGATGGATATGTTAACTAGCTTGATTATGGTAATTATTTCACAGTGTATATGATATAAAAACATTACATTATAATGCTCATGTCAACATCACAGAAGCATAAGATGCTCTTCCTTTTCATCCCCCCTTTTCAACAAAGAATTAGACATCCATGCACAAACAAAAACACCTTGGTAGGAGCTGTGGGTTATAGCAACATACCCAAGAGGAGTCTCTCTCACCACTCTGCCCTTGGTACAGGGTAGAACCAGTGAGGCAGCAAACCTGCCCCAATTCCTCTGGCTGTGGTTGGGAAAAAAACTAGAGAGCACTAACCTGGGCAGGTAACCATGGCTGAAAGAAAAAAATCCAAAGTTCATCCTACCCAAGGAGAGATCCCAGCACCTCATTAGAACAAACAAACAAAAAAAGAGTTTGTAGTAGCAGAGGGATAAGAACCTCCCCTATCCCCACCTCCAAAACAATACTGCATGAGGCTGAACCAGCAGGTGGCAGCAATCTCTCCCACAGAGGAGGAGGAGAGTGGTGAGTGAATGCCTGGCTACCTCAGTGGTGTGGTGTGGGATGCAATTGAAGAAACCCTTTCTCTCCAACAACACCAGAGGACTGATATGGGGCCTCCATGATTGGGAGGAAGGAAGAGAATATCAAAGGGCATTAAAGACTAGCTCAGCAGTAAGTTCACCCACAAGCCTCTGGGAGTGCCATATTCTGGGATCTTTGGGTAAAGGAGATATTAAAACTTGAGCTACAGTACCACTTTTGGAATACCAAAAAGAGGTGTCCAGTAGTCAGCCTGGTGAGTTGTAAGAATCAGAGAAAACATAAAGGCTTGAGAATTCTGCCACCAGAGGGAGTAAGAAGAGTGGAAAAGGTATATCCAAAGGCAGAGAAAAACCCGCATAATAACAGCATCACTGAACAAAATACCCCAACAGAAGAGAGCTGGCAAATATCTAAAGGGGTATCTGCTACTTCAGAAACAAAACACGAAACTACAGAACCAACACAAAACTATAAGTAACATGAAGAAATCAAAAAACTTGCACAGACAACCCCCATCAAATCAACCTATGGAGGTCTACACCAAGACACAGAACAATAGAAATGGTAAAAAGTGGTGATAAAGAGAATTTTTAAAGCAGCAAAAGAAAACAGTTACATACAAAGGAAACCCCATAAGGCTAGCAGCTGATTTTTCAGCAAACACTTTGCAGGCCAGAAGGGAATTTTATGAAATATTCAAAGTGCTGAAAGGAAAATACCTACAACCAAGAATACTCTATATAACAGAGCTATCATTTAGAATAGAAGGAGAGATAGAGAGCTTCCCAGACAAAAAGTTAAAGGAATTTATCACCATTAAACCAACCATATAAGAAACATTAAAGAAAATTCTTCGGATAGAAACAATCCCATAATCAAAAGTAAGAAAATTATGGGGAAAAAATTTCACAGTTACCTAAAACATAATAAAAGTAGATCAATTACTTATAAAAACCAGTATGGAAATTAAGCACAAAAGCAGTAAAATCAAGTGTCTATAAAAATTGGTCAAGGGATTCACAAAAAAAAGGATATAAAGTATGAGATCATAGACATAAAACATGGGGGAGGTTGTAAAAATTTAGTGCTTTTAGAATGGGTTCAAACTTAAGTGACTATCAATGTAATATAGACTGTTATTTGCATAGGTTGTATGCATATATGTATGCATATGTGTATAAACCTAATGGTAACCACAAATCAAAAACCTATAATAGATATGCAAAAATATCCAAGGAATCCAAGCATATCACTAAAGAAAGTCATCAAATGACCAGAGGAGACAAATGTAAAACCAGTACTAAAATGGCAATAAGTACATATCTACTAATAATAATTTTGAATGTAAACAGACTAAAAGCTTCAATCAAAAGATATGGGATGGACCAAATGGATAAAAAAGCAAGACCCATCTATATGCTGCTTACAAGAAACTCATTTCAGACCTAAAGACACATGCAGACTGAAAGTGAAGAGATAGAAAAATATTCCATGCAAATGGAAAAAAAAAAAAAAAACTGGGTAGTAATTCTTGTATCAGACAAAACAGATTTTATTTATTTATTTTTTAACATTTATTTATTTTTGAGACAGAGAGAGACACAGCATGAATGGGGGAGGGGCAGAGAGAGAGGGGAACACAGAATCAGAAGCAGGCTCCAGGCTCTGAGCCATCAGCCCAGAGCCCGACACGGGGCTCGAACTCGCGGACCGCGGGATCGTGACCTGAGCCGAAGTCGGACGCTTAACCGACTGAGCCACCCAGGCGCCCCCAGACAAAACAGATTTTAAAACAAAGACTGTAACAATCACTCAACATGGGAGAACCTAAATCCCTAGCAACTATTAAGAGACAAAAAGGAAGAAATTAATGGTAATACAATAACAGCAGGGTTTTTACCACACGGTTTACATCAACGTCTAGCTCATCCAAAAAGAAAATCAACCACGAAGCTCTGACTTTGAAGGATACATTGGACTTGATGGGTCCAACAGTTATATTCAGAACATTCCATTCTAAAACAGAATATATATTCTTTTCAAATACACATGGAACACTCTCCAGAATAGATCTCATGTTAGGCCACAAAACAAGTCCAACAAATGCAGAAAGACTGAAATCATGTCATGCATATTTTCCAGCCACAACTGTATGGAATTAGAAATCAACCACAAGAAAAAAATCTGGAAAGAACACAAATATATGGATGTTAAATTCCATGCTACTAAACAATGACTGGGTTTACCAAGAAAACAAAGGGGCGCCTGGGTGGCTCAGTCAGTTGAGCATCCGACTCTTGATTTCAGCTCAGGTCATGATCCCAGGGTCATGGAATTGAGCCCCATGTTGGGCTCTCCACTGAGCGTGGAGCCTGCTTGGGATTCTCTCTCTCTTCCTCTGTCCCTCTCCCCAACTTGCACGTGCAACTCTCTCTCTCTAAAAATAAAAAATAAGAAGCAAATTTAAAAAATGGAAATGAAAACACAATGACCAGGTGCTTGGGGATGCAGCAAAAGCTGTTCCAAGAGGGAAGATTATAACAACATAGGCTTACCACAAGAAGAAAGAAAAATCTCAAATAAATAGCCTAATTTTACACCTAAGGAGCTAGAAACAAACAGACAAAGCCCAAAGCCAGTAGAAGGAAGGAAATAATAAAAATTAGAGTAGAAATAAATGAAATAGAGACTTAAAAACAATAGAACAGATCAATGAACCCAGAAGATGGTTCTTTGAAAAGATTAAACTGATAAACGTTTAGCAGGATTCATTTAAAAATTTGGGGGGGACTCAAATAAAATCAGAACTGAAAGAGGAGAAATAAGAACTGACACCACAGAAATACAAAGGATTGTAATAAATTATTTAAAAATTATATGTCAACAAATTGGAAAACCTAAAAGAAATGGATAAACTCCTAGAAATACATAACCTTCCAAAACTGAATCAAGAAGAAATGGAAAATTTGAAAGCAATGCAGCTGAATCAGTACTCAAAAATTCCCAGCAAATAAAGATCCAGAACCAAATGACTTCACAAGTAAATTCTATTAAACATTTAAAGAAGAGTTAATACCTATTCTTCTTAAACTATTCCAAAAAATTGAAGAGGAAGGAGCTTCCAAATTCATTCTATGAAGTCAGCATTACCTTGATAGCAAAATCAGATAAATACACTACAAAAAAGAAAGAAAGAAAGAAAACTACAGGCCAATATTTCCGATGAACCTAAATGCAAAAATCCTCATAAAATATTGACTAACCAAATTGAAAAATACATTTAAAAAGTCATTCACCATGATCAAGTGGGATTTTTTTCCAAGGATGCAAGCATGATTTAATAGTTATAAATCAATGTGATACACACATAAAAACCATATGATCATTTCAATAGACACAGAAAAAGCATTTGACAAAATACAACATACATGATAACACTTCAGCATAATAAAGGCCATATATGAAAAACCCACAGCTAAAATCATACTCAATGGTGAAAAACAGAGCTTTTCCTCTAAGGTCTAAGGAACAAGACAAGGACAATCATGTTCACCATTCTTATTCAACATAGTACTGGAAGTTTTAGCCACAATAATCAGACATGAAAAAGTGGGGAAAAAGGCATCCAAATTGGCAAGAAAGAAGTAAAGCTGTAACTATTTGCAGGTAACATGATAGTACATACAGAAAACCCTAAAGACTCCACAAAGTAACTGCTAGAATTCATCAATGAATTCAGTAACATTGCAGGATACAAAATTAATATACAGAAGTCTGTTGCATTTCTATACACTAATAATGAAGTAGAAGGAAATTAAAACAATCCCATTTACAATTGCACCTAAAATAACAAAATATGTAGGAATGAACTTAAGGAAGTGAAAGACCTGTACTCTGAAAGCTATAAAACACTGATGAAAGAAACTGAAGATGACACAAACAAACGGAAAGATATTCCATGGTCATAGACTGGGATAACAAATATCGTTAAAATGTCCATACTAGTGAAAGCAATCCATAGATTTAATGCAATCCCTATCAAAATACCAGCAGCATTTTCACAGAACTAAAACAATAATACTCAAATTTGTATGGAACCACAAAAGATCCTGAATAAGCAAAGCAATCTTGAAAAAGAAGAACTAGAAATATCACAATGACAGATTTCAAGATATACTACAAACCTTAGTAACCAGAACGGTATGTTGCTGGCACAAAAATAGACATCTAGATCGATGGAACGGAATATTGAGCCCAGAAGTAAACCCAAACTTTTATGGTCAATTAATCTAAGACAAAGAAGGCAAAAATATTAAATGCTGAAAAGGTAGTTTCTTCAACAAATGAAGTTGGGAAAACTGGACAGCTACATGCAAAAGATTGAAATTGGACCACTTTCTTATACCACACATGAAAATAAACTCTAAATGGATTAAAGACCTATATATGAGACCTGAAACCATAAAATTTCTAGAAGAAAACATAGGCAGTAATCTCTTTGACTTCAGCTGTAGAAACATTTTTCTAGATATGTCTCCTGACAAGGGAAACAAAAGCAAAAATAAACAAATAGGACTACACCAAAATAAAAAGCTTCTGCACAGCAAAGGAAATGATAAACAAAACCAGAAGACAACCTACTGAATAGAAGACATTGCAAATGATATATATGTTGAGGGGTTAATATCCAAAATACATAAAGAACTTATACAACTCAACACCCCAAAACCAAACAGTCTGATTTAAAAATGGGCAGAGAATCTGATTAGACATTTTTCCAAAGAAGACATACAGGTAGCCAACAGACACATAAAAAGATACTCAACATCACTCACATTGGGGAAATGTAAATCACGACCACAATACACCTGTCAGAATGGCTAGAATAAGAAAAAGACAAGAAATATCAAGTGTTGATGACGATGTGGAGAAAAAGGAGCCCTTGTGCACTGTTGGTGGGGATGCACACTGGTATAGCCACTGTGGAGGTTTCTCAAAAACTTAAAAATAGAATTACTATATTATTCAGTAACTCCACTACTAGGTATTTACCCCAAAAAACAAATACACTAATTTGAAGTGATATGTGCACCCCTGTGTTTATTGCAGCACTGCTTTCAATTGCTAAGATATAGAAGCAACTCAAGTGTCCATCAATAGATGATGGATAAAAAAAAGATGTGGTATAGGGGTGCCTGGGTGGCACAGTGGTTAAGTGGCCAACTCTTAATTTCAGCTCAGGTCATGATCTCCCGGTTCGTGAGTTCAGGCCCCATGTCTGTGCTCACTATGCACAGCCTGTTTCAGATCTTTGTCTCCCTCTTTCTAGTCCTGTCCCACTCATGCGGTCTGTCTCAAAAACAAATAAATGTTAAAAAAAAATTAAAGATGTGGTTTATATACACAATGGAGTATTACTCAGCCATAAAAAAAGAAATCTTGCCACTTGCAGCAACATGGGTAGACATAGAGTATAATGCTAAGTGAGATAAGTCAGTCAGAGAAAGGCAAATACCATATGATTTCACTCATGCAGAATTTAAGAAACAAAAAAAGAGACAACAAAAAAACAGACTCTTAAATGTAAAGAACAAATTGGTGGTTGCCAGAGAGAAGGTGGGAGAGGTAATGGGTGAAATAGGTAAAGGGAATTAAGAATACTTATGATGAGCACTACATAATACATAGAATTTTGAATCCTTATATTGAACACCTGAAACTAATATAACACTGTATGTTAGTTATACTTAAATATATATATAACATAAATTAAATTGTTAAAATCAAAGAAAAAAGAAAGAATCAAGGACACCTGTCATTACCAAAAGATAATTCCTTAATAACCAAACTCAAAGGCATGGATTTTGCATTCTAGCTGAGAAAGAATTCCAAATAACTTTTCTCAAGAAACTCAAAAACGAGAAAACTCAGAAAGACAAAATCATGAAAAAAAATACAGTATCAAAAGGAGATATTTACCAATGAGATAGAAGAAAAAAAAAAGAATCAAGCAGAAATTCTGAAGCTGAAGGACGTGATGAATAAAATGAAAAACACAATACAAAACACCAGCAGTAGAGCAAATGGAAGATAGAATAAGTGAGTTAGAGGATAAGGATTTTGAAATAACCCAGTTAGAGGACAAGAAGAGTGGGAAAAGAATGAAGAAATCCTCTGTGATCTATGGGACACCATTAAAGAACAAACATTAGAATAAATGGGGCCCAGATGGAGATGAGAGGGAGAAGGGGACACACAGTTCATCTAAAGAAGTAACAGCTGAGAAGTTCACAAACCTGGGGAGAAAAATCAGACATCCAGGGGACAGAGGAATGACACATCCCAAGTGTTGAAAGAAAAAAAATACCCTCTCTCGCATAGTTATCGTCCAGACATAAAGGAGAAATAAAGACTTTCCTAGGCAAACAAAAGTTGAGGGAGCTCATCACCACTAGACTTGCCTTACAGAAATGCTGAAAGGAGTCCTTCAGGCTGAGTAAGAAAATGTTAACCAAGGTCATAAAAACATACAAAAGTATCCAATACTGGTGAAGGTAAATATACAGTCAAAGTTAGAATACTTTTTAGTATAGTATAGTACACAGTATAGTATAGTATAAAGGTCAAAGGAAAAGAATATTAAAAATAATTATAGTTACTATAATTATAACTAACACACAGGATAAGAAGAGGTAAATAACGACATCAAAAAAGTCAAATGGAGTAAAAAGGTGATAACTTTGTAGATGATAAAAGTTATCAGCTTTAAATGGGCTGTTCTTATGTAAGACTCACAGTAACCACAAAGCACAATTTTAGAGTAGAGGCACAAAAGATAAAGGTAAAACAGAGCATACCACCATGGAAAATTCACCATTTACAAAGGTACACAGAAACAGTGGGGGAATACAAAATATCCAGAAAATAATTAACAAGGTGGCATTAGTAAGGCCTTATGTCAATAACTTTAAATGTAAATGGATTAAATTTACCTAATGCATAGAGTGACTGGATATATTTAAAAAATAGACTCAACTAGGGGCACCTGGGTGGCTCAGTCAGTTAAGCGTGTGACTTCAGCTCAGGTCATGATCTCACAGTTCGTGGGTTTGAGCCCTGCATCGGGCTCTGCACTGACGGCTCAGAGCGTGGAGCCTGCTTTGGAATCTGTGTCTCCCTCTCTCTCTGCCCCTCCCCTGCTTGCACTCTCTCTCTGTCTCTGGAAAATAAATGTTAAAAAAAATTAAAACAGACTCAACTAAATGCTTCCTATTAGAGACTCACTTCAGCTCATATAAACTCAGAGCGAAGGCATAGAAAAAGATAGTTCATTCAAGTGGAAATCGAAAGAAAGCAGAGGTAGCTATATACTTACATCAGAAAAAACAGACTATAAGCCAAAAATGTCAAAAAAAAAAAAAAAAGAGGAACATAAAAGGTCAATATATAATGATAAAAGAGTCAATTAAGAAGATGTAACAATTGTAGATATTTACATATTCAACATTGCAGCACAAGAATATATTAAGCAAATACTAACACATCTGAAGGGAAAAACAGACGATACATTAATAGAATACTTCAATACCCGCTTTCAACAGATAAATCATCTTGATAGGAAATCAACAAGGAAATGTTGGACTTGAACCATACATTAGACAAATGGACCTAATTGACATTTATAGAACATTCTATCCAACAGAAGTAAAATAGGCATTCGTCTCAAGCACATACAGAACATTCTCCAGAGTAGATCATATGATGGGCTACAAAACAAGTCTTAGCAAATTTAAAGACTGAAATCATACCAAGTGTCTTTTTCTGACTTCAATGGTATGAAACTAGAACTCAATGACAAGAAAGCTGGAAAACCTACAGGTATGTGGAAATTAAACTGCATAGTGTTGAACAACCAGCAGGTCAATGGAAAAATCAAAGAAAAATACAAAACATCTCAAAACAATCGAAAAGAGAAACAACATACCAAACCTAGGGGATGCTACAAAAGTAGTTCTGTGAAAGAAGCTTATAGCAATAAACGCATATATTAAGAAAATAGAAAGATCTCAAACAACCTAACTTTACACCACAAGGAAGGAGAAAAAGAAAAACTAAGCCCAAAGTAAGCAGAAGGAAGGAAATAACTAAGATCAGAGCAAAAATAAATGCCCAAGAGACCAGAAAAAACGGTATCAACAAAACTAAGTTTTTTCAAAAAGATAAAATTGACAGACCTTTCTTTACCTACTGAGAAAAAAAGGTCAAAAAAATCAGAAAAGAGGAGACATTACACCTGATACTACGAAAATACGAAAGATTATAAGCAATTACTATGAAGAATTAAATGTCAACAGTGAAATAAATTCTTAAAAAAGACAATTTACCAAGATTAAATAATGATTAAAAAATCTGAACAGACCGATAGCCAATAAGGAGATTAAAACAGTAATCAAAAACCTCCCGATAAAGAAAACCTGAAGACTGGATGGCTTCACTGACAAATTCTACCAAACATTTAAAGAAAAATTAAAACAGCAATCACTGTCAAACTCTTTTCAAAACATAAAAAATAAGGGAATACTTCAAACTCATTTTATGGGGCCAGCATGAACCTGATATCAAAGCCAGATAAGGACACTACAAAAAAGAAAACTATAGACTAATATCCCTGATAAATGTAGATACAAAAGTTCTCAACAATATAAGCAATCTATTCAACAACACATTTAAAGAGTTATGGGGCGGGGCGCCTGGGTGGCTCAGTTGGTTAAGCGGCAGACTTCGGCTCAGGTCATGATCTGGCGGTCCGTGAGTTCGAGCCCCATGTCGGGCTCTGTGCTGACAGCTCAGAGCCTGGAGCCCGTTTCAGATTCTGTGTCTCCCTCTCTCTGACCCTCCCCTGTTCATGCTCTGTCTCTCCCTGTCTCAAAAATAAATAAAACGTTAAAAAAAAATTAAAAAAAAAAAAAAAGAGTTACAGGGGCGCCTGGGTGGCTTAGTCAATTAAGTGTCTGTCTCTCGACTTCCGCTCAGGTCATGATCTCACAGTTTGTGGGTTCAAGCCCTGCAATCAGTTTTGCACTGCCAATGCAGACCCTGCTGGGAATTCTCTCTCCTCTCTCTGCCCATCTCCAGTCACACTCGCTGTCTCTTAAAAAAATAAATTAAAAAAAAATAAATAAAAAGATCATACACCATGACCAAGTGGGATTTATCCCTGGGGTGCAAAGATGGTTCAACACATACAAAGCAATAAATATGTTACACTACATTGATAGAAATATAAAAATCTTACAATCACCTGAAAATATGTAGAAAAAGCATTTGAGGGGCGCCTGGGTGGCTCAGTCGGTTGAGCGTCCGACTTCAGCTTGGGTCATGATCTCACAGTCTGTGAGTTCGAGCCCCGCGTCGGGCTCTGTGCTGACAGCTCAGAGCCCAGGGCCTGTTTCAGATTCTGTGTCTCCCTCTCTCTCTGACCCTCCCCCATTCATGCTCTGTCTCTCTCTGTCTCAAAAATAAATAAATGTTAAAAAAAAAAAATTAAAAAAAAAAAAGAAAAAGCATTTGACAAAACACAATGTCCTTTTATGATAAAAGTGATCAACAAACTGGGCGTAGAAGCAACATACTTCAACGTAATAAAGGTCATATATGACAAGCCCACAGCTAACATCATATTCAACAGTGAAAGACTGAAAGCTTTTTCTCTAAGATCAAGAAGATGACAAAGGGTACCAACTCTTACCCTCAGGAAGATGACAAAGGGTACCAACTCTAAGATCAGGAAGATGACAAACAGTACCAACTCAACACTTTCATTCAACACAGTACTGGAAGTCAGCTAAAGCTACAACTTTCCAAATTAGAAAGGCAATAGTAATATTGTTGTTATTTACAGATGACTTAATCTTATGTATAGAAAACTCTAAAGACTCAACAACAACAACAAAAACATTAGAAATAATCAGCTAGGGGGCACCTGGATGGCTTAATCAGTTAGCATCCGACTCTTGGTTTCAACTCAGGTCATGAGATCATGCTGTCAGCACAGAGCCTGCTTGGGATTCTCTCTCTCTGCCCCTCCACTGCTTACTCTCTCTCTCTTCCTCTCTTTCTCACTCTCAAAATAAACAAAATTTAAAAAAAAGATAACAAGCAAGTTCAGTAAGTTCACAAGATGTGAAATTAGCATCTAAAAGTCAGTTGCAATTCTGTAAGCTATTACTTTTTCAGATGTTTTGTTATTAAAGAAAACTATCCCATTCTAATAACATCAAAACAATAAAATACTCAGTAATAAATTTTTTTAATGTTTATTTATTTTTGAAAGAGAGACAGAGTACAAGAGGGGGATGGGGCAGAAAGAGAGGGAGACACAGAATCTGAAACGGGCTCCAGGCTCTGAATTGTCAGCACAGAGCCCGACGCAGGACTCAAACTCACGAACTGTGAGATCATGACCTGAGCCGAGGTCAGACACTCAACAGACTGAGCCACCCAGGCGCCCCAGAAATAAATTTAATCAAGGAAGTGAAAGATTTGTTCAATGAATATTATGAAATTTTGATGAAAAAAATTGAAGAATACAAAAACAAATAGAAAAAAATTCCACGTGGGGCGCCTGGGTGGCGCAGTCGGTTAAGCGTCCGACTTCAGCCAGGTCACGATCTCACGGTCCGTGAGTTCGAGCCCCGCGTCAGGCTCTGGGCTGATGGCTCAGAGCCTGGAGCCTGTTTCCGATTCTGTGTCTCCCTCTCTCTCTGTCCCTCCCCCGTTCATGCTCTGTCTCTCTCTGTCCCAAAAATAAATAAACGTTGAAAAAAAAAAAAATTTAAAAAAAAAAAAAAGAAAAAAATTCCATGTTCATGGATCAGAAAATACTGTTAAAATGTCCATACTCTTTCAAGCCTTCTATACAGTCAATGAAATCCCTATCAAAATTCCAATAAGCATTTTTATAAAAACAGAAAAATAATCCTCAAACTCTTAAGAAACCACAGAAGACCCTGAATAGCCAAACCAATCATGAGAAAGAAAAAGCTAGAGGCATCACACTTCCAGATTTCAAATTATATTACAAAGCTACAGTAATCAAAACAGTATGGTTCTAATAAAAAATAGACAAATGTAACAGAATCAAGAACCCAGAAAAAAAACCCTGCATTTACAGTCAAAATATTTGACAAGGATATCAAGAAACTTAATGGGGAAAGGATAGTCTCTTCAACAAATGGTGTTGGGGAAACTTGATAACCAAATGCAGGAAAATGAAATTCAACCCCTTTCTTATACCACTCACAAAAATTAATTGAAAATGGATTGAAGACATAAACATAAGACCGGATACTACCAAATTCCTAAAAGAAAACACAGAAAAAAATCCTGACATTGGACTTGGCAGTGGTATTTCTTAGATGTGACATTAGAAGCACAAGCAACAAAAGCAAAAAACAACGGGTACTGTATCAAACTAAAAATCTTCTGCAGAGCAAAAGAAAAAGCAAACAAACAAAAGGCAACATGCCAAAAGGGAGAAAATTTTGTGAAACATCTCAGATCAGGGTCACTATATAAAATATATTAAAATTTCATACAACTCAGGGGGTGCCTGGGTGGCTCAGTCCAACGCTTGATATTGGCTGAGGTCATGATCTCACGGTTCATGGGTTCAAGCCCTGCGTTGGGTTCCCCACAGTCTGCTTGAGATTCTTTCTCTCTGTCTCTCCCAAAATAAATACACCTAAAAAAATTTTCATACAAATAGCAAAAAAAAAAAAAAAAAAAAGTCTAACAACTGGGGACAAGAAACAGATTTTTTTTCCAAAAAAGACATCCAAATGACCAACAGTTGCATGAAAAGGTGCTAACATTACTAATCATCAGAGAAATGCAAATCAACATCATAATATGATATCACCTCATACCTATTAGAATGACTATCATCAAAAAGACGAGAGATGACAAGTATTGATTGGCAAGGTTGTGGAAGGAAGGAAGCCCTTATATACTATTTATAGGAATTCAAATTGGTTCAGCCACTATGGAAAACAGTATAGAGTTTCCTCAAAAAAATTAAAAATACAACTGCCATATGATCCAGCAATTCTACTTTTGGGTATATATCCAAAGGAAATGAAAACAGGATATTAAAGAGCTATGTGCACTCCCATGTTTATTGTAGCATTATTCACAATAGCCAAGATATGGAAACAACCTAGTGGCTATCAATGGATGAATGAATAAGGGAGATGTCATACACACACACACACACACACACACACACACACACACACACAGGAATATTATTCATCCATGAAAACGAAGGAATTCCTATCATTTGTGACAACATGGATGGAGCTTGAGGGCATTATACCAGGGGAAATAAGTCAGAGAAAAACAAATACTGTATGATATCAATTATATATGGAATCTAAAAAAAGCCAAATTCATAGAAGCAGAGAGTAGAATGTATTACCAGTTAAGAGATGATGTCCTAGAAATCTAATGCACATATTGTGATTATAGTTAACAGTACTGTATTATATACTTGAAAACTGCTAAGAGAGTAGCTATTAAATGTTCTTGCCACACACCAAAAAATGATAATTATATGGCATGTTAGATAGAGGTGTTAGCTAACAGTCCAGTGGTAAATCATGTTGCAATATATAAATGTGTCACATCAACATACTACATATCTTAAACTTATACAGAGTTATATATCAATTATATCTCAATAACTTTTAAAAATCATTCACTACCTTAAATATATGCAATTTTTATCAAGTATACTTCAATAAAGCTGGAAAAAACGGTAAAATTTTTAAAAATATTTTAATATACGGCAACATCACCAGAATGATGTCACAGAGAAACATCTAACATGCTTAGATTACACGGTCACCCAGCAAATATTATGTATCAATTATATAACCAGGCACTTTGTAAGGTACAGCGTATTTGGGTGTCTCAGTTGGCTTTTTTTTTTTCAAAATCACTCTTATGTTGTACATTATGTAACTGCCATCATTCTGTGTATGTTGTACATAATTGTTTTATGGGATGTTAAAATTAAACTGAATCTCAAGAGTAATCTATTATTACCATCCAGAAATTCCTAAAATTCCCCCACATTACATAATTGCTAACAGTAAGAGCATGGCAGAGCTCCTTGTTTGTTTTTAATTTTAATGCACTAAAATTTTTTGCAATATGCTTTCTAAAGTAGACTGGAGAGAAAAATAAAATTTTACAAGTTTTCTTTAGAACATAATCCTATAGAAAAGCAAACCCATTTGCCATGGTACTCCCCCAAATGATACCTATTTCCTGTAATTTCACCAAAGGACCAAGCCAGATGAAAGACACAAAAAGAATGAGCAGCAAGCAGTGAATGAAGAGGAGTTGCAGAATTCTTAATTTTGATGGTGAGTATGGCCTTCACATGATGATAGTAAAAGACCGGTTGATCATACTGAGAATTGGCAAGAAATCACACCGTATTTTTATACAAGTTCTGATGAAAGTGAAAAAAAATCCAAGTGAAAATTAATTCAATTCTAATGCACAGATAGCAGCAGTAGCCATCTGTTCCTTACCTACCAAATTTTACTCACCCATCTGATGGCAGTGCTGCACTTTTCCTTGCAGAAACACTTCCTAGCTATTCTCTGTTGTTTAGATGGGGTTAACTCCACCTCCAGAGCCAGCGTTGGACATGTGACAAAGAGCTACCCATCAGTCACCTATTCTTGGCCTTCACTGTTGGTTCAGAAATGTACACATTCTTAAAATTTTTGCTGGAGTAAAAGCAGAAGAGAGGCCTTCTTTTCCGCTCCATCTTGAAACTGGGAGGCCACCAGGTAGAAGTAGGCCACCTGAGAGTAAAAGCAGAACAAGCGAAGGCAGAACTGAGAGATGGAGTAGGAGAGTGGTCCAGATGAAATCAAGTACGTGGATCCAGCTGAGACTGAAGCGAAGCCTCTCCCTGGACTTTTTGGCTACAGAACCCAAAAGGTTTTGCCTTTTTAAAGCCAGTTTTCTGTCACTTGCAACCATAAATGTCTTCACTGATTTAACTTGCATTCTTCACCCCCGTAAGTCTGTGCATTGCTCCCATTCTCTGTCCCATTGGCTCTAAACCCAGCCTGTTCTGGAGGTGCTTGGGTGGCTCAGTCAGTTAAGCATTCGACTCTTGATTTCAGCTCAGGTCATGATCTCATGGCTGGTGAGTTTGAGGTCCATGCCTGGCTGTGTGCTGGTGGCCTAGAGACTCCACAAAATAAACAAACACTTGAACCTAGCCTATTCTGTCCTAAACTCAAATTAGGACTAAGATAATGGTATACTCCTACAGCACACAGCTTCCTTCAAAATAAGATCATATCTTTATTTGTTTAATGTTTTATTTATTTTTGAGAAAGAGAGAAACAGAGTGGGGGAGGGGCAGAGAGAGAAAGAGACACAGAATTTGAAGCAGGCTCCAGGCTCTGAGTCGTCAGCACAGAGCTGGACACAGGGCTTGAACTTGTGAACCACGAGATCATGACCTGAGCCTTAGTCAGATGCTTAACCGACTGAGCCACCCAGGTGCCCCTTAATTTTTTTTAATTATTTTTTTATGTTTTGAGAGAGAGTTATACCCTTTTCAAAAGGGTAAGTTGTGTATCTGCAGGAAGAAGAGCTTCTAATTCTCACAAATCCTCTGCTTGATGCCCTTTGATTAAAAATCTTGTTTATTCACCTGAAATATATATTTCTATAAATCAGAGTGCATGCCACTCTGATGAAACTTGCAACTCAGAATCTCCATGGACATATCACTCCTGCCCCAGGAAAGTAGTTCAAAGGCCCAACCAGTCACCATCACCAGGAGTGCCTTAGAGAGCATGTAACTTAGTGATTGTTCCATAGACTCTAGGTTCAAATCCTAGTTCACCACTTGCTAGCTGAGAGACCCTGAACAAGTCACTTAACTTCTTTGCTAAGTTTCCTCGTCTGTAAAATAAGGACCTTATTCCATGCAATTGTAACAATTATATAAGATAACGGATGTAAAGGGCTTAGACCGCTGCAAAGTAACACTGTAGACCTACAAAAAAAAAAAAAAAAAAAAGTCAACCATTATGGTTTTGATCATTTGAGGGATCACCAGGTTGCCTGAACAGAGGCCTGACTGTGGACTGAAACACACGTACACACTCTCCCCACCCTGTACCCTGCCTCATCACAAAGAACACTTTATCAGCCTGGGGCAGAACTGGGTGAATGATTAAAAAGTGTCACCTTCTGGTAAAGAGATAAAAACAGTGTGGTGCTTGGCTTTCGATAGGGAATAAAGGGAAAGTGAAGCCCTTTACTATGACTGCAAGCGAGAATTAGGGATAATCTAGTCCAGAGAGATAGGACATCTGTCATTTTGGCAGATCCCAAAATGAGATACAGTATTCCTTTTAGTATGTCTGCCTACCTTTCTCTAACACCAGCTCATTCCGTGCATATGTATACAGTGCAGAACATAGACACTTTTCCACAACATCAGTGGGTTTTAAGCTCCCTGGTGTGAAAACTTTGTTCCCTGAAGTATCTATAACCTACAAGACCAAGTGGCACATGGTAAGCTCTCAATGAGCATTTGTTTAATGAGTGGATATGATCATTTCCCTCTTATGCAGCTGTTTAAAACATGGGTGAAAAATTTCAGACCCTGGGCCAATCAGATTCCCACTTGCAGGAATTAGTATTCAGGTTTTGGAGAGAATAGATTCAGGAACAGTCAGCCCTGGCTTTGTAACGGGATATAAAATCTGAGGCTAAGGGCACCCTTGAATGATGGGGGAGGTGGCATGGGCAAACAGGGCAGGGGCAACTGGCCGAGGGGGGGAGGGGGGTAGAAATGAAGTAAATATGCATAAAAAAAATACACAGACAAAAGAACCTTGCAACCCTGGAGAAAGAGATATAGAGCTGGAAAGAGTAGCTACCTTAGGTCTGCATTTCCAATTCCTGATTCCTGTATTTCCAGTTTCTGATTCTTCACAAAACTCAGCTTTATTCCCCTCCCTAGGACTTTAGGGCATATTCCTGTGTCCTCCTTTTGAATCTCCCCCCCCCCCCCCCCGCCTTATCTAGTGTACATCCATGTGAACTGGTTTCAGTTTGTACAATCAGATAACCTCTAAAACACTAGGAATTTGCCAAGGTGAGCAAAGAAAGATGAAAATGTTTGGATCTGATTCGAAGCTAGGAACATTTAGTAACTCTCAACTGAAATATTATAATGGCTTTGGAGCCCACACCTAATTTACATAATGAGGTAAATGTTTACTTAGACTCATCCCCTAAGAGTCATCTCTGCCTTTCTAAAGAATTCAGAAGGCTGTTACAGATTCAAAGAGCTTTTCCTCCCTAGTGCCTAATCTATCTGTTGTACTAAAAGTGAATTTGCCAAAAAATGTTTCTGACAAAAGTGAAATGCAATATTTAGAAATTCCCATTAATTTAAATAATTTAAGAGTTTTTATTCAGGAGGCTGGATAACTGTTTTCAGAATATGTAATTTGATTCTCTTAGGAGAACAGTTACCCTCAGGGTTTTTTCACCATGATCTGTAGAATTCTGAAAGAATTTTGTTTTCCTCCCTTTTCAGTTGTGAGACAATAAGCTGATTGACTCTGTGGATAGGACGTGGAATACCTTGGAAATTCTGATCTTCTACCCAACACTTGCCCCATCCACAACGCTCTCCATTTTGCCTCATGGCAACTGCATCCTTCCAATTTGCTCTGGCTAAAAACCCAAGGCATCTTTAACTCCACTCTTTTCCTTCCACTCTGTTATGGGTTGCATTGTCCCAAAATGACTCTGTTATGGGCTGCATTTTTCCAAAAGATTGTCCCCAAAGATATTGAAGTCCTATCCCCAATACCTCAACATGTGAGATTATTTGGAAATAAGCTTGTTGGAGATGTAACTCATTAAGAGGATGTCGTGTCTCAATAGGGAGGGCCCTTAACCCAAGATGACTTGTGCCCGTAGAGACGGAAAGGAAACACAAGCACAGATGAAGAGCACCACATAATAGAGGGCCACAGCTGCCGGCCAAGGAGTGCCAAGGACAGCTGTCTCGCAACCAGAAATCAAGAAGAGACAAGGAAGGATTGTCCCCTATGCCTTTCAGAGGGAGTATGACCCTGTCAACACTTTGATTTCAGACTTCAAGCCTCTAGAACTGGGAGACAAATTTTTGTCATTTTACACCACCCAGTTTGTAGTATTTACCTTTTTATGGCAACTCTAACTAATGTAAACCTACATCCAGTTGGCAAGCAAATATCCTCGGCCCTAACTTTAGCATCCACCCAGGATAAGGCTATTTCTCACCACATCTAAACTGGTCTCCCAGTGAAAGTCTATTCTCAACATGGAAGCCAGGGTGATGCTTTTAACACCTACATCAAAAGATGTTACTTTCTGCTCTGCCTGCAGTGCCTCTTTGAGTAAAGTCCAGAGTCCCCGAAATATTCTAGGTCTTCTTATGCCAACACTCTGTCCAGTGAGTTCTCCCTCTACCTAGGATCAGTCTCCCTTCCCCCGACCTTTCCACTCGCTCTCATTTAGCCACACTGATCTCCCTGCTGTTCCTTGAATAGGTCATGCAGCCTCCACCTCAGAGTCTTTGTACTGGCTGTCCAGTCTCCCCTCTGCCTAGAGCACTCCTACTCCTGCCTTATAGGTCCTTCAAATCTCTGCTCAAATGTCATCTTCTAGAACGGTCCACTTTGACCAGTCCATTTAAAATTACTCTCTGGGGGCACCCGGGTGGCTCAATTGGTTGAGCATCTGACTCTTGATTTCAGCTCAGGTCATGATCCCAGGATCCCGGGTTCAAACCCCATGTCAGGCTCTGCACTGGGTGTGGAACTGATTCTCTCTCTCTCTCTGCCCCTCTCCCCTGCTCACACCCTCTCTCTAAAATTTAAAAAAAAAAAAAAAATTCCAACATCACCCATATTCTCAACCACCCTTGCCCATGTAGCCTTTTTCATAGCACTTAACTTTTAGTAAATCATAGAACTTATGTGCTAAATGTTTACTGTTCATCTTCAATCTCCACCTCCTCAGAAGAATTTAAGAGCAGTATGAGTGTTTGTCTTTTTTATTCTCAAGTGTACCCCAAACATCAGTCTAGTAGGCTCTTGATAAATACCTGCTGCAGAGAGGACCACCAAAAGGAGACCTCAGCTACAGCACGGCTCAGCCCTGCACTGGGCAAATCAGTGGTGTGCTGGCACTTCCCCTCTCCAGCCTGCCCCTCTTCCCAGCTCCCTGTTTGGGGATATCACATTGGTAGCTTGGAATCAGCCATGGTGGAAATATTCATACCACAAAAATTGACAAGCCCTACTAATCAGGCCTTTGTTTTTCCTTCTTCCTTCAGAAGAATTGTTAAACATGTGCCAGCACATCACCACTGCTAACACTGTGAAAACTGTTACAAGGACAATGGAGTTTTGGCTGTGAGACCAACTGATAAATCAGAATTTATCTCATTTGGCTTGCTTTACTCATCAGAAGCTAAATACTATTGAAAGTAAATTCCATGCCCTCGCCAGGATTGACGTGACCATGTTTATCTATTGTGAGCCTTACCAAAAAGAGCAGTGGATTAAATAGTGTCATGATCAAACAATGTATTATGGCCACTACTACTGAATCTATATTGAGGACACAAATAAATGTGGATAGATCACCCATTGAAATAATGTCTCAGTTTCACTCTGTTGCTGAATTTAATAGCACAATTATTAACTTGGTGTTAAACTTCAGTTTAATTGAAGAAATGCTTGACAAGGCCCAAGCATTGTAATAAAAAATGATGACACTAAAGTAAATAAGATAGGACCTTAGTTCTCAAGGTGTCCAAAGTCTAGCGGGAGAAAATGGCACCAATATTATATGGCAGGAACTAAAGAAGATATATATATATATATATATATATATATATATATATATATATATATATATATATATATCTGAGCATTCAAGAGACAGAGACCTACAAATAATCAAGATGATTTTTGCCATCATTTAATTTTTTTTGCTATTTTTTTTGAGTATCAACACAATATAGCAAAACACAAGCCTGATGATGACAGTTTAGATACAATGCAAACGGTCATTGGGCCCTGCCTTCTACCCACCCTGAAAGGGGTCAGGCTAGTGTTCATATGTTCTGAGTGGTGATGGAGAAATAGAGGGGAAGGTAAAGTAGGACAAGGTCAGGGATAGATGGCCACACCATCTCAGGTGACAAGGCAGAGGCTGTTGGATCTGCAGGACTCCGGCTCCATGTTTCAGAATCAGTCCAAAGGAAGCAAAACATCAACTAACCAGGAGATTCCTGGAAATCCCAGCCACGCACAGGACCCAGAATTAAGGGGATCATGTATTCAGCTGTTGGGATCATCCTGGTTCACCCCCATTATCCTAATATTGGTCAAGTTTAACATTTGTCCCGGGTAAAAGTAGACCAGTTCAGAGGCTAAATAATTGTCCTGATACTAAGAGCAGACATATGCCATCAGATGGCACCAAAGGAAACAGTACCTTGGGATTCCAAACCAGGTAGCCCAGTCATCTCTTTAACTTTGCAGTAACAGGAAGCTATATTTTATTCCAGTCCAAAACCCCACCTATTCTGGAATTTGGAACATATCATGGGTGCCTTTTTGTAATTTGTGTTTTCCTTCCTCCACTCTTTCATCCTTCACCTGATAACACCTCTCCTCTCTGTTAGAAATATATTCACACACCCTCACTGTGACCCAGCCCCAGAAGTGGCACGTGACAAAGGACTGGCCGGCATTCTCAACTCCAGATCTTTTCCCCATAAGCCTAAAAGCAGTGGGCCATTTTTCTGGCCTTGTCTAAAGATCCTGCCTGAGAATAAAGCCAATAAGAATATGTGAGGCATGGGGCGCCTGGGTGGCTCAGTCGGTTAAGCGGCCGACTTCGGCTCAGGTCACGATCTCGCGGTCCGTGAGTTCGAGCCCCGCGTCGGGCTCTGTGCTGACAGCTCAGAGCCTGGAGCCTGTTTCAGATTCTGTGTCTCCCTCT
The DNA here is from genome assembly GCF_018350215.1 of Panthera leo. Classification (NCBI taxonomy): domain Eukaryota; kingdom Metazoa; phylum Chordata; class Mammalia; order Carnivora; family Felidae; genus Panthera; species Panthera leo. The sequence goes on along the minus strand of NC_056695.1, from coordinate 60,698,519 downwards.
CTCTGACCCTCCCCTATTCATGCCTTGTCTCTCTCTGTCTCAAAAATAAATAAACATTAAAAAAAAATTAAAAAAAAAAAAAAGAATATGTGAGGCACGATGCAAAGGAGTGGAAGGAGTTACAGAAGTAAGCTGGAACCAGCTGATAATAGAGCTTTTAAGTCAGGTTTTCAAAAAAACTGAACCTTATTTATGGTTCCACATCTTCTGAAGAACCTCACTCTGAAAGAGATACTACATAGTTCTCAAAACTGTCCCTCTCCAGGGGTACCTGGGTGGCTCAGTTGGTTAACCACCCAACTCTTGGTTTCAGCTCAAATCATGATCTCACAGTTCGGAAGTTTGAGCTCCACACTGACAGCACAGAGCCTGCTTGGGATTCATTCTCTCTCTCAAAATAAATAAGCTTTAAAAAGAAAAAAATAACCTGTCCCCCTCCTAACCCATTTCCATGGCTACTGCCTCTCATTTCAGGCCACCATGATCTCTCACGCAGACAACCACAAATCTAAATGGGTTACCCATCTCTGTAATAGGCCAACTTATAAGATATCAGAAAGCTTATTGTATGTAAGTTCAGCTTAAACTCACCTTTCATGAATAGTTGAGATAAAAGGCTTATGTAGTTCCCTATTAAAGTTATCAGTAATTAGTAACCACCCTATCTCACTTCTGTGACCTCCCCTGCTTACTAAATAGATAACTTAGGATGCAAAACGCTCCCCCACCCTCTCTACCAAGATCTGGCCTAGGCAAGACCAACGTGTAAAAAGCCATGTACTCACTGCCCTACAGCATCTCAGGTGTCTAACTCTGATTGGTCATTTTAAATCCTGTTAGGACAAAGACCTTTAAAATTTATAGGTTCCCGCCAAAACTAATGTCTGTGTATCACACTATATTTGGCTACCATGAAATGCTGTAGATTGTAATTGGTTAACCAAATAATGATGTGTTCGGACTTGCTAAAATCCATATAAGCCCATTGCTGCCTTTGTTAGGGACCATTCTCTGCACTTTTCTCCTTAAGATCAGAAGATCAGGAGATCAGGTTTGGCCCAGCCGTGAATCTTGCCTCGCTTCTATTTGGCGTCTGGTGGGTTTTTTCGATATCACCCTGTTTCAATCTCCAGGGTTCACTCCCTACCCTTACCCCTACATGTCCTCCCACACTCCTCAGAGTTAGCAAAGCAACTGATTCAAAATCCAAATGTTATCGCATTACTTTCCACAGTGGTTCTGCATTGCCTACAGGGTCAAATGGAGGTCAAGACCTACAAAGACTCACAGAGCAGACTCCTGCCTACCTGCTCAAACATACCAGCCTCCTCCATAACCACCCTCCATTTGTTCTCTAAACCCCAGCTCTACATAACATTCTACTCTGAAGCCTTCTGTGCTTCAATGCCCTGCACAACTACTCCAGCTGCATTTCCTGTCTCAGTCTTAGAACTACCTCTTCTACGAAGCCCTGCAACTTCCAAGACACCCTAAGATGGAACTTAGCATGTCTGTCCACCTGTCACACTTTATTGCCTTATTGGTCAAGGTGTCTTCCTCTAGCATTAGATCTAAGCCTTTTGAAGAGTTGCTGCTCCCTGAGACTACTTTTCCCTCTTGACCTTCAGCCCATTTCACCGCTAATCTTCCATCCTCCCCCCACCCCCCAGGAGTTTCTCTTTCTTCACTCTGGTCTCCTCAGCCCTCCTTCAGGAAAATCTTTGGGTCTAATATTTAGCAAGCCTAGGTGGTAATGAAAGCAAAAGAATGCATCTTGAATTTGTGAGCGAGCGGTTGTTAATCTTTTCTTCTACCAGAACAGAACAATTACTCTGACAGAATTTCCCCCATATCATTTCCGTGGCTCTAGGATATGTCATTTGCTTTACAAAAACACTTCCTTTCAGCCCTTCAATACCCAGCAGAATATAACTGAAGTGTCATCAAATGATGCTGAGAGGCATTTTCCCAAATAGATTTATCTGCTTCATGTTGGGCAGTTGCAGATGTTGAAATTAAGTGAAAGTGTAAAAGTAATTCTTTGCAGCTAAGTTTAATTCCATGCTATAAATGAGTCTTTGATTGTAGTAACAACCAACCGCACTATTTTCTTAGTGAAAAAAGAGTTTCCAACATCTGTTTACATCAGAATCCCCTTTTCCTTCTGAGTTTTATCAGAATTGTATTTTTTGTTGTGAAAGAAATGTTTTTTGGTCAGGGTTATGGGGATGTAATTTATACACAGTAAAATTCATCAAACTGAGGTGTATGAAAGTAAGCAATGAATACAATTCTGCAACAACCACATAAGATAATCTTTCCATCACCCCAAAAGGTTTTATTTTAAATTTATTTTTTGGGAGAGTGCAAGCGGGGGAGGGGCAGAGAGCATAAGACAGAGGATAAGATGGGAATGGAAACTGGTGCAGCCACTCTGGAAAACAGTGTGGAGGTTCCTCAAAAAATTAAAAATAGACCTACCCTATGACCTAGCAATAGCACTGCTAGGAATTTACCCAAGAGATACAGGAGTGCTGACGCATAGGGGCACTTGTACCCCAATGTTTATAGCAGCACTTTCAACAATAGCCAAATTATGGAAAGAGCCTAAATGTCCATCAACTGATGAATGGATGAAGAAATTGTGGTCTATATACCCAATGGAATACTACGTGGCAATGAGAAAGAATGAAATATGGCCTTATGTAGCAACGTGGATGGAACTGGAGAGTTATGCTAAGTGAAATAAGTCATACAGAGAAAGACAGATATCATACGTTTTCACTTTTATGTGGATCCTGAGAAACTTAACAGAAGACCACGGAGGAGGGGAAGGGGGGGGGAAAGTTAGGGAGGGAGACAAACTATAAGAGACTCTTAAAAACTGAGAACAAACTGTGGGTTAATGGGGTTGGGAGGGAGGGGAGGGTGGGTGAGGGGTACTGAGGAGGGCACCTGTTGGGATGAGCACTGGGTGTTGTATGGAAGCCAATTTGACAATAAATTTCATATTAAAAAAGAAAAAAAGAGGATATGAAGTGGGCTCTGCGCTGACGGGCTGACAGCAGTGAACCCGATGCGGGTATGTTGGGCTCAAACTTCAAACTGAGAGATCATGACCTGAGCAGAAGTTAGATGTTCCACTGACTGAGGCACCTAGGTGCCTCCACCCCAAAATGTTTCCTGTACCCCTTTGTCATTTATCTCCCCTCACTCCCAGCCCCAATGATCAGCCAGTGATTGGTTCCTGTCCCTATAATTTTGCTTATTCCAAAATGTCATGTAAATGAAATCATAAAGTTTGTAGCCTTTTTATTCTGGATTCTTTCACCTAGAACAATTATTATTTTGATATTTATTCCTGTCACTACCTGTATCAGGAACTGATTTCTTTTTGTTGATGAATAATATTCCATCCTGTGGATGTAACAGAAGATTCATCCTCACCTGTAGATACTTTGTTTCCAGTTTTTAGTGCTAGGAATAAAGCTGTTATAAATATTTGCATATAAGATAGTGTGACAATATATATCTATTTATCTTCAGTAAATACTTAAGTGAATGTTTAACTTTACGAGCAACTGCCCAACTGTTTTCCAAACTAGCCGTACCATTTGGCTTTCCCACCAGCAAGGTATGAGAGTTCCTGTTACAGAGCTCCACATCCTTGCCACAGTTTGGTTTTTTGGTTTAATGATTTTAATAGGTGTGTTGTGGTACCTCACTGTGATTTTGAACTTTATTAGTTTTAATCCTTTGATTGGAATACTACTAAAGCCAGTAAGTCTAGAGATCTAGAGAGAAAATACTGCTATTAGTGCAAGAAGTGGTTCCCAGTTGTAATTATGGGACCTGAAGAAAGCACTTGAAATGCTAAACAAATTTGAACGACTGATCATATTTCTTATTTTGTTACTGAGAAGGACTATGCTCTTCTCCCATAGGAAAATTACCAACCATTGTTTTATAGCATGTCAACATTTGTAATTAAAAGCAACAAATACTTATTGGAACCATATTTTATACAAGGCTATATGTGTAAGTCATTACTTGTTTGGTCCCCAGTATCCATTCTTCTCTGTTTTCTTAGTTAGACCTGGGTATGGGGCTAACTGGAATCAAGATTACATTTTCAGTTTCCCTTACAACCAACTGCGGGCACGTGTTGTGAAAGGGTCACGTGGCAACTTCTAGGAACCTCCCTTAAATATAGTTGGCATGAGGCCATTGTTCTCTTCCTACTTTGTTCCTTCCTCCTGACAGCGAAAGCTAAAGAAACCACCTTGACAGTGAGGCCATGCACAGAGAAGAAGATGAAGCAGCCCGAGTTCCTGAGAATTTTGTAGATCACACCAGCCCTGGACCATCTACCTTGGGACTCTTATAGGAGATAAATAAATTTGTATTTTGTTGTGGTAGATTGAAAATGTGTCCCCAGTTCTTCACTTCATTATCCATATCCTTTTCATCATCGTGGGCTGAGTGTACTGTGTACCCTCTGACTTTGGGCTCAGCCAGTGTAACCACTTCATGGGTAGAATAGTGTGCTGGTTCTGAGCCTGAGCCTATGAGGCTCAGCATTTCTGCTTGCCATTTTGTGCACCTTCCTTTACCAAGAGAATAGTCCTGGTTAGCCTGCCCCTCTCCCTCCAATCCCAGGAGGAAGGAGGCCATCCTAGGCAACCCACAGACCTTCATTGAGAAGCAGAGTTGCCTCAACTACCACAACTGGAGGAGTATCCAGTCAAGCTCAGCCTAGACCCACAAAACCATAGCCACTAATTGTAAACAATTATTGACTTAAACCGGTGAGTTTTGGCATGGTTATTTAGGAATACCTAATTGATACACTTGTTCAAGCTATTGTCATTTTGCCTCGTTATTTAGAAACTAACCAAATCCTAATTATCTTATATTCCTTTGTACCTGACTTAAAGTCCAAGCCCTCCAAGAGTATACAATCAACATGGGAAAATAGGAACCAATAAAAATAGAACTACCCTTACGACTCAGCAATTGCACTACTAAGTAACCAAGGGATATAGGTGTGCTGTTTCAAAGGGACATATGCACCCCAATATTTATAGCAGCACTATCAATAACAGCCAAAGTATGGAAAGAGCCCAAATGTCCATCGATGGATGAATGGATAAAGATGTGGTATACACACACACACACACACACACACACACACACACACACACACAATGGAGTATTACTCGGCAATCAAAAAGAATGAAATCTTGCCATTTTCAACTATGTGGATGGAACTGGAGGGTGTTATGCTAAGTGAAATTAATCAGTCAGAGAAAAACAAATATCATATGGCTTCACTCATATGAGGACTTGAAGAGACAAAATATGAACACAAGGGAAGGGAAACAAAAACAATATAAAAACAGGGAGGGAACAAAACATAAGAGACTCTTAAATATGGAGAATAAACAGAGGGTTACTGGAGGGGTTGTGGGAGGGGGGATGAGCTAAATGGGTAAGAGGCACTTACAAATCTACTCCTGAAATCATTGTTGCACTATAAGCTAACTAATTTGGATGTAAATTTAAAAAATAATAAATTAAAAAATAAATAAAAATAAAAAGAAGTATCAAGAAGAAAATAGGAACCAATTTAATGAGGAAAGTTTTAAAGGCTGCTGTAACAAATGGATATATCCATATAAAAAATTAAAAAAAGAAATTTGACCCTGCATTTCATACACAAAAATTAATTTGAGATGGATCATAGACCTAAACATAAAACCCAATGTTAAAATAAGTTTCTAGGCCAAAGATGGAGCCGCTCCTGCCCAGGGTGCCACACCCAGCGAAATGAAGCTCAGATAACTTCCATGTCCCTATAAACCTTCTGCTTGACCCCATAACACCGTACATCCCGTCAACCAATCCCCAGACACCAAGCCAACTCTGGACTCTACTTCTTTCCTTGATCCTTCTCACCCCAAACACAGTTGACTATGAGGCCCCAGCCAATCAGATATTTTTCTCTTCCTTGTTCTTTACTCTTTACCCTGTACAAGTCTTCTGTCTTCCGCCCCATTTTGCACTTCTCCAGAAGGAGACTGTCTGCTTCACGAAGTGTTGAAGTTTGTATCATCCAAACGGTTTTCTTTAATCATCTTTTAACACCAGAAACATAAAGGTCATATTTCCTACTCTAATTATACTGAGTGCTCACAACATGCTGCTTTGAAAAGAGGAATTTATAGAATTCACTAAATACTTACATGCCAGGTGCTGAGAAACATTTTGGCGTGCATGATTTTATTTAATTCTCAAACACACTGTGGCCCCCTATCCCTCCACATTTGTAGGGGATAGCTACTTTTCTTTACCTAACATCCTTTCCCCTTATTTTGCTAATGGCACCTGAGTTTCCTCGGAGGACCAACTTCTCTCTTACACTTACTCTGTGGTTTCTCCAGTGCTGGCCTCAGAATCTGGTTCCTCTAGCAAACATTTGAAATCCTGATGATGGCCCCAGTTCCTGGAACCGCCATCTCTAGGACTACGCTATTATTCTGCTTTTATCTAGATGGGTGGTTCCTAAATTTTAGCATGCATAAGAATCACCTGGGGAGCTTATTGAAACAGAAGTTTCTGGACCCCACACCCAGAGATTTTTGATTGGTAGTTCTGGGGCAGGGTTTAGGATTTGCATTTCTAACGAGCTCCCAGCTGATGCTAATGCTGCCTCCGGTCAGAGGAGCTGAGAGCTTGCTAAAAATGCAAATTCTGGGCCCTACCCCAGACCCACTGAATCAGACTCTCTAAGGAAAGACCCAGAAATCTGAGTTTTAATAAAATCTCCAAATGATTCTTGTGCAAACCAAAGTTTGAGATGCACTGTTCCATTAGTGCTCTTGAACCCTGGCTACATAGTAGAATCACTTGGGAAACTTTTAAAATATTCAGAAGCTCAGGCATCTCTCTTAGAGAGTCTCATTTGATTTTTGGAAACATCTCATTAGAGACAAGTTTGCAGCGAAGGGATGAGAAAAGCAGTTCTGAATCATAATGTTTTCCTTAGGAAGGAAAATAGGGCCCGTGTCTGTGCCTGCAGAAGTTGGGTGGGTGGAGAATGGGGGTAAGGGAACAAACACTTATTTTCTTAGATCATTAAGCAGCCTTCCAACATACAAGTTCTAATGGCTGCGTAGTATTCCATTATGACCTATGCACTTTCTATTGAACATACACTAAGTACCAGACACTGATTTATTTACAGTCTGTATCAACTCTGTTTTACCCACAAGAAATCTGAGGTGGAGAGAAGCTGCATTGATTGTTTGGACCTGAAACTGCCTGACTCCCATACCAGAGGTTCTCAATCTGGTTCCTCATGTGAGGCACACTGAAATTACACAAATGGGTAATTTCCCAGGTGGTGGACACGTGGAGGTTGGGGGAGGGTGCAATACTCAGAGTATGGAAGCTCCTGCATGTTCCCCATACCTTGCCCTATGCACCTCTTCCATCTGACTGTTCCTGGGTACATCCTTGTGTAATAAACCAGTAATCTAGTATGTATGTATGTATGTATGTATGTATGAATAAATAAATAAATAAATAAATAAATAAATAAATAAGTATCTGGATTCTACACCACACTAAAGGAATCTAAATCTCTTGGGGGAGGGGGCTTGGGGGTTGAGCATCTATTTGGGTTTCTTTTTTTACCCCAAATGACTCTGATGCACAGTAAGGATGAAGCATTCTGCTTCTCGTGTTGATGGTATCTATACCTATTTCTGACCGCCTTTTCCCTTTTTTGCTTTAGCAGTGTCATTCTCTCCTCCCTTGTCTGTCACTTCACCAAAGTCCTTAAGGAAAGATTCAGATGGTCTAGAGTGTGTTCAGCCAGAATGTGGTAGGGACCAGATACATGATGACGGTCTGTGACATTCAGAGAGGCTCAAGTCCTTTCTCATTGCAGTGAGAAGTGGTGGGGGTGGTAAGGGCTGTCCTCCCAGGGGGTCAGAGGAACGTGTGTATCAGTGCAAAGCATAAAGACACCGTTGAAAGGACACTGAATCAGACAGTAATTTTGAGCATGGTATGATGATGGCCCCCTTACAGTCAGCTGGTTTTGGTCAACAGAGACAGAAAGGAAAGACAGTGTACCTCTGCCCCTTGTGCATTAGCAATGCTCTCTGGGAAACAGAACTGTAGGATTGATGAGGGACCCAGCCAGTAGCCTTGCACTGTAACCACACTTGTTCTAAAAAAAAAAAAAAAAAAATGTGTTTTATGTGCAAGAGAGTGTATACATGTGCACATGCAAGCAGTCTCTCTCAGTGCTCCCCATACACACACATTAGATTACCTCTATCAGAATAATTCATAAAGCAATGAAGAGAAAAGTAGTAAATAATGTTTAGAGGCAGATAAACTTAACAATATTTCAGTTAGTGTACATATTTTCCAACCAACATATTTCTAAACATTTCTTCCTTTTCACCAAAATGGACATTTGTTTTTCTTTTTTCCCTGATGGCTATTTCCAAATTCCAAAGTGCTCAAGGAACAAAGTTCTGAGCAATGTGTGTCCTGTATTGGCAAGCTAAGTTAGATGGCCTTTATTTTGTCATACAGAAGCGAAATGGTGATACTGACAGCCACGAGTTAGGAAGGCTGGAGACCCTGGATACAGGTATAATAAAAGAGTTCATTTCATCCAGTTCCATTTCACTCATTCATTTATTCACTCACCCATTCAACGTTTACTAAGTACCTAGGTGCCAGAAATTATGTCAAGCCCTACTAGAAAACAAAGGTAGAATAACAAAAAGACTTTTGAGGGGTGCCTGGGTGGCTTAGTCAGTTAAGTGTCTGTCTCTTAGTTTCAGCTCAGGTCATGATCTGAGGTCATGATCTCTGCTGGATGCAGAGCCTGCTTGAGATTCTCTCACCCTCTCTCTTGACCCCTCACCCACTTGCACACGTGCATTCTCTCTCTAAAAAATAAATAAATAGATAGATAAATAAATAAATAAAAATTAATTAATTAGTTAGTTTTAAAAAAGGCTTTGGTGTTTAACCAAAGAAAGGCCTAGTAACAGATCTGAGTGTTTTAGGAAGTGGTGATGAGACAGAAAAACCCAGAAGCTGTCAGCATCACTGTCATGCTACCCACCTGACCCACTCTCCAGGCTCACCACCATTTAAGAAACCACAAATGTGGACACTACATGCTAACAATAAACATGGGTCTTCTAAACTCCCCTGCCATTGCTTGACAGTTTCTTTTCATGCCTCTGCTCTTTCTGAATATGGAAAACTCTGTATGTGCCACTATATCTGTCATAACATCACATTGCTAAATGACATCCTGCTCATGTTGCTCACCATGTGAAAGTGTCACGTGTGGAAATTCAGTTTTGGAGATCAAAATATTTCATCACATAGGGATTATCATTTTCACATCAAGTTGCACAAAACATCATTGTAAGATAGTTGTGCAAAGTAATGAGCATTTGGAAGACGTACCTTTTCAGCATTTGCTACCTGGAGAAAGGTTTAGATAATTTGTAACATTTTGGCAGCTGAAGGAACAGATGGCATCTTTCTGACCACATCAGGGAGAGGACAGTGAGCATTAGCCAGCTGGCAGAGAGCCACCTGAGATTAATTCATAGGAGAATCAGAAATGAAGCATTAGCACCCAAACAGCTTGTCAATAATTTGTTTCCTTGAAAGAAAATGGAAACATTCATACATTATCTTTTTTTCTTTAGCTGCCACTAAAAACATCTAAGGTGCAGGGGTATATTCTGTTCAATTCATTCAGGCACATGACTAATTCATGAATAACTAGGTAATATATACTTATGGTATATACTTTTTTTTTTTTTTTTGAGAAAGAAAGAGAGAACAGGCATGAGTAGGGGAGGGGCAGAAAGAGAGGGGAACAGAGGATCTGAAGCAGGCTCTGCGCTGACAGCAGCAAGCCCAATGGGGGATTCGAACTCATGAACCAGCCTAAGTCAGGAGCTCAACCGACTAAGCCAGCCATGTGCCCCCCCCCATGGTGTATTATTTATTTGCTTTTATTTTATTTTTATTTATTTTGAGAGAGACATAGAGAACAAGCAGGGGAGGGACAGAGAGATGGAGAGAGAGAATCCCAACTAGGCTCCATACTGCCAGCACAGAGGCTGATCCAGGGCTTGAACCCAGGAACTGCTAGAACATGACCTGAGCATAAATCAAGAGTCAGATGCTTGACTGTGTGAGCCACCCAGGCACCCCTCTATGGTATATACTTTTAAAAACATCTTTCTTGAGATATAATTCACATAGCACAATTCACCCATTCAAAGTATACAGGGGCTCCTGGATGGCTCAGTCAGTCTCTAGTTTTTGGTATTATGAATAATGCCACTATGAGTTTTCCATGTAAGTTTTTGCATGGACATAGGTCTTCATTTCTCTTGGGTAATGCTTAGGAGTGGAATTGCTAGATACATGGTAGTTCTGTGTTTAACTGCCAGATGGTTTTTCAAAGCAGATGCACTATTTTACATTCCCACCAGCAATGAATGCAGGTTCCAATTTCTCCACATCTTTTTTTTTTTTTAATTTTTAATGTTTCTTTATTTATTTTGAGAGGGAGAGAGCGTAATCAGGGCAGGGGCAGAGAGAGAGGGAGTGAGAATCCCAAGCAGGCTCTGTGCTGTCAGTGCAGAGCAGGGGCTCGATCCCATTAACTGTGAGATCATGACCTGAGCCAAAATCAAGAATCCAACACTTATCCAGGTGCCCCTCTCCACATCCTTGACAACACTTCTTATTTTTCTGTTTGCTTATAACCATCGTGGTAGCTGTGAAATGGCGTCTCACTTGCATTTGTCTTTTTACGTTTCTAATGATTTTATTAAGAAGGTTTTTTGAAGGCAGAGAAAGGTTGTGAGACAGTATTTTGTCAACTTTAAAGTCTATCTTAATATTTAGACATGATTATTTTTTGCCTGATCCTTCCTACCTCTCTTTGTAATAGTACCTATGTCTTTGGGGAACCATCCTTTATCCACTCCCAGTCTATATAATTTGAATAGAGCTGACCTCTTCTCCCTACTTCCTGAATGGGCACGTGAATCAGGCTGGCTAATTAGATCAGGGTCTGTTAGATCAGGGTCCGTTAGATCAGGGTCCAGTCAGGAAAGAGGAAGCACACCAATTATGTGCATAGAGAAAATTTAATCTAAACAGGTATGAATAGGGGTACCTGGGTGGCTCAGTCGGTTGAGCGTCCGACTTCAGCTCAGGTCATGATCTCACAGTCTTTGAGTTCAACCCTGCGTCGGGCTCTGTGCTGACAGCTCAGAGCCTGGAGCCTGCTTCGGATTCTGTGTCTCCCCTCTCTCTCTGCCCCTCCCCCGCTCATGCTCTGTCTGTCAAAAATAAATAAACATGAAAAAAAAACTGGGAAAAAAGTTTAAAAAAATAAAATAAAATAAAAAGTATACAGGTATGAATAGGTATCAAGTAGTCAACCAGGTAACTAGCTAAAAAGAGAACTCTAAGGATTCTAGGGGTAGCAACTGCATGAAGCAGCTTCTGTTTTTAGGGCAAGGGGAGAAAGGGAAGAGGTTAGACTTATTAAAACTTAGAAGCTTGGAGAAGGAGTCCTGTGAAGCTGAAACCTCTGAGGAGGTAGGCTTTAATCTATTGGCGCTGACGTCTCGCAGCCCATAGGAGGGGCCCCACAGGGCTGCTTCCCAGACAGACCTCAGAAGAACAGGCTCCAGCCAGCTAGTGCTGATGTCTGGATCTCTGGCTGAGGGAGAGGGGTGGAGGTAATACAGCTCTTTCTGTAAGCATTGCACATTGGATTTAGGGATCATTGGTAAGAAAGAAACAGCTGCTGCTAAAGCAGTGACACTTGTAAGAACCTCAAGGAATCTACGGTAAACTCACAGGAAGAAGCACGTTCTTTTTTCCTCCACATTCCTTTCAGGTCCTGCCTGCGACACCCCGCATTGGCAGAATCTAAGAGAAAGCAGGTGCCCCCAGAGAACTGTGGTTTGCAGAGCTCTGGCTCCATCATCACCACGGAGAGCGTAGAAAAGTGGGCTTGGAGCTGGATGATAAACCCCTTTGGCTATTCGGCATCCATATGCCCCCTTCTGTATACATTTCAACTTTCATGTAACAAACAACTCCCTGTTGTTTGTGATGCAATGATCCTTCATACAAATGAAGATGTTTGCACCTTCTTTACAAAATGAGAAGATACAAAGTCCTAATGGTCACTGTAGCTATCTCTGAGCTATACTGCTCACCCCTCCATTTCTGTCTCTGTCCCACCTGAAATCCTGTTACCTAAAGGTTAAACAGTAAAGTTAACATCAAATAAACAAACAAAGGGGTATCTGAGTGGCACAGTCGGTTAAACATCTGACTCTTGATTTTGGCTCAGGTCATGATCTCACAGTTCATGAGTTCAAGCCCCGCCCTGGGCTCTGTGCTGATGTTGCAGACCCTGCTTGGGATTCTGTCTCTCTTTCTCTCTGACCCTCCCCCGCTTGTGCTCTCTCTCTCACTCTCTCAAAATAAATAAAATAAACTTTAAAAAAAATTTAAAAGAGAAACAAAAACACTCATATAAACTAGGGAAAGGAAGAGAGAAAATAGTGTGCATGTGTAAGTATATTATACTATCATATATAATGTATACGCATACATAATGTATAAGCACCTATATTTATATTACTTATGTTACATTAATATATTACTAATATACTTATGTGTAATACACATAGATATAGATGTGTATGCATATAACAAGCAAGGAAGAAAATAATCATTGCCATTAGAGACATAATTTATGTAACTGGTCAAAAGGCCATAGTTGATATTTTAAACTTCCTTCTTCCACTTGTATTAGTTATCTTTTGCTGCATAACAAATTACTCCAAAACTTAGTGACTTACAACAACAACAAATGTTTATCTCACATAGTTCTGTGGGCCAGGAATTCAGGAGTGGCTTAACTGAGTGGTTCTGCCCTCTGTGAAATCACAGTCAAGGTGTTAGCTAGACTGCTGTCATCAGAAGGCTTGAGGAGGGCTAGAGGACCTACTTCTAAGATGGCTGGCTCACACTGCTAATAAAATGATGCTGGCTGATTGCAGGAGACATCCTCTCCTCTCCACATGGAATTCTTGGTAGGGCTACTCAAAAAGCCTCGCAGCATGGGAACTGGCTTCCCCCCAGAGCAAATAATCCAAGAAAACAATATGGAAGCCATCATGTTTTTATGACCTAGCTTCAGAAGTCACACACCATCACTTCCATAATAGTAATATCCTATGTTTACACAGGTCAGCTCTGTCCAGTGTGGGAGAGGACATACAGCTTATGAATTCCAGGAAGTGAACATCTTTGGGCACTATCTTAGAGGCTGGCTACTGCAACCACCTGTTCCATATTTCCTTTGACCTCAGTCAGAATCTCCATTTGTTTCTTCATTGGTGAGGTAACAAAACCTTCATTCTTGAAGGTCTGTGAATACACAGATCTGCCTCCCTTTGCTTGTAGTAGTTTCTATTAACATTGACTACTGGACATAGAAACACTAAGAGGCATCTTAGAGACTTTCCTAGATTGCAGAAATAGTCCTTCCCACTCTCATTCTATAACAGCAATCCAGTTTGTTCTTGGAAACTAGGATCAATCATTCCATCAGTAGAGTAACTCCTTTCATTGCCTGTTGGTTCAGAAACATAAGAAAGAAATCCCCAATTGACCTGGTGTCAGTATTATCTTCCAAAGCAATGGAATTATTGTTGTGTCCTTGGTAGAGGTATTCCTCCTTTGGACACAGGACCTCCTAGCCAGCAGAGCTCAAAGTTGTGGGGAGAAGGAAGCAAAAATGCTCTGAGTTGTTTATGAGATAGTGGGAGGATCTACTTCTACTGTTCCTTAATTCTCATATCCATGTATTCTAGTTATGGGAGAGGCAACCATACATTGGTCTCTGATTCAAAGCTTATATTACATCTTATAAGAGAATATCTATTCTTTACAAGTGTTGTCTCCAAATTGGCACTGTAAATAATTATGTTTAATTTTTTTTAACATTTTTATTTATTTTTGAGAGACAGAGGGACAGATTGTGAGCAAAGAAAGGGCAGAGAGAGAGGGAGACACAGAATCCAAAGCAGGCTCCAGGCTTTGAGCTGTCAGCACAAAGCCCGACGCAAGGCTCAAACTCACCAACTATGAGACCATGACCTGAGCTGAAGTTGGATGCTTAACTGACTGAGCCACCCAAGTGCCCCTAAATAATTATGTTTATATAGCAAGATCATTTAATACCACAAATTCCTTGACCAGAAGCAATGTCAGTGGAATACCAAGATGGCAGCTAAAGCATTTTGTTAGGCGATGCTGGCAGAAGCATTATGGGAAAGAGAAGGAAATCCGTATACAGAATAGGCTTGGCTTCACTAAGGATGCATTTCTATTCCTGTCATGATGGAAAGGACACAGTGTAATCAACCTACCACCAAGTAGCTCATTGGTTCCTTCCCTCTACTCCCCCAGGGATGGGGCCATACTAAGGACTCAGTATTGGTCTCTGGCATGTTAGGTACTCACAGTAATGGTAGCTAGGTCAGCTATGTTGTTGAAGCCCATGTATAGTGTTCATTGCTGCCACCATAACTACTTTGTTCATGAGTCCAACGAATAAGCACTCAATTGGCAGGGGAAGAGGCTGACATTTATACAAAGTGCACCTTTGTCCACCTGATTACTGAGAGAGTCCTATACAGTAAATACCTATTGATGGGCATTCAATTGACACACATATATCTTTATACTCTGTGATCATTGTGAAAAATCTATTCACAGACCTCTTCACCAGACATCTTTCCCACAAATCTTCCAATCTGATTCTTGCCAAACCCTTAACTATCTAGCTAAGCCATTAGTACCTGCTTATAAATCAGTGTTCTATGATTCTGACCATTTCGGAATCCAAAGTGGACAACTAGATGTATGGTTCAAAGTTCTGCCAATAAGGGAATTTCCCTTCATTGCCATCTTTCTGGGCCATCAGTGAATGGGGCTTTAATGTTGCAGTTACACACTTTTGGTTTGGGGCAGCATATTGTGTGAAAACACCTATAAACAAGGCTCGGGTTTTTTTCCTTTTCAGTCAACTGATCATAACAAAATTCCTTGAGGTCATGAGTTGGGGGAAAGGAGACAATACAGCACAGTTTGGTTTCAGAGGAGTGTGAGAGACTCAGTCATGCACCTTACTTGTACATGATGGACCTGCTTAAGTCTGATCTCTTATGCACCATTTCCACTTCACGGACATGCCCAACCTCACGGTTTAATGGGCAGATGACATCCAGTTAATTACAGGAAGTTCAGGTTGCCTGGTCATTTGATGTCCTATGGCTAGTTCTTTATCAGGACCCAGAAATAGGCTTATGGCTCTCTGTCAAAGGATAATCGTTAGCTGCAAAAGAGGATATGCATTTTCTTCAAAACCTTAGAAGTATGTGCCATGATTCTTCTATGGTACTTGCCAGAGACTCCACACGGCTACAGACACAAGTATCATTGGATCTGGTGGCCCAAGCAGAAAAACAGCTTGCGGTGCAGCCTAGATTTGCTACAGAGCTTTATTTTGCTCTAGTTTCCATTCAAACTCTCAGTGCTATGGGTTACTTAGTAATTGGGTCAAAGTAACATATTAAAGTGTGGCATGCTTTGCCTCCAATACTCACAATAGTCTACCAAGCTTTTGTGCCCTGCACCGCCCCCACCATGTACTGTTTTGTTTGTTTGTTTGTTTGTTTGTTTGTTTGTCTGTTTGTTGAGTGATACATGGTTGTGGTGTGGCAATGTGCCGCTAAGAGGGTATTTTGACATGCTAAAGATCACTGGACTCTCAGAAACTTTACTGAGGTGGCAGACCCCTGAATTTTCATAGGGTCTATCTTCCCATCCCCTGGTTCATAAAGCTTCACAAAGATATTTGTAGTACTTGCTACATCCTGTTCATCAAATTCAATTTGCATAATTCCATCAATGTCATGGGTCAGTGTGATATTTTATGCAATGTCAAGATGATCAAGATCTCTGCAGACTATATTATGGCTAAGAGCAGGTACGCTGACGTAGCATGAAGCAAGATGGTGAAGTCGTGCTGTGGACTCTGTCAGGGAAAAACAAACTGCTTTTGGTGGTCCTAGCAAATCACTAAAAATGGTGGGGGGGGGTGCATTTTCCATATTAGGTTTAAGGAGCTGTGTGGATTTGTTCCAGCAAAGGAAATACATCTGGAAGGGCTGCTTCAAATGACTCACCTTCTGATCAACATTAAAACAATGTAGTTATGCTTTAAAGTCCATCTGCCTTCTGCACAGACCAAATAGATGACTTAAATTGAGATGTAATAGGAACCAACACTTCTGCATCAATCAAATGTTTAATGATGATTGTAGTCTCTGTAATCCAACACGTCCTATTCTTTTGGTTTACCATCCTGGTAGAGAGGAGGAATTCCAATAGCTTCCCCTTGACTCTTCATAACCTAATGACCCTTAGTCCATAAGTAGGGAGCTAATATGGTTGCCTAATATGTTTTTAACAATAATACATTCTGGAACTGGGGGAAAAACATGGGGAGGGCTCATGGGCCCACTGAGCCCACTGTGATTCAAACTGAGCCTATAACTCAACTTATCACCTGACCACCATAAATCTCCACTTTGAATGTCAGACCAGCAACATATGGGTCCCTAGCAGTTAGCATCAGTTGAGAACCAGTATCTAATAATCCCCCAAAAGTCTGGGTGTTTCTATTTCCCAATGCACATTCACTCTAGAAAATGGCCACAGGGAAACTTACAGCAATGCTTCAGGGACCTTCCCCAAGAGAACCCAGCCTCCCCTTAAATTGAAGGGCTCTGGGCCTCTGAACTGGTTTAGGTCTGGAAACTGGATGAGAGGCTATGGCTATCCTTTCTGATAGACTTGACTTCATTTTCACATATTTGACAAATATGTATTAACACAGCCTACTCTTAGTATACTCTTTTTTTCCCCTATACATTGTCATAAATATTATAAAGGAAAACCAATGATCTAGTAAGTTCTCACAAAAAATGCAATTGTAAAAAGTACTTCACGGCTCTCTGCTCCTCCCCGTTCGACAGACAGCCGCATCTTCTGGTGCAGTGCCAGCCGCGTCCCCAAGACACGATGGTGAAGGTTGGAGTCAATGGATTTGGCCGTATTGGGGTGCCTGGTCACCAGGGCTGCTTTTAACTCTGGCAAAGTGGGCATTGTCACCATCAATGACCCCTTCATTGACCTTAACTACATGGTCTACATGTTCCAGTATGATTCCACCCACAGCAAATTCCACGGCACAGTCAAAGCTGAGAATGGGAAACGTGCCATCCATGGAAAGCCCATCACCATCTTCCAGGAGTGAGATCCCGCCAACATCAAATGGGGTGATGCTGGTGCTGAGTATGTTGTGGAGTCCACTGGGGTCTTCGCCTCCATGGAGAAGGCTGGGGCTCACTTGAAGGGTGGGGCCAAGAGGGTCATCATCTCTGCCCCTTCTGCTGATGCCCCCATGTTTGTGATGGGCGTGAACCATGATTAGTATGACAACTCCCTCAAGATTGTCAGCAATGCCTCCTGTGCCACCACCTGCCTGGCCCCTCTGGCCAAGGTCATCCATGAACACTTTGGCATCGCGGAGGGACTCATGACCACAGTCCAGGTCATCACCGCCACCCAGAAGACGTGGATGGCCCCTCTGGGAAGCTGTGGCGTGATGGCCGAGGGGCTGCCCAAAACATCATTCCTGTTTCTACTGGTGCTGCCAAGGCTGTGGGCAAGGTCATCCCTGAGCTGAATGGGAAGCTCACTGGCATGGCCTTCTGTGTCCCCACCCCCAATGTGTCCATCGTGGATCTGACCTGCCTCCTGGAGAAAGCTGCCAAATACAAAGACATCAAGAAGGTGGTGAAGCAGGCATCAGAGGGCCCCCTCAAGGGCATCCTGGGCTATGCTGAGGACCAGGTCATCTCCTGCGACTTTAACAGTGACACCCACTCTTCCACCTTTGACGCTGGGGCTGGCATTGTGCTCAGTGACCACTTTGTCAAGCTCATTTCCTGGTATGACAATGAATTTGGCCACAGCAACCAGGTGGTGGATCTTATGGTCCACATGGCCTCCAAGGAGTAAAAGCCCCCTGGATCACCAGCCCCAGCAAGAGGAAGAAGAAGAGAGAGGCCCTCAGCTGCTGGGGATTCCTTGCCCCAGTTCAGTACCCAACACACTTGAGAATCTCCTGACCTCCAGTTTCCATCCCAGACCCCCTGAAGAAGGGGAGGGGCTTGGGGAGCCCTACCTTATCATGTACCATCAATAAAGTATACTGTATCCAAAAAAAAAAAGTACTTCACAACTTCTTATTCAACACGTCTCTGGAGGCAAGGGAAACAAAAGCAAAAATGAACTACTGGGACCTCATCAAAATAAAAATCTTCTGTACAGCGAAGGAAACAAACAGCAAAACTAAAAGGCAACTGACGAATGGGAGAAGATATTTACAAATGACATATCAGATAAAGGGTTAGTATCCAAAATCTATAAAGAACTTATCAAACTCAACACCCAAAAAACAAATAATCCAGTGAAGAAATGGGCAAAAGACATGAATAGACACTTCTCCAAAGAAGACATCCAGGTGGCCAACTGACACATGATAAAATACCCAACATCACTCATCATCAGGGAAATACAGATCAAAATCACAATGAGATACCACCTCACACCTGTCAGAATGGTTAACATTAACAACTCAGGCAACAACAGATGTTGGCGAGGATGCAGAGAAAGAGGATCTCTTTTGCATTGTTGGTGGGAATGCAAGCTGGTGCAGCCACTCTGGAAAACAGTATGGAGGTTCCTCAAAAAATTAAAAATAGAACTACCCTACGACCCAGCAATTGCACTACTAGGCATTTATCCACAGGATACAGGTGTATTGTTTCGAAGGGACACATGCACCCCAATGTTTATAGCAGCACTATCAACAATAGCCAAAGTATGGAAAGAGCCCAAATGTCCATCAATGGATGAATGGATAAAAAAGATGTGGTATATATATATATATATATATATATATATATATATATATATATATACAATGGAGTATTACTCAGCAATCAAAAAGAATGAAATCTTGCCATTTGCAACTATGTGGATGGAACTGGAGGGTATTATGCTAAGTGAAATTAGTCAGGGAAAGACAAAAATCATATGACTTCCCTCATATGAGGACTTTAAGAGACAAAAAACATGAACACAAGGGAAGGGAAACAAAAATAATATAAAAACAGGGAGGAGGACAAAACAGAAGAGACTCACAAATATGGAGAACAAACTGAGGGTTACTGGAGGGGTTGTGGGAGGGAGGATGGGCTAAATGGGTAAGGGGCACTAAGGAATCTACTCTTGAAATCATTGTTGCACTATATGCTAATTTGGATGTAAATTTAAAAAAAAAATTTAAAAAAAAGTACTTCAAATGGATTCATATTCAATATTATTGATAAACCTTATGTCTTGAAATATTAGCTAATGAAGCCCTTTAATGGCAAAGATTTTACAATATTTTATCTTCACCATCCTTTACATTTTGGGTTTTTTTCCTGTGTATATTTTATAATGTACAGTAATAAATCTACATGGTTTATAAACATACATTTATAGGTAGACACACAATTCTTTTACTGACAAGGATATATGATTAAATGTTCAGAGGCCACCAATCTACGTCCATATGAGAAATCAGTTCCTAAGCTCAGTCCAGACACCCAATCCTTTGCCTTTATTCCTACTTAGTTCTGGATCTGAAATTATATAGAGTTACACCAAATTACTGTATTTTCTCATTTACATCTAAACTAAGAATTCTTAAGAAAAGTTACAGCACAATGACATATTTTTATAACATTTTAAACAATACAAACTATTCATTCTCTCCATTCATGAAAATCTATTAATTAAACCTGTCAAATCACAGCCAACTTGCCTTACTAAAGGCAAAGACATAAAATATAATATCTTAACTCTATGCATAAATAGAAAACAGATAATCTTTTTACTTTTGAAACTTGGCTGTTCTTTAAAGACTTCTAGCTTCAATTTACATACTTGTGGGGGATGAGAAATGGCTGTGGGGCTTCGAAAATGTAGGTAATACAGAATCCTCCCCAAACTCAACTACAAATACTTATTTTTGAAGTGTTCATAAAAAACAGCAATTTTCTGAAACACTGTTGTTGAGTCTGGCAAACTTCAGAGTTCAAAAGCACATGTACTCTACCTTTATCCCCAACAAAGCTAGCAGCTACCCTCTAAAGCAGCGGTTGTCAACATTTTCTTTTCCCCAAACTGCAAAACGGATTACAATCGCATGTGTATACATGGTGCCATGCCTTCTTCCCTAAGTTATTATAGAAAAAATAAAGCAAGTAGTGTTAAGGATATCTGGGGTGGTGTTATGAGGGCACTGTTCACAAAAGATTGTAGTACAAAATAGGAGATCCTTTCGTTAAGATATTTCTTTTTTTTTTTTTTTTAATTTTTTTTTCAACGTTTTTTATTTATTTTTGGGACAGAGAGAGACAGAGCATGAACGGGGGAGGGGCAGAGAGAGAGGGAGACACAGAATCGGAAACAGCCTCCAGGCTCCGAGCCATCAGCCCAGAGCCCGACGCGGGGCTCGAACTCACGGACCGCGAGATCGTGACCTGGCTGAAGTCGGACGCTTAACCGACTGCGCCACCCAGGCGCCCCAAGATATTTCTTAAGGTAATATGACTAATATCAAAGTTTTAAAATATTGAATACTATATTTTGTAGTACATTGTATTTTTAATATGTTAATTGAAAAAATTACTATTTTATAAAAATAAGTTGACTTTTCTAGCTCTCCAGTTCAGACACTCTTATTAGGTGGCTAGATAGCACTGGTAAGTAAGTATTTCGGGTTCCTGGACCCAATTTCAATGTGTATTGGCAGAGGTAGTTTTTACACATAGAATAAGCAGTGCTCTGACACCAACAATTCAACTCAACTCTGACATTATTTACCTGGAGATAGATAGCATCAGATCCCACGGGTTAAGAGGTCAGTCCTTCAAGACTGTTACCTCCTTTCCCCTCACAACACACTTCAGACCCATACAGGCTGTTACCTGCTCTTCTGACGTCTGGCTATAAATCTTAAAATTCCCATGACACTCTTCTCCATTCAATTAATTTGCTAGAGTGACTCACAGAACCCAGAGAAACATTTTACTTACTGCAAGTTCATTATAAAAGGCTATTAACTCAGAAGCAGCCAGATGGAAGAGATGTACAGGGAAAAGTACAGGGAAAGGGCAGGACCTTGCAAGCCCTCTCCAGGTGGGTCACTCTCCCCAATCTCCACCTGTTTATTAACCCGGAAGCTCTCCAAACCCTGTCCTTGTGGGGTTTTATAGAGGCTTTATTACATGAGCACAATTGATTGAATCAGTGGCCATTCTCCTCTCTCTCCCCTCCCCAAAGGTTGGGGGTGTGGTGGAGACTTAAAGTTCCAACCCTCCCATCACAGGATTGGCTCCAAAGGTAACCAGATGCCATCCTTAGATGTTTTCCAAAACCATCTCATTAACATAAAAGACACCTTTAAGCTCTCATTAGTTAGGAAGTTCCAACAGTTTTTTGGGAGCGGTGAGTCCGGAACCATGAATAAAAAAACAAATATATATGTACTTATTAATAACAATATCACATTAAGCTTTGTTAAAAAGAGAAATACCTAATAGTTATGCATTTTAGCATATTGAAAATATCATCATTTCACCTGCTTTATCACTTTGTCTACATTTGACCCAGTAATCCTCTTATCATTGTTGACGAATTTTTTCTTCTTCACAGGAACTATACAGCTATATTCACTTTTTCCCAGTATCTTTGCCTTCTTTTTAAAAAATGTTCCTGTTAAGAAAAAACAGAAACATGAAAGGACAACCCAAGCACTAAGCTGGCTTGCCTACCCCCGTGTGTTGTTCCTACTGTAGTTAAGGCTAGAACTTCACTGTCGATCCAGAAAAGCATCTCTGAATTCAACTGAGAATAATATTTCTGTAGAAAAATTTAAATGGTCTCAAATTTAAGAGCAGTTAGTTTAGTCATTAACAAGAATTTATTCATGATATACTTCATACCTGATCATGACACTCTAACAATACAGATTAAGAACCGCTACTCAGAGGTGTCACAGGCAGCACAAAGTCAGGGGCTAATGGGCAGATCCCACCTTTTCCATATTATACTTCAAGATCTCAGCACAGAAACACTGTAATTTTGGTCTGATGGATGATTAAAACACTTGAGAAAAGGGCTGAAAAAGATGACTTGGTTATTCAATTCCTAATAGAATCGGCCCTTAAAACATTTTATAAACAAAATATAAAATGTATTTACTACATAATCTGTTATTTTAAATTCTGGTGACCCTTTAGACACCTTTTTAAAAAAAATTTTTTAATGTTTACTTTTGAGAGAGAGACAGAGTGTGAGTGGGGGAGGAACAGAGGGAGAGGGAGACACAGAATCTGAAGCAGCCTCCAGGCTCTGAGCTGTCAGCACAGAGCCCGATGTGGGGCTCCAACTCACAAAATGTAAGATCATGACCTGAGCTGAAGTCGGATGCTTAGCGACTGAGCCACCCAGGCGCCCCCCCTTTAGACATGTTTTATTTATTTATTTAAAGTTTATTCATTTTTTTAAATTTTTTTTTAACGTTTATTTATTTTTGAGACAGAGAGAGACAGAGCATGAATGGGGGAGGGTCAGAGAGAGAGGGAGACACAGAATCCGAAACAGGCTCCAGGCTCTGAACGGTCAGCACAGAGCCTGACGCGGGGCTCAAACTCACGGACTGCGAGATCATGACCTGAGCTGAAGTCGGACGTTTAACGGACTGAGCCACCCAGGCACCCCTAGACACGTTTTAAATAAGATATTCATAGTCCATCTTAAAGAGAGTGTTATTTTGGATTTTTTACTCTTGAATTTAATATTTGCTTTAAAAGAAAATCACCCTCCCTGTTGGACAAATGAAACTCAAATCTGTTTGCTTCCCCTAGGGCCTTATAAGCAATTAAGAGACTCCAGGGGAATTAAGTGAAATGATCTTCAATCAAGAATTATCTTACTAGGGTGCCTGACTGGCTCAGTTGGAAGAGCACACAACTCTTAATCTTGGGGTCATCAGTTTGAGCCCCCACGTTGGCTTAAAAAAATTTAAAGAGAAAATTATATTGCTAGATTAATGCAACAAATATGAGGGTAAACACCTGTGGAGCCTCACAAAATGTACTTCCTACACACTCCATGCTTCACTACAGCAAAAAAGAAAACAGAGGAAAACAAAGAATCTAAGAAACAAATAACAAAGTAAATTTCTGGATAAAGGCAAGAAATGTCTGGATGACAGCTGAGAAACATACTTCGAAAACTTTTCCACATTGGAGGACAGAGGGCTGTAGAATTATCTCCAGGGGTGAGGAATTACCTGGTATTGTTGCATCCACACGACTCCTGAAACAGAATGCTACGGGCACCAGTGACAGTCACAACAAAGTTTATTATAATGAGAGGCAAGGCCGACCGATCGGGACCAACACTCTTGATAAGAGTGCGGCCCCGAACAGCCGGGGGACAGAGGTTTTATAACCGATCACATCGTTTTATCATCACCTGGGAACAGAACAAACAGGTTCCAGATGAGTTAGAAACAGTTGCCTAATGAGGTGTTTACTTTAGACTTTCTGCCTCTAAGTTGCAACCAGTGGATCTCCTTGACACTGCCTCTGATGCTCTTTTCTTTGAACTTTTGTTTCCTGAATTGGTGAAGCCTAACTTACAAGGGTACGAGGCGTAGTTTACCAGAGCAAAGCACGGCTGTTATCTCTTAACCTTCAGTGTCAACACAAAGCTGTTATTTTTCAAGCTAAGCATTAGCTCTACACTACAATTTAACCCTTACAGTATTATACAGAAAATTGTAAGTTCTGGGGCACCTGGGTTAAGCATCCAACCTTGGCTCAGGTCATGTCACAGTTCATGGGTTCGAGCAACATGTCATGCTCTGTGCTGACAGCTCAGAGCCTGGAACCTGCTTCAGATTCTGTGTCTCCCTCTCTCTCTGCCCCTCCCCCACTCATGCGCACATGCTCTGTCTCTCTCAAAAATAAATAAACATTAAAAAAAGAAGAAAATTCTAAGTTCCTTTAACACAGTTATTAGAGAATGTGGCAAGACCCAGTCAGATGCTAAAAGAAAATGAGGACATTATAAACTTTGGAATAACAACATAGTGTAAGAAATAAATTCAATCATAGCATGCTACTTGGGTCAGTGGTGAACAAAGTTTATAGTCATAATAAAAAATACTTTGAGATGTATAAAGATTGAAATATTAATATATTAGAAAAATGAAGGAGTAATACAAGTAAGCAAAATTTCCACTTTCTAGTAGAAAGTCAAATAATGGATGGACCAAAAGACAGCACCGTATTCATATTATTTGAAAATATAAATTCTACAACCACTACATGAATGAGGAATGTTCCACTGTAAATGTGAAAAGGGACGCCCACTTTGTCACAAGCCTTTTGTACGATTTGATTTTTTTACATGATTTGCATATCCTGGGGGTACAGGGCCAATGGTGAGATAGAAAAAAGACAAGATTTTTACATTGAAGAACAATCTCCAAAATGCCTAAACCCATCCACTCTGAGTTGTTGTTTTGCCGAATAATTTTAGGCAAAGGCCTATGAGTCAATATTTATTTACAAAAATAATAGTCTTTTATTATAAGTACTTCCACAGTTTTAAAAAGAAATTTATTTTTCACATTTAAATGTCTTTAAAAGTATTCAAAGGATTATCATTCTGCATTCTGCTTTTCAGTAAGTACTTTTGAGGCAGATCTATTCCGGATTCTTTTTCTTTTTCTCTTCTTTTCAGAGGCAGATGATTTTGTATCCTGTGCTCTTTTCTTTTTCTTCAAACAGCTAAGAGGATTGGGGCCACTTACTTTCTTGTGTTTTTTCTTTCTCCTCTGTTCAGGGTTTTTCACTAAACCCTTTTCTTCCTTGAGTTGCTTGATACTTTGTTTCTCGTGCACTGAGACAAGCTGACCTGACTCTACTGCTTTAACAAAAGCAATTGTTTTGGGAGAAGGTTTGTCCAAGACAATAGTGTTCTGAATAATAAACATGAGAGGGACTCCAGGCTTTTTCTTCACTTTCATAGACAAATTCTGATCCTATTAAAAAGAAAAATAGCACTATTCAGTTCAAATATGTCAATTAAATAAGATGCCTTAAGTGCAAAAAATAGAAGAGATCACAAGTTTTACTTTTCAAATTGATATGTCTCACTAATAGAGTAAATTTTATGATTTAAAAAAAGGAAGATAAACAAGAAATCTGAGCACAAAGAGATAAGTGGCAACAATGTGACACTGGATCTATCAAGATTCTACCACCAGGAATTACAAACTGTCACAAAGGTAAGAATGTTAGGCAATGCCCCACTTTCTACTCTAAGACATGCTTCAAAAAGGGTCAAGAATGTTCAGAGGTTGAAGGGATAGAAATAAAATAAGAATTCATGGACTCAGATTCTAGATTGAGCTCTGCATCTAATTTAGTGATTTTATAATTCTAAAAGAATACGTAACCAAATCTGTATGTATGTGAACTTCTTCGTTAATATCAACCCTGAAAGTCTCTCCTTCCCCTCCTGGTCTTTAAAAGCCAGAAACAGTTCTATACTGGTGGTACAATTTCAAATAATATAAAACATGACTTTTTGAGAACTAGTATAAAATACAGGAACATGCAAAAACACTGATGAACACAGAATGTAAAATATTTCAAGAATGCTGACACATATCATCACATCTTTTTGTCAATATACTTTTTGTCATCTTTTTGTCAAAAATACTTCAGTAATTAAGAAAAATCAATATGCTTAAGGTTCTCTCCTCAAATTCTCTAATGGCATGACAACTGCTTTTATTGACTGCAAATCAACTTAAAAGCCTGTATTTTAAAAAGTTGAAACATTCTATCAAACCACTTCCATCTAATTTTTTCTGATTATAAGCAGCTCCATATGAAATAGAAACAGAAATGATTAAAATTGACTCTAATTTTAAAAGCAGTATCACCTGTGTTGCCACAAAATAATGATGAGGATTTCCCTCTTCAACCATGGAGAGCAGACATTCTGATCCACTCACTGGATTCTTGAAATGGGGACAATTTCGGACTTGGCATTTTTGTGCAATCAGTTTTGCCCCATATAAGTCTTTTCCCAAAGTTTCTAACTCTTTTAACACACACCTGAAAAAAAAAAAAAATGTTATTAGCAGCTCACAATTACAACATACATTTCAGTGTTCACATAAGTATAGAAAAAGTCAGTTTTTACGAAATTTAAACTATACCATCACGATCTGAATGTGTTATGTGTTGGCCCCAAACATATGGTAGCCGTATCACTCTTTAAAAACCTGGAAAATATTTGGGGCACTTGGGTGGCTCAGTTGGTTAAGTGTCTGACTCTTTTTTTTTTTTTAATTTTTTTTTTTTCAACGTTTTAAATTTATTTTTGGGACAGAGAGAGACAGAGCATGAACGGGGGAGGGGCAGAGAGAGAGGGAGACACAGAATCGGAAACAGGCTCCAGGCTCCGAGCCATCAGCCCAGCGCCTGACGCGGGGCTCGAACTCACGGACCGCGAGATCGTGACCTGGCTGAAGTCGGACGCTTAACCGACTGCGCCACCCAGGGGCCCCAAGTGTCTGACTCTTGATTTTGGCTCAGGTCATGATCTCACAGTATATCCGGGGTGTGGGCGTAGGGGTGGGGTGACAGCGCGCGGGGCCTGCTTGGGATTCTCTCTCTCTCTCTATACCTCTCCCCTCACTTTCTCAAAATAAATCAACATTTAAAAAATAAATAAAAACCTGGAAAACACAAACACCAAGTTGAAGGAAAAACGGTTAAATCTACTGAGCATTTATTATGTGTCAGGCAGCATGCTAATTGCTCTTTACATAAATTCTTGCTTCAATCTCAAAACAGCCCTATCAGGCACCTAATTTGAAAGTTATCCTTATTTTAGAGTACCTCACTCTGAGAGATTCCAAGTAACATGCTCAAACACAGCTCATAAGTGGTAGAGTCGAAATGTGAATCCAAGTAGTTGACAACAGATACCTTGCCCCAACCTTAGCGCTAGATGCTTCTACTTCAAGTACAAATTGGTACACCTTTAAACGATTCTCAGTACAGAGAAGTAAAAATTTAAGTCATCGGTTTAATAACAATCACAACTTCCTTTTTCTCTCTGCGTTTTCATATTAATATAAGCCAATGTTTTTTAAAATGTCAGCTATAAACTACCCATATCAAAATGACACAGAGATAACAAATTCTATTAATTTCTACTCCTTTTCACATCCCCAAATCTGCACCTCTTGAGGAGTCAAATGTCAGCATTTTAATAAGCTCTCCAGGCACTTCTTCTATCACACTAAAGAAAAAAATAAAGAAAATAAAAAATTATGAGAACTACTTAAAGATTTCTGAAACTCCAGTCAGCCCTTGCCAGACTCTACCTTGCCTCACTCCCTTTATCATCCATTTAGTTTTGTTTAAGAAAAGAGATTTTGCTTTTTATTCATCAGTTTTGAACTTTTTGGAGTTTCAGGCCCAAACTCCCATGTATGTACTGGATATTTCCTACAGATGTACACCATCTCTTCAAATTCGTGTCTAAAATCATGAAGATTTAGATCACGAAGCTCCTGGGTGTAAGTCAGAAATCCTAACTGACCTTTTCTTCCTCACCCATAACCCTACCCCATCGGCTGTTGGTATCTGTCTCAGGAATGCCTCTTTGTACAGCCCTTGGGCTCCAGCCTTTCTTCTCTGAAGTTTAGGCTCCCATTATTTCTTGATTGGACAACCACAAAACGAGTTCGCCGGTCTTCACCCTCTTGCTTCTCCAACTCAGCCCTCACACTGTTACAATCAGCTTCTCTAAAAGACAGTTATCAGGTCTGATAGCATTTATCTCTTCATGATGCACACCAAGAACCCACACAATACTATGCTTTAAAATAAGCATAGTACGGGTAGTACGGGTGCCTGGGTGGCTCAGTCGGTTAAGCGGCCGACTTCGGCTCAGGTCATGATCTCGTGGTCCGTGAGTTCCATTCCTGCGTCAGGCTCTGTGCTGACCACTCAGAGCCTGGAGCCTATTTCGGATTCTGTGTCTCCCTCTCTCTCTGTCTCAAAAATAAATAAACGTTAAAAAAAAATTAAAAAAAATAAAATAAGCATAGTATATATGTATATATATTATATATAGAATATATATTATATATATTTTATATATATGTATATTATATATATAGCATATATATATATTATATACATATATATAAAATAAGGTGGGAGGGTGGATAAGGGAAACAAGATTGGCCATTTCAAGAATTCCCAGAGCTGGGTGACACACACTTAATTATACTAGTCTACTGTTGTGTATGAATAAAATATTCTGGAAGTTAAAATAAATTCTTTAGGGAAAAAATGCTACAGAACATAATTCCATATAGTACTTGCCAGACTTTTTTGTTACAGCACCATGTTAAAAATGTTGGTATTTCTATGGCACAGGGATTAAGGGACAGGTGGTATGTAGCCAGGAGGGATGAACTCAGGGGCACAAGCTAACTAAGGACTTGTCTGGCAGTGCTGAAGGCTAGGGGTAACAAATTGTGGGGTACCCACAACCATTGTGAGGCACTACTTGACTATGGAAAGCAGATATGTGCGAAAAGCAAACCAATAATATTGTATTCCCAGTAGAGCCCATTCCTTTGTGTGCATGTGCAGGTCTAAAGAACTGGATGGATGGTACAGCACGTTAACAGTGGTCACGGGGTGGTATTACGGGTCATTTACATTTTCTTTTTTTACTTTGTTTTAAAATATAATTTATTGCCAAGTTGGTTTCCACACAACACCCAGTGCTCATCCCAACCAGTGCCCTCCCCCATGCCCATCTCCCACCCTTTTTTTTTACTTTTTCAAAGTAAATAATCTACAAGGGGAACAACAAAACCCTTAAGTTTCTTTTTTTTTAATTTTTTTTAACGTTTTATTTATTTTTGAGACAGAGAG
Organism: Panthera leo; assembly: GCF_018350215.1. NCBI lineage: Eukaryota > Metazoa > Chordata > Mammalia > Carnivora > Felidae > Panthera > Panthera leo. Next base: position 60,669,183 of record NC_056695.1, on the reverse strand, counting down.
AGACAGAGCATGAACAGGGGAGGGGCAGAGAGAGGGAGACACAGAATCGGAAGCAGGCTCCAGGCTCTGAGCCATCAGCCCAGAGCCCGACACAGGGCTCGAACTCACGGACCGCGAGATCTCGACCTGAGCTGAAGTCGGACACTTAACCGACTGAGCCACCCAGGCGCCCCAAAACCCTTAAGTTTCTTAATAGTTCCTGTCGTAGGTTCGATTTCCCTTCTTCCCCAGCGTCATTTCCAATTACACCCTGTGCTCTCATCTCTTTTTCAGGCATTTTACAACTCCATTTCTTCATTTAGGAGGTCTTTCTCTCTTGTCTGTCACCCAAACTAGTCCTTCCCCTCAGAACTGAAAGGTGTCTGGTCTCAAAAGTGACCTCCTCTATGAAACCTTCCATGATTCCATCTCCCCACCCCCACCCCCGGGAGGTTCCCAGGCTGAGGAAGTCACAACACGCACGAGTCAAAACGCGCCCGGAAGGTTGGCCGTTTGTCCTGTTCACCAAGTTATCCTCAGTGGCTACAGCCATGCCTGGCATGGGGCTGGTACTTAATAAAGACAGTTCAATAAATAAATGACCATGGGCAAGGCTCTTAGCCTCGAGCTGTGAATTATCTTTCTGGGATTCGGAGATGTTAGCTCGCAGGGCAGCTGTGACGCTTGAGAATTTTTCATTTCCACTAGAAACAGCTATGCGAATAAGAGCAACCACTTGAAGCGGGTAGATTTTGGATACCAGCAAGTGCTCTCCACACGTCTGATCCTTAAAGCAACCTTATTAGTTCACGGTCTTTTCCTTACAGATGAGAAATCCCAGGCTCACAGAGATTAACTTGCCGGAAGCCACAAAGCTGGCAGGACTGGGACCAAGACTCGAAGCCAGATCGCACTACATAAAGCACGGGTCTCATTCGCCGGGCCAACCACGCGAAGATTCGCAGTGCACTGTACTTTCTACCTACGTGGTAGACACTCGCCTGACCTCCTCAGTGCCTCCACTTCACTGTCAACTCCTCGTGGGTGGAGCGTTTTGCACGTCGTGGCCTCGTCTCTACCACACCCGCAGGATCCCCGGGCCTCCTCCCCGGACCCGCCGGGCCCACCTGGTGGTGCACAGCTGCGTCTCCCCCATGAGGTAGCGGGGCAGCTGCTCCCGCAGCTGGATCCGGCCGCGCAGCGCCGCCTGACAGAAGGTACCGTCCAGCAGGATCTGGTACGGCTCGCGGACTCCGAAGTTATTGCGGAAGAAGCCGAGATGCTTCTTGGCGTGTTTCTGCCTCGTGATCTTCATGCCTGGCTTACCGGGACCGAGACCAGGGCACCAGAAGCCCGTAGAAAACGCTTACCCTACAGCCCGCTCCTCCCGGAAATAATGCACCCTTTGCCCCCGGAAGTAAACGCCCCCACTTCTTGGGCACGCCCAGTGGTTGTGCCACGCTCAGACGAGCGCGCGCTTCGCTCCTGGTGTCCGCGGTTTAAGATGCTCGCCCTCCCGGCAATACGCAAGCTTACTGCGTTATCGTGCGTGCAGTCAGCCTCTCAAAGATAGGCAGTGTGATGATAATCAACGATAATGTTGAAGCTTAATATGCTGCAGGCAGTATTCTAAGTAATTTACCATATATTATGCCCTTTAATGTTGATAATTTTCAAGTGGGGAAAGGAAAGGGATTGGAGTATACTGGACAACTATGGGCAGGTTTGTACTAGTTGCCCTCCCTCAAAGAAGTTAGGCACGTTTGCTAAGGGCACGTGGTTCTATAGTGTTAGAACTGTCACTGGAAGCCAGGACTGAAGTTAAACGCCGCCTGTAGTTCAAATGATCTTGCTACCCACCAGTACCCATCTCCGCCCCCCCCCCCCCCCCCCCCCCCCGCCAAGGAACTACTGTCACTGAGAACCAAACTTATGAAAGAAGATAGCCTAACCCTTCGTTGATCGAGTTAATCAGAGAATTTTGTTCCCTAGCAGCTAATTGCCAAGCATCCACTTCAATTCAGAACAAGCTAATCAGAGAATGGGGAGAATAGAATTTTGCATTTTTGTCCCAGGTCCTCGAATCTGTCCCAGATCTAGTTCTGGCTATTGAGAGAAAGAAACAACACAGAAAATTGATTTACAAAGTGATGGAGATGTATTATTTGCATTGGGGTTTTTATTTGAAGATATAGGTTTATGGAATTGGAACTAAGAATTTCTATAATGTGTGCCCTGTCCTGATTCCCAGCACATCACTTAGATGGCTGCTTTTATTTCACTGAAAATTAATTTAGGAATTGGAAGCTATAAAATGTTATTATGGGATTGGATGCATGGTTCTTAAGTATAATTGCTCACTGCTATCCAGGTTGATTCCTCTTTATCTCTGTATGCCAACTCCTTACCCCAGCTATACTCCCACCACAGAAATTATACCACCCCAGCCTTGCAAAAACAATTAAAATATTTTTAAAAAATAGATTGACAGATTTATCTACCACCACCATTCCATTGGATCATATTTCACTTATGATAATTAATAAAGGGAAACCTCACTATAATGGAGATGGGACCTGGGTAGAGGGAGCTCTCACACCCCACTACTCTTATTCAATAACAGACCCCACAAAGAAGAGACAGACCTTGTAGATGGATACCACTTTACTACCCCAGCAGTAGGAAGGAAGACTTTTCTTATCCAATCCCACCAACAGCCCAGCCAATGAGATACAGTCACAACTTAGCCAATGAGAAGCCACTATACTTCAGGTTTTCAGTTTACTCCAGTGGACGTTTTGTTTATATCAGCCTTCCCAACCTCTAGATTACATCTATAAAAGAGCAGTACCTCTTCTTTGTTCCCCAGACTTGCCTATGGTTTTGGTGTATCTCACTTGTCTGGTACTGTAATTGTTTGATATTGCTGAATAAAACCATGCTTTTTTCTTGGTGAAATAACGGGCTTAAAGTAACTGGTTTGATTTTTAAGGTTAACTAATGAGAAAAATGTGGTGCAGGACTAGGGCTTTGAGTCCAAGTTGTTTTTTGTGTTTTTTATTTTTTCAATTTTTTTTAACTTACTAAACTATAGCATAATTATTTTTCAAGCTCTATGTATATGACAGTGCCATTTGCATACTGGATCCTTATTTCACAAACATGAAGACGGTTTACAATGGTGATTAGCAACTTTAAAACAGAGTTTTCTACTACAGCAGTGTTTCTCAAAACATAATCCTGGGATATGCAGAAAAAGCTCTTAGGATGCTTGTTTAAAATGCCGATTTCTGATTCTGAACAAGTATTGAAGGATAGGGATACTATTCAACAAGGAATTGCCCTGGGGCGCCTGGGTGGCTCAGTTGGTTAAGCGGCGGACTTCAGCTCAGGTCATGATCACCCGCTCCGTCAGTTCGAGCCTCGTGTTGGGCTCTGTGCTGACAGCCTGGAGCCTGTTTCGGATTCTGTGTCTCCCTCTCTCTGACCCTCCCCCGTTCATGCTCTGTCTCTTTCTTTCTCAAAAATAATAAACGTTAAAAAAAAAAATTAAAAGGAATTGCCTTTAATTACAATCTTCCCAAGTCATTATTATGCATATTAATGTTCCTGAAGATTGGTTTGCAGTAGAGCATCACTGTTCATCCAATAGGATATTTTCAGTAGGTAGTTCACCAAACACTTTCTGATCTGAGGGTCAATGACCTGATATTAGAACATCAATATTTGGGCACAACCTAGGCACAAGACAAATATTGCCGTTATTTGTTGAACTAGTAAAGATTCTTAAATTATCTTATATCATCTTAAATTATTCTTATAATATCTTTGCTAAAAATTTTAATAGCCATTGAAAATAATTTTGACCTTATGGTCAAACGTCTCAGCATTGCTGGCTACTAGCTCTTTTCTTAGGTCACTTTACTGGACATTTTCCATGCCAAATAGACATTCAGCTCAGGTAGGGAATTAATTTATTTTTCTTTATTTATTTCATGCTCTTCATATTCTTTATTATGTCTGGATCAAATATAATTTATAGTGCGATTTGTTGTACATGATTTTGAAGATTTTTCTTCATGAAATTTTGATGAAGCCAAGTTGACAGAATGATTTATTTTTGCAAGGTGTGACTAATTCCCAAACAAGACTTTTTCATGAAAGATTCATGGCCTAAATGGAATTAAATAGGTAAACATTAAATACAATTCATAAAGGTTATTTTGTTTAATTTCATAAATGTTAGGATTCCAGATAATTCACAGAGATTTCTATTGTGAAATTATTCTACCTTACAATCATATTTAAATATTTATAAACATTTGTTAACACCCACTAGTTCAAAAAGAATACAATGTTCTAACATTATGTAGCTAACATGTGCTCTAAATAGGTAATTTCCCTAAATAAATCATTTAAAACAACTTAGGTAAACTGGTTTGTATTGAGGGCCTACTAAATCCTTCAGTAGGATCCGCTATGATAGACTGCATCCTGGATTTGCTTACTGTGAATTTTCATACATGGCAGGCAGGCAGTGTTTTGAAGGTTGGATCCAGAGGCCTCTCCTCCTTTTAAAACATTTTTTATGTTTTTCAAAGTACAAAAATGCCTTTTATAACAAGTGCAACAATGGAACAACACAAAGATATTCATCCCTTCTCTCCTTGCTCAGATAACGCACTAACAACCTGCTGTCCTTCAGCCATTTCCCATATTCATATACTTTATACATCATTTGCATACATACATGGAGAGATTTTTGCTACTTATGTTATTCAAACGTGGCATCATATTTTGTCACTTCTATACATTTTGCTTTTCTCACCCAACAATCCTTGTGGAAATTCTTCCTGCCTCTACACCCCAAGTCAATTGGCATAGTTCTCATTCATTATTTTTAATGGCTGACTGACATTCCCCACAAAATCATCACTTATAACATGATGTGGCACAGACTGTGAATCGTCACTCAATATCTCTTCTCTCTCTCTCTCTCTCTCTCTCTTTTTTTTAGTAATAGAAATTTGATTTTATTCTGGACATTAATGTGCCCATGGAAAAGAATCTATTTCCCAGCCTTCTGTGTAGCTAAGTATAGTCATATGGTTAAGTTCCAGCCAAGGCTACATAAGAGTAAATGTTACAAAGACCTTCTGGGAAGGCTGTTTAAAAGACACCAACTTGGCTCAGCAATTGGCACTTTTGTTTTTTTCCACTTTCTTCCTTTCTACTCTCTGGAATTTGGATGTGATGAATGGAACACTAGACGCCTATTTTAGTCCATGAGGTAACCTGGAGAATGGAGGCTATGTGCTAAGCTGGAAAGCAGATAAAGGAAGGAATCTATGTCATTTCCAAATCTAGACTTTCTATGTCTGGACTTGTTTTACATGAGAAGAAAAACAAACTTTTACCTTGGTTTAAAAAATATTATTTTAAGTTTTTTCCCCACTTTTGAGACTTTATTTTAAAGCAGCAGTAGGATTACAACAAAATTAAAAAGAAGATACAGAGATTCCCCATATACCTCCAGCCTTTACACATACACAGCCTCCCTCATTACCAACACCACTCACCAGAATGTGTTTGTTGTTGTTGTTGTTTGGTTGATTGGTTGTTTTTTTTTTTACCTGAGGGTGAACCTACAATGGCACATTCAGTTTCTTTTATATGCAGCCAAACCCACTCCTAACTGATAAAGTTAAAACTACTTGCCAGAATTTTCTTTTGACAGATGTCTTTGATGAAACTTTGATGTTGCTTAGTGTTTGCCAATACAATTACCCTTTCTTTGAACAGGTTCAAAATCTCAGTTTCATATTTTCTGTAAAAGGTAGACTCTTTTTCCAAAGTAAAATAAATTAAATCCTTTTTACTTGCTATAAAAGCTATCTTGACATTTGTTTCTTTTGAAAGTATAAACAATTTGATTTGAACTGGATATGTCAGTGGGATGAATCTCCTGTTGAATAAAGTTAGTTAAATATGAAGAACCCCAACTGCTTGGGCAACAAATATCAAGGAAATGTTAATGTCAACGTACTTGTCAATGAAAGCAAGCAAGCAGGATTTCTGTCTGTTGGCCCAGCTAGTACCAGTGAGCTCTCCCTCCAGGGTAAATGACAATAAAGAAACTGTCTCTTAGAAAAAAGTTTCAAGGGATTTCTGTTTGTCAAGGATATTTTTAAACCAGACAGTAATCAGGAAGTATCCACCATTGGTTATCAGATGGCCATAAAATTAGACTAGCAAATTTGCTTGCTATAATAAATAGTCTCTTTGAATGAAATCATACAGAGAACACATATTGCCATGTGAACTAAATTGAAAGGAATTTTCAACTTTTTACCGTTAACAGATCTGAATAGTGCTCTACATTGGGATGTTACTATAAAATGTTTAATGATTTTAATGAAAGTGGTAAAACCAAAAACTGGTAGAGAGGAGGAAAAGTTAAAAAGTGGCAGCAATGTGCAAACTGTTTTACTTTGATGCATAACAAACTGCCATTTGAAATTTAATTAAATCATAACTGAAAGTGGTAGAGAAGTTTGTATCGTACAGGGTCTTTCATTTTAACTTATCAAAGCATTTTAGATTAATGAATCCTTGTAAAATTACTCTAGGTAAACAAATATTATTACTGTTACTTAAAGGAGTTTAAAGATCAAAAATTACGTCAGATTATGGCATTAAAAGGATTTTCTAAAAACACGATTTATTTACATTAAACAAAATGCTGAAGACAACCATTTTGCTCATGCTTTGGTATATATTTTTAAGCAGCAGGAGGACTTCACAGCAGAAACTGAACTACTGGTGGCAAGAAATTAAACAAACTTTCAATAATGCAGTAGAATATTATTTCAAAGTCTCATATTTATAATTAAATCACATCAATACAAGGTATTAGTTACATGATATTATACAAAGTAAAAGTCATTCTTAGAATCCGTGCAAATGTTTTCAATACTAGATCACTTTGTTTTAATATTAGTTGGTAATTCATAAATCAAAATACTGAGATGAGAAAGTCAAATGTTGTTTCTAAAATTATTATTCTAGCAAACATACAGAAAATGACCACATGCTGGGTCTTATGTATAAATGAATATTATTTTCTTTTTATTGGCTCTCTCTTTACCCTTTCTATTGTTCCTTTCATAGTACTGAACAAATCACTTAGCTCTTCAAACAATAGGCTCACAGTTTCATTCCACATGTACACAGAAGGAAGCATATGATTTAAATTGATTCCAATAAGACTAAAGAGAAAGACCTTTTTTAGGGGGCGCCTGGTTGCCTCAGTCAGTTGAGTGTCCAACTTCGGCTCAGGTCATGATCTCAGGGTTGGTGAGTTTGAGCCCCGCGTCAGGCTCTGTGCTAATAGCTCAGAGCGTAGAGCCTGTTTTGGATTCTGTGTCTCCCTCTCTCTCTGCTCCTCCCCTGCTCGTGCTCTGTCTCTCTCTCCCAAAATTAAAAAGAGAGAGAGAGAGAGAACTTTCTACCCCCTTGGTTGGGGAGAGGTTTTCTTTTTCTTGCAATAAACATTAAAAAAAATGAAGTGCATTGTGTCCATTGCTACTGGCAGCAGTTTTGAGTTTATAGGTAGCCAGTCTGTGGACAGAACTAAAACATGTCAGAAGCCAGAGTCAAGAGAATCATAATGACATGGAACTGGAGACTCTATGCTACTTTATTTGGAATATGTACTCCCAACCTAGACATTTAGTTACGTGATAGAGTACATTTCCTTCCTTCTTGTTTAAAATAATTAAATTGTTTTTTGGTGTGTACTTGTTTTTTGTTACTTGCAGCCCCAAGTGACCTAATTGATGTTTATTTGTTAAATCCAGGCCCCCCAAAAATGTATTTTAAAAGAAAAATGACACGGGCACCTGACTGGCTCAGTTGGTGGAGCATGTGACTCTTGGTCTCAGAGTTGTGAATTTGAGCCCCATGTTGGGTGTAGAGCTTACTTTAAAAAATAAATAAATAAAAGGAAAAATGATAGCATTACCTGTATAATACCATGCTTTAAAGAAATTTAAGATGTTCTGCATATGTTCTTATTTTATCCTGGACAACACCATGAAGAGGCTGGGATGTGGAAGTAACTGTTGCTATTAGCTGCTTTCAACATCTCCCAAAGGCATCTTTTCCACTCTAGTTAAATATTAAGCAAAGTGTTTTGTGTTTTAAGCCCGATGATTTTTTCTGGCCTAATGAATATTTGTGGACTTCTAAACAGTATACTAGCTTCATCCAGAACTTTAGTTTTTCCCTATTTATTTATAATATTTACATGTTGTTTTTATATAATATATAATATAAATATATTTTTATATTATATTATATACTTTATATAATATATCATACAAATATATTATAATATTTATATTATAGTATAAATATTGTAATATTTATATGTTGTTTTTTCTGGCTTTGCTTACATCTAATTTTTGTATTGTAGACCTGGCTTGTTAATTATAATGGCACCATATAGTCTCTTGTGGAGGGGTAGAAACTTCCCTTTCCTCCCATTTCTGTAGAATAGGGAGTTTCTGATCCCTTCCTCATGAGTGTCGTTGGAGGGTAGGCCCCCGTTTCTCTCCATTCTGTTACTTGTGACTCCTGAAAGAAGGAAGGGCTAATGTGATATTTTTGGAGATCTCATAACCATCACATAACCACATCTTCTTCCCAAGGGAAAAAAGATCTCTGTGCTTCTTTCCTAGAAAATAATGTATACAGAAGAGGTAAGAACATACACTCTTTACAGAATCCTTGGCTGAAAGCTTTGCCTGAAATTTTCCTTGCTTCTTTGTTTCTAATGGACACTAGAAGAGGACAACCCCTGAGCTGTGCATCATGAATATACAGTTACCTCTGAGAGGGGCAGTAAATAGAAAGATCAGATTACTTTCTACCCTCTTCCTTCACACCAAAGCTAGAACAAAAGCTAGGTTGGTCCTGTAGAGGTTATCTGTGAGCCCCTGGCAGGCACAGACACAGAGCCCGCTCTCTGCCTATCTAACTCCAGGACCAAGGGCACTGCTCAGCTCAGAACCCAAGACTTGTCAGATGATCAAAGGAAGCTTCTTTCCATAGAGGTCTGGAAGCAGGCACCAACTGAATAGGAATATATTTACATTTTAAAAAATGTTTTGGCTCCTCTGTACACCAAATAGGAATAAAGTGTCATTTAAAAAAATCCTTTGACTCATCTTTGGTGTCTTGACTGTCATTTCACACATTGAAAGGGATTTAAGAAAGCCTTTGCCAAGTGAGGGAAAGCAGCTCCAACACTGGCTGGTTCTGAGGCACGGACTGGTCACAGTCTGACATTCACTGGGCTGTGTTTTCCTAGTGGGTAGAGTTACTATGCCACAAAGGCAGAACCAGTCAGACTGTTTATTTTTTCATTTTTTCATTCAGGTATGACAGGCTATTCTTTGCTTCCTGTCCCTAGGTGGTAGTCACCCATGGGCACAGTCCACAGCTTGCTTTGGAAGGCCCTCACCATCCTCTCTCTTTTTGCTTCTGACTAAATTTGAAATATTTCCAGCAAATATAGAAGTATGCTAAAAACTTTAGTTCCTTTGACAGAAAGAATGGAGAACGTATTGCTAGGGATACAGGGTAAATTTATTTTCTCTGGTAAATGAATAGCCACAATGACTTAATACTCACAATATCAAACTGCTTTTGGCAGGGTGTGGGCAGAAACACAACTTAATGATTGCAACCAACCTTCTTTGGGTGATCAGTACAGAATATCCTGTGTTCTGCTGCAATCTGTTATTTAATATTTTCTGCAGGCTTTAGGTTATTTTGCTTTTATTTTTCTAGTATCTTGAGGAGGGAGCTTTCGTTATTGATTTGAGATATTTCCTCTTTCAGAATGTATGCATTTAGCTATAAACTTTTCTCTGAGCACTGAGGTAGCTGTGTCTCACAGATTTTGACATTTTACATTTTCATATTCATTCAGTTCAATGTGTGTGTGTTTTTAAAGTTCCCTCAAGACTTCCTCTTTGATCCATGGGTTATTAGAAGCGTGTTGTTTAGTTTCCAAGTACTGTATTTGGAAAATTTTCTGTTACCTTTTTGTTTTGACTTCTAGTTTGAATCCATTGTGGTTGGAAAACATACTCTGTGTGATTTCAATTCTTTTAAATTTTTCAAGTTTTGTTCATGGTTCAGGATATGGTTTATATGTTCCATGGGCATTTGGAAAGAACAAAATGAATGTGTATTCTGTTGTTGGGTGGAATGTTTTATAAATGTTGATTAGATCCTGTTGATGGTATTGCTGAGTTCCTTTATATTCTAGCTAGTTTTCTCTCTAGTTTTTCCGTCAATTGTTGAGAGAGGGGACTTGATGTCTCTAACTATGAGTGTGTATTTGTCTATTTGTCCTTTGAGTTCTAGGAATTTTTTTCTTTATGTAACCTCAGCTTTGTTGCTAGGGAATACACAATTAGAATTGCTATGTGTTATTGTGATTGGCCATTTTATCATTATATGTCTCCTTCTGTCTCTGGTTATTTTCTTTGCTCCAAATTCTCCTTTATTTGATTTTAATATAGTCACTCCTGTTTTCTTTTGCTTAATGTTTGAGTGATATTTTTTCTATCATTTTACTTTCAATATGCCTATATCATTATATTTGAAATGAGTTTCTTTTAGACAGTCTATAGTTGGGTGGACTGTGGTGGGTTTGTACTATATCAACTTAGCTAAGCTGGAATCATACTTTTTAGAATTCCCTTTTCTGTATAGTTTTGAGCTAGGGTTGGCTGCAGGGGTGTGAGGGAAACAGAGAAGTCAGAGATGACTCCAAGGCTTTTGGTCTAATCAACTGGAAGAATCGAGCTGTCGTCAAATCAGATGGGGAAGACCAAGGAGGGGAGGCAGTGTTTGGAGCTGTGGGAAGGTTAAGTTGCAGGTGCATGTTGAACATATAGTGGAGGTGTTGCATAGGCAGATGTGCATGCTGGTGTGGACTTCAGTCGAGAGATCTAGGGAAAAAAAATTTGGGAATCATCAGTTCTGCATAGACATCTATGGAATGAGTAAACATTTGAAAAATAAGCAATAGGCAAAGTATGAAGCATAGAAAGAATGTCTTAAATTCCTTATATAAAATGATTTTTGACAGCTGTCAAGTATTGTTTTAAAGATTTGAGTTCTATATTTCAGAGAACTATGTTATAGGTCAACATGATTTTTTTTTAAATTTTTTTAATGCTTTTATTTATTTTTGAGACAGGGAGAGACAGAGCATGAACAGGGGAGGGTCAAAGAGAGGGAGACACAGAATCTGAAACAGGCTCCAGGCTCTGAGCTGTCAGCACAGAGCCCAACACGGGGCTCGAACTCACGGACTGCGAGATCATGACCTGAGCTGAGCTGAAGTCAGCCGCTTAACCGACTAAGCCACCCAGGCGCCCCTAGGTCAACATGATTTTTAAGGAGTATGTTCTACATCATCCTGGAACACTGTACATAAAAATAACTTATTTGTACATTACTCATGTAAATCCTGTATGATTTACATAGCAGCAAAGGGCTATCAGTTCTGATAATTCTGATCAAAGTTCCCATGTTTTAATTAATTTCTGCATAATCTAAGTGGTTAGAGACTGCTATCTAAAATTACGTAAGACAAATAGCAATACCAGCTTGCCACTAATTAACAGAATGACGTTGGACAAATCATGTCTCAGCTTCCAAGCACGTGTGATGGGACTTAGTACAGCTCTTCATAGTTTACAAGATCAGGAGTGGGGATTAATAAAAATGAAAAGTGAGGGGCGCCTGGGTGGCTCAGTCGGTTAGGCGTCCGACTTCAGCTCAGGTAATGACCTCGTGGTCTGTGAGTTCCAACCCCGCATCGGGCTCTGTGCTGACAGCTCAGAGCCTGGAGCCTGCTTCAGATTCTGTGTCTCCCTCGCTCTCTGCCCCTCACCTGCTCATGCTCTATCTCTGTCTCAAAAATAAATAAAAACATTAAAAAAAAAAAAAAGAAAAATGATTAGGCGAGACGCTACATAAAATGTGAAATAAAATGCTGTTATGATCAACTTACTTGACTAATGGACACTGACTAAACATAAGGTGTAAAATATTCTAAAAAGTCTACTTCTCTCTTACAGCATTCAAAGAGAAGAAAAAAAGCCTCAAACACATAGCGCACATGCGCAGAGGATTACTTCGGCGAAGGAGGTGAGGCTGGAAAAAGAAAAGGGAGGCGGAGCCCCACTCCAGTTTTTCCTCTCAGCTCCGCCCCTCGAGCCCCGGACTGTGCATGACGTCACGTAAAGCTCGTACTTCCGCTTCCGGTCACTCACGTTTCTCTTTTTTCCTGTCTGTCTGGAAAGATGGCGTCCCGCAAGGAAGGCACCGGCTCCGCCGCCGCTTCTTCCAGCTCCACCACCGGCCCGGCGGGGAAAGGCAAAAGCAAAGGCGGGTCCGGAGATTCGGCCGTGAAACAAGTGCAGATAGATGGCTTGGTGAGTGGGGTTCCGTTTCCCCAGGCCCACGTGGGCAGCTCAGTTCTTAGTCGAGTCCTGCCCGACGTGCTGCTTGGCAGCCTCGCCACTGGGCCTGGTGAGACTGGGACAAGTTTTTCCCCTTGGACCTTTCTCTTTCGTCTTTACTTTTTGTTGGGAGGCGCGACAGCTTTCTCTGCCATCCATCGGGGGAGTTGAGGTCTGAGATAGGGAATAGAAACTAGGGGTGAGTGTGACAGATCTTTGAGGTCTTGTTTTGAGATGCTTGGATTTGGAGAAGGACTCTTCGGGGAGACAAATAGGTGAAGGAGGTGTCCAGAAGGATCTAGGAATCTAGGGCTTTTGGAAGATAAAGTAAACTCCATTGCTTCCCTGCTGGGACCTGACATCTGTAACTTGCTAAGTGGAGATTTACTTTGTAGACACTTCTGAGTTTGTGGCTCAGCGTTTACTGAAACCATGCAGTGGGAATGAACATCTTTTGTGTTGGCGTCTCCTTTCTTCATCTATGAATGTTGGAGTTCCTCAGGATTTGGGTTTAGGCATCATTCTATCAGGTCTATGCCTGAGATAGTGTAACAAAGTAGGTAATAGCACACTGCTGGAGCCAGACTGCTTGGGTTTGAGTCTTACCTCCAAAATTAGCTGAATAATATTGGCTAAGTTAACCTCTTTATACTTATTTTCCTCATTTTAGTTGTTTTGAGGATTAAAATTGGCCGAAAAATGTGTCAATAACTAGAACAGTCTCTGGGACATTGTAAGTTACCATTTCATTGTAGTTGCTTAATTATTATTACTTGTGTTACAAAAAGTTACAGTAGTAGACACTCCTTAAGTTCCCTTCTTGTGGCTTTAAATATTACTTGTATTCTGATTTATAATTTTTGCCAGACTTGGTTTTTGAATGCCACGCTTGAATACCTTACTGCCTGCTTGACATTGCTATTTGGCTATTTTATAGGCATCTCAAATTTAACTTGTCCAAAATAAGATTATTGCTATCTCCCCGTTCCTTACCCTCTCCCCCTCCTTGGTTTTACCTCAGTCTCTCCCATAGTAGTAAATGGGATTACCATCTACCCATTTGAACAAATCGGAAAACTTCGGCATTAACCTATATTTGTTCTCCCCCCAACCCCCAGCATTCAGTCTCAGCACGTCCTGTTGGTTCCATCTCCAAAATATATCAAATTCATTTGCTTCTCATCTATATGCCATCAACCACATTCACCTGCAATAAAATACAGACTTCTTACCACATCCTTCAAGGTCCTGCTATTCTTGTGTCTTTCTCCAAGCTCCCCTCATCCTTTTTTCTAGGCTGCATTCACAGTGACATTTTAATTCATTGTTTTCTCTTCCTGAAATACTTCAAGTATTTCTTCCTACTTGGTGGCTTCTTTTTTTCCTTTAGGTTGTTGACTTAAATGCCCCGTTTTAAGAAAGGTCTTGCCTACCAACCCTGTCAAATGTAGTTCCCTCCGCATCATCCTCCATCACACCACTCTGTTTCATAGCATTTTCCACTGCCTGTAACTGTCTTGTTTGCTTTCTTGTCTCCCCCACAGAAATGTAAGCTACTGAGGGCAGGCTAGGGACTGTGTTTATGTGGTATATTCTCAATACAGAACCTTTTAACCAACATAGACAGGATGAATGAATGAATACAATATTTCGTTTTATTCTTATACTATTCCTAGTTCATGTTCTGATACCTTTTACAGATTATTTTAGTGGTATCTCGAATTGTTCTCCTAGTCCTCTTCAGTCCATCTTTTGTACTTTCCTTAAAACATTCACTTAATGTGAAAGTTTAGATCTTGTTAGCTTCCTTCCTGAAATGTTTTCAGTGATGTTGCCCTTGCTTGTGTTCAGGTTAATTTTCCAAGCCTCTTATTAAGTGTACATTCCAGCCACACAGAACTATGATTGACCTCATGTTTAATCACATTTGTTCTTGGCATTTTGTTAATGGACAAGACCAATTTTTCTTGTATTGAACCCTTCCTTCCTTTGCTCCTGTTTCATCAAATCTTCTGTATCTTTAATATTACCTTCCCCTTAACATGTAAATGTTGTCAGGACTCTCCTGTATTAAAATGCTCGGTTCTGTCTCATTTTCATTTAACAGTCTGCGCTCCATTCTTAGTCCCCACTTTTTTTCCCTCTTGAAGTCAATGGTTAAAGAATTGTCTATAGTTGTATTTTTCCATTTTTGCTTCAACTCACTGTTGTTAGAATCTCTACTACTACTAATTCCCTGATTCAGTTTTCAGAAAAATCATTGATAGCATTAGCAAAGAACTATAAAAAATATCAAAATATATCATACATGAAAAATAGTGCTTATAATACACAATTTAAATAATCACAAACATCCAGTTACCTGCCATTCAGTGTGAGAAATAGGACATTACGAAAATCCTTGAAGCCGATTCCCTTATTTCATCCTTTCCTCCCATCCCTTCTTTGCATCCTGTAATCACTATTGTGAACTTTGTTTCAGTGATTGTGTTTTCTTTATAGCTTCACCATAGAGTATTCCTAAATAATCTGTTTAGTTTTGCCTGTGTATATTAATAAAATGAATAAAATATGAATTAAATCATAGTACATGTTCTCCCATGTCCTGAGTCATATATATGTATATCTCACATTGTTTTTGAGATTAGTCCATTCTAGACTAAGTGACAGTAATTCATTTCCATTACTATAGAGCATCTCATTGTATGAATGTGATGTAATTGTCCTCATCTGACTGATAATGGACAGTTATAGATGGCTTATTTTCCTTGTGTGAAATGGTATCTTTCAAGAATCTTTTAATCATCTGTTCCATTAGACTTGTCAATTTGACTTTTACTGTACCCTGCACAGAGTTGGTGCTAAGTGAATCCTCCGGGAATGGAAGAGTGGATTTTTATTGCAGTCAGGTGATCTCATTGTTCCTAGAAAAGATCAAACTAATTGTTCCTGTTGAACTTTTCCTGTAAAAGCTACCTTGTTCCCCCAGACCAGTTTGAATCTTTCCATGGGCCAGCAAGACCAGCAAGACCAGTGGAATTGGGCTTACCTGGTACCTTGTTAGAAATGCAGAAATACAGTATTTCAGAATCTCAGGGCCCCTTCTTGATCTACTGTATAGAATCTTAATGTTTGAAAAGTATTGTTCTGGTTCACATTGATCTCTTCCTTTATCTGAACTTTTTATGACAGTTGTATCTCTCATCCTGGCATGTGAGCATAGACTGTTAATTGATAGTTTATTGTTTATTTTTCCTTTCTCACTGAGATGATCATTTGAAGGTAAAATTATAAAATACTTGTACTTTTCATAGTTCTGGTGCTTAAAAATGATTACCACTGAAATTTACTTCCTTTCAAATTTTGTTTTTCTGTTTTAGGCAAAAAGTTACCTTATTTAAAGTTGTTGGCTACCTCATTTCTCTTTTATTGGAAGTAAGGTAGAGGATGTTACTAGTAAATGAAAAAGTAAGAGTTCTGTATCCTTTGTCATTCAGGTGTCAGCTCAGATATTACCTCACAGGTACTTTCTGACTACTCTAAAGAGGCTACATCAGTTCATTGACCCTTTTATCTGACTTTTAGGCCCTTGTTACTGTTGAAAGTCTCTTATTTATTTGTTGCTTGTTTGTCTTCTCACACTAAAAAATACACTAAAATACCAACTTCTGGAGAGCAGGAGCAATGTCAGGCTTATTCACTGCAATATTTACAAGTGTCTAGAACAGTGACCGACCCATAGAAAGCACTCAGATATTGTGAGTGAATACAGTTCTGTGGTACAAGAAATTTTCTTGAAAATGAATCATGAGGAAACTGGGTCAGTAAATGCTTTGTAGAGATTAATGGTGTGTTTGTGAGAAACACAGGAGTGAGACCAGTGAACTTTATAAACTTGCCCATATTTCTTCCTCTTTTTAAGCATCAGTGTCATACCTATAAGAAAAATCTCTAATGTTTTTTGAGCACCTGCTATTTACAAGACCCTGTGAAGGAAGGTTTGGTGAGACTATGTCTGATTCTCACAACAGCTTTTAGGGTTGATGTTATCTGCCTTACTTACCTGGTGGTGATTCAGATCTAATGAGAAAATGTTGGTGGAAGTGCTATGTGAACTGAAATGAATAATTCAAATTTGTAAAGGGCTTGTACTGTGCTATGACATGTATGTCTGTACGTTGTGTGTGTGTGTGTGTGTGTGTGTGTGTGTGTGTGTGTGAGACTACATGAAGTTATAAAGACTAGATAACAGTTTGTTAAACTATGAAATGGAAGCTCTTGTCTAAAGTCCATGGCTCAAGTAAAACACAGTTTGGCCCCCCAAAAATTGTGTGGCTCTTGGCTGCTTCTTTCAGTTTTCTGACTTCAGTAAAGAATAACTAAGTTGCTTTTTATGTATATTTCAGCCAGGTAACTTGAAAGTCTTTCAAGCACCAAAACGTTTACATTTTAGACATTTTAATTATAAATCTTTTTGCAGTGTATTACGTAAATTTCTGCCTCTTTAGTCAGAATAGTGAATGTGGCTTGTATCACTTAGCTATGTTTTGATGACTTAGTAGTATCATTAAAAACATAATTTATTGCCCCATACTGGACAGTAGTCCTCCAGAATCCCTATGGGTATTCACATGTGTTTATTTCTGTAATGTCCCGTTTTTTTTTTTTTTTTTTTTTAACATTTATTTATTTTTGAGACAGAGAGAGACAGAGCATGAACGGGGGAGGGTCAGAGAGAGAGGGAGACACAGAATCCGAAACAGGCTCCAGGCTCTGAGCCGTCAGCACAGAGCCCGAAGCGGGGCTCGAACTCACGGACCGTGAGATCATGACCTGAGCCGAAGTCGGACGCTTAACGGACTGAGCCACCCAGGTGCCCCCCCTGTTTTTGAATTTAGGTGCCTTGAGTAATTTATCTTTCTAATTGGCTGCATTTTTTTTTTTTTTTGGTTTTGTTTTTGTTGTTAAACTTGTATGGCTTTTACCCTTTTTATTTCCAGCTTCTCATTTGCTACAACGGAAAACCAGATAAGCAGTCTTGTTAGCATTATTTAAAAAAAAAAAATTTTTTTTAACGTTTATTCATTTTTGAGAGACAGAGACAGAGCATGAGTGCGAAAGAGGCAGAGAAAGGGAGACACAGAATCTGAAACAGGCTCCAGGCTCTGAGCTGTCAGCACAGAGCCCGATGTGGGGCTCAAACTCACGAACTGTGAGATCCTGACTTGAGCTGAAGTTAGACGCTCAACCGACTGAGCCACCCAGGCGCCCCAGCATTATTTTTAAAGTGAGACCAAACACACACTCTGAATGAGATTAAATTAAGTGTGCAATCTGACATTTTGACCACTTAGTTGTATTTTTACTTTGGCAAGTAAGGTGTTCCTAATCGAAAGCAATAGCTTTTTATAGTAGATAAAAAATTTGACATACATTATTATATTTTAGGAACTCCGGGAGCTGATAGAACCAGGATTAGCTGGATTATACATATGATTTAGTCACTCATAGAAACTGAGTGGCTTTTCAAGAGCATACAGTGAATTTATTCTAGAGCTTGGACCCATATCACAAATTGGCATCTTTGATGCATTTTGCTTTCCATTATTACAACTACTTCATACGTTGTAAGGACTCAGTAGATGTTTGCTCTTATGTGCCAGGTACTATTTAAAGTACTTTATATTACAGCATTGAAGCCCTGTAACAACTCTGATTTGGGAACCATTATTATCCCTGTTTTATAAATGAGGAAGCTCATATACATATAGATTATGTGACTTGATGAATGTTAGGATAAGGGGAAATAGAAATACAGTGTTCACAATATAATGAATCTAGTGTTCCTGCTCAAGCATCAGGAAGTGTATTTTCTAAAACTTGGGTCTCTTACAGAGTTAAAACTTTAAAATGCACAAGAAAGCTAATATATTGGAATCTTTAGATTTAATAATCTGTCTTATATATATATATACATTGTTAACGTTTACTTTTGAGAGAAAGAGAGACAGAGCATGAACAGGGGAAGGGCAGAGAGAGAGAGAGGGAGACACAGAATCTAAAGCAGGCTCCAGGCTCTGAGCTGTCAGCACAGAGCCCGACATGGGGCTCGAACCGACAAACCGTGAGATCATGACCTGAGCCGAAGTCAAAACACTTAACTGGCTGAGCCACCCAGGCGCCCCAATAATCTGTCATGTTTGAGGAGATTATTTGTAGCTAAAAGAAGTCAACTTAGTAAATATTCTTGTTTGGAAAAAGGCAGTCTTAGCCAACCAGTCACACAGACTTAAGACATTGGGGAATCAACACTGAAGAAAACAGAAGGAATGTTAAAGAGAATTGAGAGGAGTGTTGGTAGGTATTCCTAAGTAAGGTAGTTTACTTTCCTTAGGGTAGGCAGATCTAAGCCTGACTTCTCAGGATGCTTTTAAGATTTAGATAATCTTGCAGACATCCTGGACTTTTGTTCCTTTCCCTTCAGGTCCCAGGGCTTATTGAAATCCATTTTCTTTCTGAAAAAACTTTCTGACCATGATTTCTTAGCTTATGGCGTATACATTAGTGATAACAAGCTGTAGTAATGTTGTTTCTTGTAGCTGCCTTGGGATAGTTTAAGGAGCCCAGCTTACATGGTATTTCTCATGGAGGTGATCCATGAGATCGCCTGATTTAATAACTGATAATAAATGAGCATCTCTGGGCCTTAATTTCTTCTTTAATATGAGGATAACACATGGCCTTCTTACTGTAATAAATAGCAGCTTAATATATATAATTTCCTATTGATGTTTAATTATTGCTAGTGACAGTTTTTGTAGTTGGTATTGATTTAAATAGTTGGTATTAGTTACAGTGGGATTCCAAACTCCATGTGTTGCCAAGTAATGGAAGATAACAAAAGATTTTAACTTCAGTTGTAGTATATCTGGCCCAGATGAGATGGCATATGTTAACTCTTCAAATGCCTGTTTTGACATTAAAAGGCTGTGGGTGCACGATATTTACTGGTTTTTCATCTTTTGTTTTCTTGTCACCTTTGGCTTCAGCTAGCCCCTATATAATTATAAATTCTGATCTTCAGCTTAATATCCGAGATTTCAAGAGCTTTGCTGAGCAACACCAGGTATTTTAAGTCTCGGCAACATTTTTCTGGGCTTTTAGCTCAGTCCTAGTCTTCATACTGGGGAGACAAGCCTCTACAAAGCATTAGGCTTTGGTGAGGGTCTTTGCCACTCTTATTTTGTGGTCAGATATTCTCACCTGTACTTTACCAAGTCTACCTTAGTTTCTTAAGATGAAAGCTTCTGACTTCAGCACTTAACATGAAAACTTGGTGGTATTTGCTTTTCTCTTGGACGTTAGTTCATAAATGTTTTTTGTAAAATATCATTTAAATTATGGTACTTGGATATTATTTCCTTGGGCAAGATATAAGAAAATATACTTAAAGAGAAAATAGCCCTGGTTGTTCCCATAAAGGACTGTTATTCTGTAAAATGGTTATATCCCGTAAAGATTAGATTTAATAGGAAAAGTACAGTGTAATGTACATCTCCATCTATATGGTGACAAACTGTATTTGTTTCAATAAAACTGAAAGGGCTGAAATGGAGACTGGCTTATGCCAGAGTAGTACCCTGTATTTTTGTTAATGTTGGTACCAAGCCCAAAAATAGAAGAGAAAAAAATTGATTCAGTAAAATAGTGGTAATTCAGTATTAACTTAGTCAAAATATAAAACTTTTACTGTTTGAGTCTGAATAGCCACTGTATTTTGGCATAAAATTTTATTTTTTACCCCAAATAGTACCTAAACATCACAGGTATTCATTGTGTCCTGATGATAAATAAGAATTTTATTTTTCTCAGTACCTTCTATACTTCTATCCTTGTCCCCAACTAGCTTCATTTGATGTAAGTAGAAAATGTTTGTTTATCTATGGGACAATAGTAATGTGCTAAACTATGATTATTTTAACCAAAAACTGTATATATTCGTTGTAAGGGAAGTTTGGAGAAATTACACATAAAGAAAACCCAGAAAGAAAATTACTCAGTTTATAAGCTCATAATAGGAGTATGGGTAGCACTGTTAGGATTTTGGGGTTTACTTTTCTAGTGTTTTTCCTGTGCTTTAATAAATACCTAGAGCTGAAGTTAATGGCTTGAAGGTTATGCATGATTTTAAAGCATGTTGCCAAATTATTCCAGAATAGTTGCATAGTACAGTTTCTTTCCCATGTACAGACTATTGGAGTGCTGCTTCTTGGCACTGTTACTAATGGAAAGTTAAGAGTTTTACAGATCTTAGTCTTTATTTTTAAAATTAAGTGTGCAAATTAAGTGTGCATGTTAGTATGCTAACATACTTGTTACAATGATTCAAGTCAATAAAATACTTCCTGTTGTCTGTTAGTGCCATCACCATCTGCCCAAGTCACCCAGGCTTCTGGTATCATCTTTGATTGCTCTGTAGGCTTTCCCTCGGATTCTCTTAAGATCACTCACTTACATAGTGAGTCTGTAACTGTGTTGTCTGCACTATTCATTTCTCACTTTCCTTTCTGAATTACTGCAAAACTCTCATGTGACAGGTCTTACAGAATCTATTTTGTACTTGGCCATCACACACAGTGGTGCTGAGTAGGTAAAGGATAGTAATGCAAAAACCCTTCGGAAAATCCCCATTACAAAATAAAATCCAAGTTGATAGCCTATTAAGATCTTCTTTACCTTTTGTTGTTGGCCTCCAAATGAGGGCTTGTAGTACTGTTTTCAAATTTGGTTTAAGAGTAGCCTTTAAAACAGTTAAAACCAAAATCTTTTCTTTTTGGATAGAAGAAAACCCCTGTTTTATATTTTGTGCAGAAATGCATAATCTTCAGTTCAGTTCTGAGAGACCTCTTGAGAGAGAAGGTGAATAATCACCTTCTCCTGGTATCACTGTGGTGTATTTTTTATACTGGAAAACTGAAGTCCTTTTAATATATTAAGCGTATTTAATTAAACAGCCAATTGGGTGCATATGGTATACAAATTAAAAGACAAAAAGAGTATGTAGTAAAAGAAGCTCTCACTTTTCATTCCTGTCTTCAACCACCCTCTTCGCAGAGGCAGTCACAGTTACTCTTTTTAGTGTTTCCTTCTCAACTTATTTTAGCCAGCACTGCCTCCTGTTAAGGAAGCAGAAATAAATAGTAATCCAGGTGCCCCTAGATCACTTAAAGGCCTTCTAATTAAACTGTGGTTCCTGCTCCCCAGGATAACAAATGTAAATGTGTTAGGAAGTAGAGAACAGTTTTGAAATTTTTTGGTTTGTTTTGTATGTGAGAGGACATAAATTTATTCCAGCTTAGCTTTTTTATCACTCATTTTACTTTGGAAAAACTCCTTTCCAGCTACACGTGGGAAAATTTGCAGATCGGTTATGTATATTGAGTTGGTAAAGTATAAACTTAATGTTAAAAATAAAACCTCATCATTTAACATTTAATTGCGATTATACTTTTGTATGTTTGATTACATCATTGTACTTTTCTCATGAGTAATTTTTGTGAGGAGAGCAGTGTTACTCTGCTAAAATTCTTGAGACTGCTTTGCCCTTCTCCCCCTTTTCCCAAGTTATTAGATGATTTAACTTCAAAACTGTGGACCATCGATGAACATTAGATCCAAGAGAATAATAATGAAGTATGCTCTTTCAACTGAAATGTTATAGAGGTGATATTGATTAAGTGTTTTGGAGCATTGCAACTAATCCCATATGTATCAGGAGCAAAAAAAAAAAATTTTTTTTTTTTTTTGCTATTGAAGTTACTTAAATTTCTTTCACATCAAAACTGAACAGCAGTGATTTAAATCCTATTTATTATTTGACTCAGCCAGTTATGAAATGGAACCCCTATCCCACTTGAGCCATAAAATGTGTTAAATTTAAGACTAATGCTGCTTTCTGCTTTTTGAATTTACATTTTGGCAGTAACTACCTTCTTTGTTCAGTGTTAGAAAAAAATGATCTAGGCTTAACCAAATAAGAAAACTGCCAAGTTCACAGGTCAGTCAGTGAAAGAAGCCAGAATTAAATGAAAGTCTAGTTATTGACTTTACAGAATATGCTAAGGGGAGATTCTGTGGCATTACAGTTTCTTTGAGACTAAAATTCTTCTATGGTACTAGCTGTTCTTTGACAGTGATTGATGTGAGAAATTCAGGCTGTGGACCTTACCTCCCAGAATCTACAAAACTGGAATAAAGCCAGCCTAGGAACGCCTGACCTCTTCTCCAAATGGCCAGCAACTGGTGCAGTTGGGCCTTGCCTTTCTATTTCAGACCTAAGAAACTCTTATGGAGGGGATCTAGTCCTTACTTTTAGCAGGATAGTGATTTTTTTTTAATTAAAAAAATTTTTTTTAATGTTTATTATTTATTTTTTGAGAGTGAGAGAGAAAGTGTGCATGGGGGGAGGGGCAGAGAGGGTGAGACACTGAATCCAAAGCAAGTTCCAGGCTCTGAGCTGTCAGCACAGAGCCCATGCGGTGCTCGAACCCACAAGTGGTAAGGTCGTGGCTGGAGCCCAAGTTTGTTGCTTAACTGACTGAGCCACCCAGGTGCCCCACGGATAATGATGTTTTTAAGGGAACCTCTGTACATACATAAACACATGCATGCACCGCTGTTTCTTTTTTTTAAATTTTTTTTTAAATGTTTTTATTTATTTTTGAGACAGAGACAGAGCTTGAGCAGAGAAGGGGCAGAGAGAGAGGGAGACACAGAATCTGAAGCAGGCTCCAGGCTCTGAGCTGTCAGCACAGAGCCCGAAGCGGGGCTTGAACTCACACACTGCGAGAACAAGACCTGAGCCGAAGTCGGACGCTCAACCAGCTGAGCCACCCAGGTGCCCCAACATGCACCGCTGTTTCAAAGAAGTCAATTTACTCTTACCTTCGCCTTTTTAAAGCAGATTTCAAAAAATCTTCTTTTGAAACCTTGTGGTATATACAGATAGTTCTAGATCAAGATGACTGATAAGTCAACAGAATTGGAACTTTGTTGTCAGGTAGTTGATTTTTAATGAGCTATATTTACATCTTACTAGACTGAAAGAAGATCTCAGGAATAAACTGAACAGTCTGGGGAAACCGGTGTCAGTGCCATGAAGATACCTTGCATGTTCTAGTCACTAAATATTTGTTGGATAGGTGGATGGATGAGTGAATGGGTTAGGTGAAATGTTTATTATAGTAATTGAAGCAGTAGCTAACAAAAGTTTTACCGAGAATTTGCTAGGCCTGTGGGCTGGGTACTTTGGGTGTATTGTTTTTTAATCCTTGCAGCAGTGCTGTGAGATGGGCACTGACTGACTGACTTATCTCCCCAGGAGGTAGGTGATCCTATCTAGTTAACTTGCCTAAGGCCACAGAGCTGGCACTCAAACTTTGAGTTCTAGTGCCCCAGCCTCTCAACTGTGCTATATGATTTTTCTGTTTGTACAGACCAGAGGTTCACATTTGTGTATACATTGATAAGAATTAATTTTTAAGCTTTTACTAAAGTTTTCTCTCTCACTTGAACATTTTTTTTTGAAAGAAATAAAGGTTAGTTTTAGAGTTACTTTGTACAACAAATGGAAGACAGCAAATCAAGTGTGAATGTCGGGGCTTCAGCTGGGCACAGTCTCTGGATAATTTACTTTCTTTTGTCTTATAGAGCTTACGATTGAAAGTGGGCTCCTGCTGCTGAAATAGATTTGTTTTTACCCGTTAGAAATATATTGTTCAGAGTGGAATCAGAACTGAGAGAATAGTGGTTTGACGCCATCTAAGGGGTATGCCTGTTCTCTCCTATAGAAGCAGTGTGGAGTGGTAGAGAAACTATGGGTTTGATAGCCCCACAGTTTGGAGTTCCCATCTGTTGGAATACTGTCATGTTTTGAGAGACTTCATATCAGTGACATAAATTAAGAAGTGTTTGGTTATAAAGTCTGAATTTCCAGCTTCTGGAGTTAAGAGGAAATGGTCTATCTGCCTAATGCTACCTCCTCTGTAAACCCAGTGCTACCTAAAGTAAGGGTATGGTTTGTGAACTGTTTGTGGTTTGTGTGAGATAAGCACAGGATTGGGATTGTTTTGAAACTTGTATCGCAGCATGATGTTGCTGTGATAGCCAGAGTATGATCCTTGGGCTTGTATTTTCTGTGTCTTTCTTTAAAATGTCACTTTTCTTACAAGTTTTATTTTTTTACTACGGTATTGGTCTGTGAGGGACTGGAGGAAAATGAGTTCTTCACCACTGATTGCCTGAGAAGCCCTGTTACAAACGATTTGGATACCTATTTTATTTAGCTAATAGCATCTTCCTATAACCAGAGTCTAATTTATTTAATAGTACTGTAGCTAAAATATTACTGTGATTATTAAATACCACTAGCTGTTTAAAAAGATGAACTAGTGGATTTAGTGTTTTCTTATTCTAGGTACACATAATAGAGTTTGCAACCTGTGAACATTCCTTATGAACTTAACTTTATAAAGGAAGGTTAAACATGATGGTATAGTTCTAACAATTTAAAACTCCTTATGTCCCTAATTCTAACTGAACTTTAAACAGATCCTTTTGATGTCTACTCCAGGGACAGTGGGAAACATGCTGCTTTTCTTGGTGAAGCTTTATTGCTATTTGCTCAAAGTTTGAATTGATAGTTTGCTGATTTGTAATTGGTTTACATTAGGCTTCTCTTAAACAGATCTGTTTGTTGAAAACCAGTCTGTATATCCAGAAGTTACTTCTTTCACCTTGATGGTGTGTGTATATGCATATTGTCCAGTCATTTGTGTATGTGAGTGCAATGGCATCTGTGAATAGAGTTGAAGTGTAACCATATCAGCAAGAGATTAGAATTTAAAGTCAGCAGGTGCTCAGGCTTTATAGTGTGTATTTTTTCATCTTCTCCTTTCAAAGCCACTTATTCAGCCCAACCCCCTCCCTTTTTAACATACCTAAAAAAATATACTTAAATCAAGATGTGTCCATATTGTGTCAACTCAGTAGCACTGTCAAAAAGAAATTAGGTTTCTTTGGTGAGACTTCATGTAGTAAATTGCAGTGACTGCTGGATTTTAAAGTCTTTTCTGTTAACTTTTTCTTTATTTGATGTTTTTTGAATTGAAAACAAATGCATACTTATTATAAGTAAGTAAGCAGTAACAGAAATTCATAAGAAAAGATACGTCCTTCCACACCATTCTTGTTGATGCAAACATAAAAGCATAACTGCATGTATATAATACCTTTGTAATTAATTTTGAAAACTCTAACTCTTTGTGTGTCATGGGCATCTTTGGGAGTATGATGAATGCCACAGACTTTTCTTCCAGGAAAATGCCTTAAATATGTAGAAAATATCTCTTAAATACCTAATTAATCTCATTAAATTTCAAAATATTAAAATAGTAGGAAATTTTTAAATATTACACTTTTTTGGCTTCTAAAACAGTACAGTTTAATTCTTGATTGCCTGGGCTTATTGTAAACATGAGTTATTATAAACTTGAGTTTATATATAGTTATATAAAACTTATCTTATACATAATGCAGGGATATAGCAGTGGTTTTTAACCTAGCTCCTTATAAGCATTTCAGGGGATCTTTGAACTCTAAATTGAGAAAAAATTAGTAGTGGGTCAAATGAATTGTTTCTTCATCAGACTTTTACAAATGTGTACAGGTTTCTAAAGTTACGGTATTATTTATGCAGAATAAAATCCACTTATTTTAGGTATATAGTGTGATGAACTTTTGTAGCTGTAAACAACTACATAGTCCCCACCACATCAAGGTGTGAAATAGTTGCTTCACCCTAAAGAGTGTGCCCTTCTGCAGTCAGTAGGCCTTCACCTGCCTCAGGCGATTAACTACCTAGGGGTTTTGTTTTGCCTTTTCCAGAATTCCATAAAAATAAATCTTACAGTACGTAGCATTTTGTTTGACTTCTTTCATTTCATATAATGTTTTTGAGATTCCTCTCTATTGTACTGATCTTTTGCTCTTTTGTTTTGCTGAGTAGTAGTACATAGAATGGATATATTGGAATTTGTTTGTCTAAGTTTGGTGGGCTTTTGGGTTGCTTTCAGTTTTTAGCTGTTATGAGTAATGCTGTTGTGAACAGTTGTGGACATATCTTTGTGTGGATGTGTTTTCATTTCTTTTGAATTCCTAGGAATAGGAATTTGGGTCATGTAGCAAGTAGTAAGTTTATATTTAACTATAAGATAACTGCAATTACTGTTTTCTACCTTTCCACCAGTACTTTTTCATGGAGCTGTAACTGTTTGGAAAGGTCTTGGTTTCCACTTTCCTGACTTAGAAGTTCAGGACACCATCTTATGATCCAGGACAGAGATTGGATTGCAATTCAGCTCCTAGCTCTTGGGTATTAGACCAGGTCTGATGCACCTTTGGGCACTCCTGTGTTAACTCACAGGTTAATGCTCTGGTTGTTGATTTCTTTGTCTCACTTGGTTGGTTATTTAGACTTTTTTAGAAATATAGCATATTTAACATTTCTACATATCTTTCATGTACTCAAATTGGCATATTCAGGTTCTTCAAATTGGCATATTGCAAGGCCTAACAGTTCCAGATATAGTTCTTAAGTAGTTTACTTTTTGACCCTGAACTTTCTTAGAGTTGCTACCTTTGACAGAGCAATTTTGTGTGGTAGCTTCATAGACATAATTTTACCAGGTAAAGATTACCTTTGACACTGGTATTAGAAATATTGCTGATTAAAGTCTTGGTAATATTTCTTGAAAGGATTTTGTTAATATATTGTTTTATAATTAACAAAAATTAATTGAAATTGCTCATCTTGAATTATGTAATGGTATCTTAAGACATAGCTGTTTGGGTTTATTATTTTATGCCAGTGCTTTTGGTAAAAACACGCAAGTGTGCTGCTACAGTGCTAGTGTTCATCCATCTCTAGGCCTTTTTGTTCTGCTGAAGTGTGACTTGTGTGCTTCATGAAAAGTAAATATTAGCATTTCTGTTTAAACTATTATTTAAAATCCATAGCTCGCAAATATTGGCTTCACCCAAGCTCACTTGCTTGTTCTTCAGTTTTCTCTGCTCAGGTGTCATCTCAGAGAGGCCTGTCCTGGACCATGCTCTTTAAGGTTATCTACCTTTTACTCTCCTTTTTATTTTCTTCAGAGTGCAATTCACAATCTGTAATCACATTCACCTTAATTGTTGTTCTGGTTCTTAAAGTGGGGGAAGCCCCTACACTTTTATATAGAGGGCCTCTGAAGTCTAAACTATTTTCATAGTAATATTTAAACATTATTTGTCATTTTTACTCTCACTCTTGAATGAGTGTTTAATGGAAGTTTCTGGATGCTACATGATGTGTGATATTAAAAGATTGAATGCAGAAGCAGATATGAGAATCTTGTTGTCTTTTATTAAACTAGACATTAATAGGATTCACAAGAAATGTGAAACAATGTTGTTCTATCCTGATTAAAATTTCTTTTTGAAAATGTGAATGTTACACAGAAATGTGAAACTGTCATTTTTTATATCCCGATTGCTTTTATTTTGGAAAAGTTATTTTTCTAACAAATGTATTTTGTGATAGCATGTAATACATTTGTTATTGTTGTTTTTATTTATTATTATTTTCTAAAAATTTTTTAATGTTTATTTATTTCTGAGACAGAGACAGAGCATGAGTGGGGAAGGGGCAGAGAGAGAGGGAGACACAGAATCCGGAGCAGGCTCCAGTCTCTGAGCTGTCAGCACAGCCTGATGTGGGGCTCGGAACTCATGAGCTGTGAGATCATGACTTGAGCCGAAGTCGGTCGCTCAACTGACTGAGCCACCCAGGCGCCCCTGTTATTGTTTTTTTTTTTTTTTTTAAATTTTTTTTTTTTTTTAACGTTTATTTATTTTTGAGACAGAGAGAGACAGAGCATGAACAGGGGAGGGGCAGAGAGAGAGGGAGACACAGAATCTGAAACAGGCTCCAGGCTCTGAGCTGTCAGCACAGAGCCCGACGCGGGGCTCGAACTCACAGACCGCGAGATCGTGACCTGAGCCGAAGTCGGCCGCCTAACCGACTGAGCCACCCAGGCGCCCCAACCCTGTTATTGTTTTTAAGTGAATAAATTGTTTTGAACATTTTTCATTTTGAATTTCTAATATGTAAATATCAACGTAAAAATTCTTTTGGGTCCTCAGTAATTTCTAAGAGTGTTAAAAGGAACTTTCGGATTAAAAACTTTTGATATTTGCTATTCCAAAATATAAACCCTATCAAAGTAAATACTTTTTATGTGTTTGATTTTAGTTTCATTTTCCCAGTTGGCCTGTCAGAGGTAACTGGCCTGTAGAAGTCATTCAGCACATACCTAGGTGAATGGATAAATGAGTGAATGAAAGAAGCCCAAAATAACAATTCTGGTGATTCTGTGCACAGCTTCCAAATCTGTCTGTAGTAACTGGTCTTTGCAGATATCATATTTGATAGAAAATTACTCTAATTCATCAGACAGCATAATCTTTATTTTGGTCAGATTTAAATTGTTCCCTGGTATGGAATTGAGTTTGGTAAGATTTTGATGGGTCTTAGAGATTGTGCTAAATGTTTCTTTTCAGGGAGGATGGAAGATTTTATCCATCATACTTATTACTCAGATTTTAGGTTTGTGGACTTCTGGTATAATTAATTTATTTGCATATTTTAGATTGTTCATATTTTATCCTATAATATTGAGAATACTTTGTTGTGTATAACATTTTGGGCAAAGTTAGGTTTTCATTTTTTTTAGAAAGCTAGACACTTTAAAAATTAGTATTGTGTTCATTAGAGATGATGAATTAGTTTACTTTGCTCTTTCAAATTATCTTCACTGAATAATAAACAATAGTGGAAAAAATGTTTCCTCTAGGGTAATTTCAGCAGAGGAGACATCTGTTTACTATCTTGCAAGTTGAGATTCCTTTCTAAGATCCACCCAGCTTGAGAATGTGCAAACCTCAGAAAGCTAGGAGACCCATTCTAGGGAGAGTTGTCATATTCAGAGACCAGTACTTACTTCGCAGGGCAAATCAAGTAGGTTATTAAACACTTAGACCCAGAGTATGGCAAAGTTTGGGGGTGT
The DNA here is from genome assembly GCF_018350215.1 of Panthera leo. Taxonomy (NCBI): domain Eukaryota; kingdom Metazoa; phylum Chordata; class Mammalia; order Carnivora; family Felidae; genus Panthera; species Panthera leo. The sequence goes on along the minus strand of NC_056695.1, from coordinate 60,639,491 downwards.
AGAAGAATTTGGTAATTCTATTGGCCAATATGTTTCCATCCTTTAGGCTTAATTTGTAGGAAAATTTTTATTTACCCATGAATTTATAGGATAAACAAACCTGGTCAACAGTAGCCCATAAGCAGGGTTTTTGTTTTTCGTTTGTTTTTTTTTTAAGTTTGTTTATTTATTTTGAGAGAGATGGAGGCTGTATGAGTGAGGGAGGGGCAGAGAGAGAGGGAGAGAGAATCCCAAGCAGGTTCCGCTGCAGGCGACAGAGCCCTGTGTGGGGCCCGAACCCACAAACCTCCAGATCATGACCTGAGCTGAAACCTAGAGTCAGACTCTTAACCAACTGAGCCACCCAGGCGTCCCAGTTCATACGCAGTTTTAAGTATGGGGGCATAGGTCTTAGAGAACACTTGATACTTCTCGCATGGATTGTTGGCATTACCTTCCTTCCTTCTCATCTCTGTGCTGTAGAGATTCTTCCAAGTAGGGCTTGAGTTCCTCTTATTGGGAGGATATTTCTCCTTTTTATATTTGTATTTATAATTTATATATTTATATAATTTATATGATTTATATGTGTAAATATATATTTATAAAATATATTTATATTTTATATTTATATTTCTGCTTTTATAAATAAAATGTTCACTTTTGGGTCTGTGTTTCTCAGTATTCTCACTGTTTATCAACACAGGGAGTCTTAAAACAGGAAAGGAAACTTTGTTTTAACCAGTTGTGTGCATTTCAGTCATCTGAGGAACTAAAAAGAGGAAGCCTGGCCCATACTTCCACATTAAAAGTTAGAATGAAGTAGGATGTTAGAATCACCTGGAGAATCTAAAACAAAACCATAAAGAAACAAAATCCCCACAAACCAATATATGAATCTCAGCCCAGATCAATTAACTCAGAGGTTGGATTCAGGCATCAGCTTTTTGTGTCTGTGGTGGTTTTTGGTTTTGTTTTTTTGTTTTGTTTTGTGTTTAATACTGACGGCTCTAATATGTAGCCAGGGTGAAGACTTCTCTTCATTTATTTAAAAAAAAAAAAACAAACTTCACGGGCCATTTTGGTAAGCGAACAAGTGATAATAGAGCTCTTGAGTATGTGGGGTCATTTGTGAACACTTAATAAACAAAATATAGGAGTATGTTTTGTTTTGGAGAATATTAAGCTTTCGTGTATCTGTTTTTAAAAGTAAGAGGAAGCATGACAAACAGGGTTAATTAAAAATATACCAGCACTGTTTTAGGGACAGAGGCATATGGTTTGGTTGGAGTGCAAGGAAGTGAAAGGGGGATGAGCTTGACTGAAACAGGACTTTTGTGGTAGAACATTCCCATCTTGTGGCTTGTGAGAATAGTGCTGTTTAAAGATTAGAAGCTGTATTGCATTCTAGCAACTAATGGCGGTTTCCTGTTGATGCTACTTCTAGGATCAGGGCACAAAACATTTGACCTCTAACACCATTCTCTTAGAGTCTTTTTGCTGCCTGACCCTGTAACCTTACACTGAACTTTCCTACTTCTTGCACAAAACTCTGCTTCTGCAACCTAGTTACAGGGGCTTCCTCAAGAGCTGTTGCCCCTGCATTCTGTCTGTTTCAGCCTCATTACTACAAAGTTACTCACTTATTATGAAGTAATTAAAGGTACCTTGAAATTCGAAATCCTATCTCCCCTCCCTGATTTAATAATTTTGTGTCAGAATATCTGTTTCCTCATCTGTCAAATAAATGAAGAAATATTACTGACTTCATAGAGTACTTTTAGGGATTAAGTGAGTCATTGCATGTAAGACACTGACTGGAGTGTTTGATAGAAGTGATTGATAAATGTTCAGCATTCAGTCCTTCAGCAGATCTTTTTGAGTTATCTTTTATGTGCCAGTACCTGTTTGGATGTTGAAGATGGGCGAATAAAACGTCTCTTCATTTTTATGAGAATATTTAAGAGGGGAGACCATGAGCAGAACATGGATTTTTGTGTTGTAAATACCAAAAATTATGCAACATTTTTATTTAAACAGTAAATTCTTGTTATTTCTGTAGAATATCAAAAGCTTGTATGTAAATTTGTTACTTCTGATCAGGAATTTCCTTTTGATATCTCCTCTCAAGTTTGAATTGCAAGTCCATTGCATTGTTTTTTGAACTAAAGAATTGAGATTTTAGCATGTATATAGGAAATAAGAGCATAAAATGTCAAAGTGAAAAATGAGTTAGCTTAGTTTTGATAAAAAAATTTTTTTTTAATTTTTGAATGCTCTCTTTTATGAGATTATATTACAATGGCAAGATGACAGATACTAGAGTTGAAATTACTTTAGTGATCACCAAGCCTTTCCTTAAGTCTTTTTATTTTGGATAACCTTAAATGTTAGAGAGAATTCACCCTTAAAATTTAAGTCTTGTTTCCTGATACTGTCATCTGTGGCCCTTATTTTGCCTTTCAAAGTAAGACACATCCTCTAGTGCCTCACTGTTTAGAAAGTGCTCTTTGTGATTGTCCCTGCTGTGGAGAGAGATTTGAATTTATTGAAGTAGTTCTCATCATAGGGTTTTAAGCTTTCTCTCTTACAATTACCCCTTCCTGTGTACACTTACTTATGTTGATCATCTTTAGCAGGTAGTTAAACCATGTGCTTCTCCTTTCTCTCAGTTGGATACTATTACTGTAAATTTTCTCTCTGATCATATAGAGAAGTGACTAGAATAGGTCAGTGATGCTGAAAAGAGATGATGGTTTCTGTTAGTTGGAGCACTGTACTTCTGTTGATGCTGTATGAAGTTGCATTGACTCTTTGGCCAGGCATGTCAAGCTGCTGTGCTGTTTGGTTACATTGCCCTCCTACCCCCCATCCCTTTATAGTTCATTATTATTAGCGTTAAGTCAGTGTTACAGTGTAAGTTATTTTTGAACTGTGATAACTCATTGTCAATTATAATAATAATTTCCTCACATCCCAGTTTTATTTGTAAAAGGAAATAAGGTTGTTTTGGCTTGGCTTCTTTGTGAAACTGCTGGGTACTTGTCAGCAACACTCCTTTTTGCACACACGAGCACCAGCTGTTTAGGAATCAGCTCTGGAGTTTGTCCAAACATCTACATTAAGCTTTGCAGTCTTCTAGCATCTCTCATTTACTTTGATTTCAACAGTGGTACAGCGATCTCATTAATAGGATTAAGTATCTACAACCTAGGCAACCTAGACAAGTTGGTAGGTGTGTTTATAATAACTTTTTATTAGTTCTCTTTATCCCTTCTTGGTCATCTGTGTTTCTTTTTTAAGTGTGACAATAATTGTAGCCAAGAGGTAAGTTGAATAGGAGTTAAATAGTTCTCCTTTTTTTTTTTTTTTTGATTTTTAATGTTTATTTTTGAGAGAGAGAGAGAGTGCGCACATGAGCAGGGGAGGGGCAGAGAGAGACACACACACATAGAATCAGCTTCAGGCTCTGAGCTGTCAGTACAGCTGGGGCTCGAACCTAGGAACCATGAGATCATGACCTGAGCCGAAGTCAGATGCTTAACCAGCTGAGCCACCCAGGAGCCCCATAGTTCTGCTTTTTTTTTTTTTTTTTGACAAAAATCAATAATATCATTTATTACATGTCAGACCCTGTGTGAAGTATTTACTATACATTATCTCATTTTTAATGGTGTCAGTATTGCTTTGGACAGCTCCATGTTGCAAATTAGAAATCAAAGACTTAGGAAGAATAAATAGCTTTTGCAAGGTGACAGCCAGTAAGTGTTGGAGCTGGAACTCCTACCCATGCCTGCACGACTCTCAAAGCTCATTCTGTGCCTTTTAAATAGAGAGGTCTTTTCTAAAGGAATGTGTAAAATTGTGCACTTTCTTCATTTCATACTCTTGAAGGTCTTAATCAGTTGAGGTTCTTCCACATTAAATTCTTTTCCCTCCTAGGGCTCCTGGGTGGCTCATTCGGTTGAGCATCTGACTTCGGCTCAGGTCATGATCTCACGGTTTGTGAGTTCGAGCCCCACGTTGGGCTCTGTGCTGACAGCTCAGAGCCTGGAGCCTGCTTCGGATTCTGTGTCTCCCTCTCTCTGTGCCCCTCCTCCACTTGTGCTCTGTCTCTATCTCTCAAAAATGAATAAATGTAAAAAAAAAAAAATAATAATAAAAAAACCCTCTTCTCCCTCCTGCTTGCGATCTTTAAGAGGTCTGGATCTTGTTGATATAGTACCTTTATGGGGTCTGTTCATCACAAAGTCTATGACTAATCCATTGTTTTAATTACTGAATTACTGCTATGAACATAAGTCTCCTTGTGATTAAAGTTAAAATACACAGCTTTGGAGTTTGACTTGGTTTAAATCTTGGCTCTTCCACTTCCTGGATGTGCGACCTTTCTCCTCTCTATTCTATTAGAGGTTATTTGGTATATCCTTCTGGTTGAGGAAAATTAGGTAGTGCTGGAGTCTGGGTTCTCTTTGATTTTTCTGTTACCAAACAGATCCTTTTTGGATACTTGTTCCCATTGTTGGTTCCCTTGACTTAATGAGATGTTTTGTTCAGGAACCATCTTGAGAATTTAAGAAATTGTCAAGGGAGTGGCCTGCTTTCAGGTTTTCAGGTAATTGAGGACTTTATCTCTATGTTATTGATGGTTTTATCATCTGTGTCAGGAAATTATCCTCCTGTTAACAAAAGTTAATAGGATCATTTCCTCTATAATGACCTTGAATTGAGGCGAAACTGTTTGAAGCTGCTCCTGGATTCCAGACCTTTCAGAGCCATGACCTGAAGTCAAAAATGGACATTTTGGACATGTCTTCAGACTCCAGGAGTTTCAGGTGTACGTTTGGATTATGTGAGCTTATTATTTGTGTCAGAGTAAGAATTGATTTGTAAGAAAATTGGTTCTATTATATAATTCTGTGTTTTTTGCAAACCTACTTGTATGGTTCATTTTTTTTCCCTTGAAATAAAGGAAATAAAAACTGTAAGGATGATTTTTGAAAAAAAATTTTTAATGTTTTTTAATTTTTGAGACAGAGACAGAGCATGAACAGGGGAGGGGCAGAGAGAGGGAGACACAGAGTCTGAAGCAGGCTCCAGGCTCTGAGCTAGCAGCACCGAGCCCGATGCGGGGTTAGAACTCGCGGACCGTGAGATCATGACCTGAGCTGAAGTCGGATGCTTAACCGACTAAGCCACCCAGGAGCCCCTGTAAGGATGATTTTTCAGTTCACTTCTGTATTTTCTTTTAGGTGGTATTAAAAATAATCAAACATTATCAAGAAGAAGGACAAGGAACTGAAGTGGTTCAGGGAGTGCTTTTGGGCTTGGTTGTAGAAGATCGTCTTGAAATTACCAACTGCTTTCCTTTCCCTCAACACACAGAAGATGATGCTGACTTTGATGAAGGTAAGGGTACTCATTTCAAAAATCTTTGCAGTGCACACAAATGATTTTTAACACATTTCTCACCATAACCTTTCATTATCTCTTACTGGGAGTCTATCAGGCCAGTCTAGTTCACTTGATTTCAGAGTTTCTTGAAAAAATTAGGCAAATTTGGGGCACCTGGGTGGCTCAGTCGGTTAAGCATTCAACTTCTGCTCAGGTCATGATCTCATGGTTCGAGCCCCGAATTGGTCTCTGTGCTGACAGTTCGGAGCCTGGAGCCTGCTTCGGATTCTGTGTCTCCCTCTCCCTCTGCCCGTCCCCCACTCATGCTTTTTCTTGCTCAAAAATAAATAAACATTAACAGATTATGCAAATTCTTTGAAATGAGGATTTATATCAAAAGATTCATTAGTTTGGCCTTATTTGGAATTTGAGATTCCGATTTTAGTAATTTGGATAGAAACTGTGTTGTTGTTAAACTTTCCCATTATGAAATCAGCTTGCGAATAACTTACATCGTGAAGGGCAAGGATCATCATTATGTGTCCAGTATCCATTTTCTTCTGTAGTGTTTTGTTTTAATGTTTGAGAAGATGAACTTAGCTATCTATTTCAGAAAGAAGATACTCCTTAAGCATTTCAGGAGGTTTTTGGGGTTTTTTTGGTGCTACAGGTATAATAGCTTTGTTAGCAAAAGCCAGTAGTAGATAAAACTTACACCAAAGGCCAAGGTCAATAACCTGAAAGATTTAAAAAAAAAATCTAGTTGAAAGTAATTTCTCACTTGTCTCAACACTCAGGGATCATTTTCTACATAACTTTTTTTTATTATGATAAGAACAAGTAGTAAAATTTACCATTTTGAGTATATATAGTGTTAACTATACGTAGGTGTCATGGAACAGATCTGTAGAACTTTTTCATCTTGGAAAAACTAAAACTCTATATTTGTTGACTAACTGCTCCTCTTTCCCCCTTTGCTAGCCTCTGGCAACCATCCTTCTGCTTTCTGTTTCTGAGAGTTTGACTTCTTTATATCTCATATAAGTGAAATTAGCAGTATTTGGCTTTTGGCTTTTTTGAGACTGATTTATCTCACATAACTTAATGTTCTCTAGGTTCGTGCATGTTATAGCATATGACAGGATATCATTTTTTAAGGCTGAGTAATATTCTATTGTATGCAATACCACTTTTTCCGGGGCTCCTGGGTGGCTCAGTCGGTTAAGCGTCCGACTTCAGCTCAGGTCACGATCTCGCGGTCCGTGAGTTCGAGCCCCGCGTCAGGCTCTGGGCTGATGGCTCAGAGCCTGGAGCCTGCTTCCGATTCTGTGTCTCCCTCTCTCTCTGCCCCTCCCCCGTTCATGCTCTGTCTCTCTCTGTCTCAAAAATAAATAAAAAACGTTAAAAAAAAATTTAATACCACTTTTTCCTTATCCATTCAACTGTTGATAAATAGATTGTTTCTGCCTCTTGACTTTTTTGAATAATGCTCAGCTATCTCTTCAGGGTCTTGTTTTCAGTTCTCTTGGATATATTCCCAGAAGTGGGATTTGGTGGATCATATATTAATTCTATATTTAATTTTTTGAGGAACTTCCATACTGCCTTTTAAGTAGTGACACCAGTTTACATTCTCCGCCAATAGTTTGCAGGGGTTGCAACGTCCTCACATTCTCACCAACGTTTGTTATTTTCTGGTTATTTATTTTTTTGATAGTGATAGCAACTGTACTAACAGATGTGAGGTGATATTGTGGTTTTGATTTTCATTTCCCTTATAGCGATGTTGAGTATCTTTTATATGCTTATTGTCTGTATGTATTCTTTGAAGAAATGTCTATTAAGGTATGTTGTCCATTTTTAAGGATTGTTCAGTTGAAGAAGTTCTTTGTATATTCTGGATATTAACCCCTTATCATATGTATGATTTGCAGATATTTTCTTCCATTCCATAGGTTACTTTTTACTTTTTCACTCTATTGATTTGTTTCCTTTGCTGAAGCTTTTTAGTTTGATGTAATCCATATTGTCTGTTTTTGCTTTTGTTGCTGGTACTTTTGGTATAACATCCAAGAGATTATTGTCAAGACCAATGTTAGGAAGCTCCTTCCTTATATTGTCTTCTAGGAATTTTATGCTAGTACCATTCTGCTTTGATTACTGTTGCTTTGTAATATGTTTTGAAATCAAGATGTGTGAGGCATCCAGCTTTGTTTTTCTTTCTCAAGATTTTGGATATTTAAGGTCCTTTGAAATTTCATATGAATTTTAGTATTTTTTTTTCCTATTTGCATAAAAATACCATTGGGATTTTGGTAGGGATTACATTGAATCTGTAGGTCAGTTTGAGTAGTACATTTTAACAATATTAAATCTTCCTAGCTATGAATAAATGCCTTTCCATTTATTTGTATTGTCTTAACTTTCTTCCAACTGTTTTATAGTTATCAGTGTACAAGTTATTCCCAATTGTTTTTATTCATTTTGATGCTGTTGTGAAATTTTTAAAAAATTTCCTTTTTTGTCATTTTTTTCTATGTAACTTTAAACTGATGACTTTTCACTTGGATAAAATGTAAGATTTCACATACTCATGGTACCTTGAAGATATTAATAGACACCAAATATAACCTTGCTAAGGTTAGTACCTTGATATTGCAATTTGGTCGACAAAAATCCTTTTTTTCATTAAAGTAATACCTTTAGAAACCAACCAAGACTATTTTATTCTAGGCACTTGAGTATTTGTGCAGTATGTGTCTTTTTTTTTTTTTTTTTTTTTAAAGCTGACTGAGCTTTCCTTGTTTCATCTGAACTACTATAAAATACTGGATTACGGTTGGAGATTCTCTGTAGTAGTAGATATCTCAGTTCCTCTCTTTACCAGCATATCTGGAGGGTGCTTAATTACATTGCAGTCATAACTTTTTTTAAATTTTTAATTATGTTTATTTATTTATTTAGAGAGAGAGTGCACGTGCATGCAAGCTCCAGGGAGGGGCAGAGGGAGAGGAGGGAGAGAATCCCAAGCAGACTCTGAGTTGTCATTATGGAGCCCAATTTGGGGCTTGAACCCATGAACCATGAGATCATGGCCTGAATTAAGATCAAGAGTTGGATGTTTAACCAACTGAGTCACCCAGGCTCTCCTACAGCAATAACTCCTTTAGAGCTGGAAGACCAGGGGAGAAGACAAAAGGATTGTTAACATAGTTTTTTTTGGTTTGCAAGTGAGGAGTCTGAGAGGTGCACTTGAAGTGACATACTCAAGTTACTGTGTTAGTGGCACAATTGGGAATAGAATCCATTCCTGCAGAGTTTATATTGTCACATAGTTTTCTCAGGTAATTTATTCTGTCTTATAAAATTCTCAGTTTTATGTGCAAGAAATAATCAGTGCAATTATGGTAGATGAACAAAGCAAAATATATTATTAATTTTAGATCTTGATCATTGGATGCTGACTTCTCTTATGGGCTTTCAGGTAATTGACCAATATGCTATTTCATTAACATGTACTTTAAGAAGCTCATTAAAAGTTATGTTAACAACCTGGAGATAAGAAATTTCAATTTAGCGTCAAATAATAAAAAATTTGTTGGGAATTGTGTGCTGTGTATTGTATGTACATTGCCTGTAATTAGTTGTTACTCTGCACATTTGAAGGTTTTATCAGTCTCATTTTCTAAATTAGGAAACTGATGCTCAATAAGACAAAGAACTTGTCCAAACTTGTCATTTAACTGGGAATTTATAGAATAGGGATTGAAATCTTTGGCTGTCTGTTTCCAAGTCTCATGATTTTCCTGCTATATGTTGTTGCTTTTGGACACTTAGTGAAGTGGAAGCCAGTGATTAAAAGGGTGTAGAGTGGGGAGCATCATTACTTTATGTCTGAAATCTGCTTTTTGGATAAAACAATTAAATTTGTTTTTCTTGATTTATCTTTAGAAGCTGGTAGGATTTGCCATTTTTCTTATATGTATGAAAAGTCTAAGATAATACTTTATATTTCTGCCTAGCCTTGTATAGCCAGTCTTGAATTTTAGGTTCTCTCACATAATTCATTTAATTATCTGAATAGGCATTAGTATGTAGTCACCATTAGATTTTTATCATACCTAGATAGGAGCTAAGTTTTTTCATTATATGGATGTGTCTTGGAATAGAATTGTTCTGAGTATTGATTATTTTAAATCTTTAAATCTTTCTAAACATCCATTGTTTTGCTTCTGTTGTTGTTATTTTTTGCCTACTAAAACTAATATCTAGGGAAAGATCTTTTCTTCTGCCCTTCACTCTTTGGAAGTAAAGTACTCACAAAATATTTCATAATTTTAATGGTTACATATTTTGAGTTGCTTAGGTGTTTGTTTCTGTGTTTTTATTTGGTGCCTTATGTAAAGTGGAGAGTTTTAATCTGTGGTCTAATGTGAAATGTTTTAAATTAGGGGCTGGCAAGCTACAATCTGTGGGCCTGCTTTTGCATGTAAAGTTTTATTGGAACACTGCCATGCCCATTCATTTATGTATTTTCTTCTGTGGCTGTGTTCCTGCTACAGTGGCATAGTTGGGTAGTTGTGACAGAGACCATATGGGCACCAAACCTGAATTTTTTTTTTAAACTGTTTGGCCCCTTAAGAAAGTCTGACCACTTCCTTCATACACACACACACACACACACACACACACACACACACACACACACAAATATATATTCATTCATATACGTGTGTATATATGTACATATACACACACATGTGCATCATATATGAATATATAGTCGCATATATTCATACATATGTATATGTATACATATATACACACATACATATACACACATACTTTTTTTTGTTATTTTTTTCTGTCATAAGGTTAAAGAATAAGGTAGTAAATAGTACTCTCTTTCCATCATAAATAGATGACTTTTTTTTGTTGCTTATTCCTTCTAGATACTGCTCTTAACATTGACTCTTAAGTCTAGAATGTACTATGAGCACTGTAATAAAAACGTTGATGGGGTGCCTGGGTGGCTCAGTTGGTTAGGTGGCTGACTTCAGCTCAGGTCATGATCTCATGGTTTATGGGTTCAAGCCCCGTGTTGGGCTCTGTGCTGACAGCTCGGAGCCTGGAGCCTGCTTTGGAATCTGTGACTCCCCACCTCTCTCTGTCCCCTTCCCAGCTCATGCTCTGTCTCTCAAAAAATAAATAAACGTTAAAAAAATTAAACAAACAAACGTTGATATTAGGTATTTGTTTGTGCATCTGGAAAGTATCAGAAAATGTAGTGTTTCCTTTATTTTAACGCAGAGTACTCCCCCCGCCATAACGAGCTCTTGGTGTTTAGGGGAACTGTGTGTAGATACTGGGAAGAAAGACGTTCAGTTCACGGTTGTAGACTTGTGAATCAGGTACAGGTTTCCGCGAAAGTGGAGTGTTTCTGTGAAACCTTTGTCACAAAACGAAGAAGCAGTTACCATTAATTTATATGGAAAAAATTTTGAGCATTCCCAGACCCCAAAAATAACCTCTCTTAGGCTTTTCTGATACCTTAGTACACATCTTGCTAATGGATACACAGAATAAATGAAGATGAAGCACAGATGCTCACACAGTTCTAAGCCATGGCGACTTGGTGCTTGGGGAGGATTGGCGGGGCCACTCTCACTGCTTGCCTTGTATGCTGCCTCTAACAGTTCACTGCGAAACGAATACTGAAAGTTGTTTTCACTTTTCGCCATTTTTTGTAAAAGTGGAAGTTCTCTTTGGATTTCTTTCATTCAGTCTTTTGTAAAAGTGAAGTGGTGTACCGTCTGGAACTGTGAACTTCCAAAAGCAGGGTATGCCGGTATTACGGAAAGGTAATGAATGGTATGAGGCCAGAAAACTTGGGTGGGAACCTCAGCTCTGTAGAGATCTGTGTGACGCTGAGTGACTTTAGTTCGGAACTAGTTTTTTCCTGACTGTGTACTATCTTTTAGCACATATTAATTGCTCACTTATTGAGTACTAGAAACATAGCTGAAGGATAATTTCTTTATGAGATTGAGATTAATGCCACCTTGGATTATGTTACAGTAGCATGATTCAAAACCAAGAAAACTTGTGGCATGAAGTTTTTCTTTTTTGTTTCTTTCCATGAATTCACCTTTTTTTTCCACATGTGATAACTTTTCCTTTAAGTGGCTTAAATCTTGATATACTTTTGTATTGCAGGATTAACTTTCTAGTTAAAAGTGAGGTAACTCACTCTCACCAGAGAACATAAGCTTTTTAAAAATTGAGTGGAAAGGCTCATATTAAAATTCCCATTAGGGGGCACTATTATCAAGCTTAGGAGAACTGGAGACTAATTTGTTTTCTTAGACATGCAACCCGAGGCTTGCTAAAAGGGAAAAATATTTTCATCTGATAAGATTCAGATACTGTTTTATACAACCGAATTCCTTAAATATGTTATAAAGTGCACTGAATTAAACACAGATCCAATAACTCACTGTCTTGTTTTTCAGCCGACTAAATCAGTTTAATATTGCAGGTGATATAAGAAGCTTACTTTTTTTCTGCTTCAGAGCCAAATCCATAATTTTCATATTTGGAGTGGACAAATTTTTTATTTTGCTCTCTTTAAGTCCAAAGGATGATCCTTGGACTTCAAATAAGTTTCTTTCAAAAACGAAGCATGAAGACTGTGTTGTACTACTAAAATGCAGTTAGGGGAATGAAATGATGCCTAATTTACTCAGATAGTATAAACATGTGCAGCCTGCATAATTTCTGAGGTAATTCCACACATTGACGTGATATTATATACACACAGATAGCTTATGGCTTTTTTGTTCATTTTCAGGTACTTGAAAATTATTTTTTATTACTCATGTTTGGTGTTAAAGCAAGAAATATTGCTTTAGACTGTTACACATAATTATTTTGTTATCATTAGCCTCCAAAAGAAAAGCAGTGGTGTAGAGTATTAAACAGACTTTTCAAAGGCTAAATAGGAATTGGCAAAAATGTAATTACAGTAAAATGCATTGGGAATAATTTTTCACTGCATAGGTAATATTTTTGTACCACTGGGTTCAGAGAGAGTAGGTTTTGTCTAACTACATTTTTGCAACACTTTCCACATAACTAAACCATAGTTTGCATTGGAGAAAATCTCTGTTTAATCACTTGCTTCCTGAACTCTCACCTTCCTTCTCTTTCTTCTTAGTTTGCCTGCAGCCCACACCCAGGGTAAAACTGCTTGAAACGTCCTCCATAATTACTGTTTTGGCTTTGTATTGCTTTTGAGTTCAGGGAAGAGTTGAGTCAGGGTAGAAAAAAACTTTCATCTTTTTTTTTTTTTTTTAAATAAGCTGGGGACATTGTGTGACAAGACTGATATTTATTATTTTGTATTATCTTCTGTTTGTGTGAATAATCAGTGATCATTGTGATCTGTTCGACAGATTCATTTTTTAAGAAACCCTATTTCTTTTACTGCATTTTTCCTAAGGAGCTTTCCTTGGTGCAGATCTGGGAAATATATACAGACAGTTTTGGAGGGTGTTTTGAAACTTATTGGAGAAGTAGGAGCATGTTTACTTCGTGACCTCAAATCATTAAGAGGTATCATAAAATGTTTCAAATATCTCAGGAAAAAAATTAGTTCTTAATAATTCATTTCAGCATTTATTGAGCAAATTACATTGAATGGTTGGTGGAAAAGATCCAAAGATAGGAAATCCTGGTTACTGCTTTGAAAGATTTTAAGTGGGAGAGAAATATGTAAAGAATTGTGAAACAGAATTGATGAGTCTAGAGTGAGGAACGACAAAAAGTGATGGGAACACTCAGATATGAGCTACTAATTCCTTTTGGGGGATGACTTAACAGGAGAGGTGAAGTTTGATTTTGTAGATGGGTGTTGCTTGTATTTTAAGTAATTTTTAAGGAAGTTAATGTCTTGTGAATTTGTTCTAATTATTGACATTTCTGGGCCCTCATAAATAACACAAGCATCTCTAGAAATAAAGAACAAATTATTTAGTAGGTATTCAGCTTGGCATCTTTATTGTTCAGTGACAGTTATGTTGCTTGACAATATTTTTCAAATTTTGTTGCTGATTCTATATCCAGGTATAGAAGCTGTTTTTGACATCTAGACTCTTCTGATACATAAAGGATGCCTGATGATAATTTAGTGCCATGTTTATAGAAATCTGGGACCCATGCTGCACTTAGCTCTATTTAAAATAATAAATGTTTAAATGTGCTATTTAATGAATTTTAAATATTTAATAAAAACATTTCATGTATGTTTCATTTTAAATGAAACTAGGTATAGGTAGGTAACTAGAGAGAATCTATACACTGAATTATGATATAATTCTCCTGGGTACTCATCTCTTTGTTGTTATTCATGGTAGTATTTTGAAAATGTTAAACCATTCACATTTAATGGCTTATCACTGAATCTTCAGGGCAATGAACTTTAGGTTATTGCTTACTTAAATTATTTTGATTGCTCAGAAAGCCTATGGTTTGTGATTTGAAACTAACTTGAGAATCTTACTTTATAGGTTTAGTCTTTGGTTTACTAAAGTGATTAGAATATGAGCCATACAATCCAGATATGAAGCCTCAATCCCAGTGTTTTTATGCCCTTTTTGTTCTTTTCATTTGGATATTTCAAGATATTAAATATAAGAGGATAAAGTCTAGCTTCATTTTAAAAGTTTGACGAAATTTTGTTCATTTGTTTAATGTTTCAAAATTTAGGTTTTTTTCCCTTTTAAATGAGTTGAGGAGCTCTTACGTATGGAAGGATATATACTATTGAAAATGTGGTCAAGGTAAAAGATTTTTCTGCTTAAAGAAATTAAAGTGCTTTACACTATACCCTCCCTTGGTCCCTAAAGTGTAAGTGCTATGGTTTGGAAAGGAGCCAAGTAAAACGTGTTCAAATTTTGTGCAGACTTAAAGTAATACTTTAAGATTTGAAAATTACAGGTGGATACAGTACTTAAATAGTATTTAAAATTCCTAAGTTTCCCAAGTCTAAAAGTGTAATCCTTAAATTACTATTCCCAGTGGTTTACATTTTAATTAAATAAGAATTGTCTTACTTTTGAACCCAGCAACTTTAGGTATAGATATTTGAATTTATTACTGAACTTTAAGGTAATAACCATTAAAAATGAACTGTTTGGGCACTAATTAAAATGTCAAAAATCTACAGTTACAGTGTGTAACCAAAGATCCTTGCTCTTTCTATTTTTCCAAAAATTATCCTAAGCAACACAGTTCAGGTTTGCTTCCTATCTTGCCCAGAAGTGCTAACTAGCTTCTGGCCCCAATTAACTATATTATGCCTGATTTGCAAGTTTTATAAAATGATAGATTAATTATAATTAGATTTGATGTTTTGGTGCTAATGCTGAGTTTTCCAAACTGCCCTTTATATTAGAAGAGTGGTATCGTCATCATGCCGTGCTCTGTTTTACGTTTATCTGTGTAGGTGAAATTTTCATACACCTTGAAACTTTTACTCTTCATGACTTACGTTATTACCACTTTCAGAGTGGTGTTTTCCTACCTTTATCTATTCCCACCTTGAGGGTTATTTGCTGCTGCTTTTTTTTTTTAAAGTAGTAATTTTCACTGAGTGCATTTTAGATGCTTTCTGATATATTTGAAAACAAAGGTAATCTTTATTTTGGCGTAAGTAACCATAATAGTATAAGTTTATAATGCAACCCTACATTTCCCCACTACCCTCACTCCCAGACACATTCACCCTTTGTTTTCTCTAATGTCGAACCTACAGACATTTTATTATACCGTATAGACAACCGTTCTTCCCTGCTTGATTGGTGAGAAGATCACAAAATTATTCCAGTGGTCTTTGCAGAATATATCTGTCAAATGCCTGTTTTGTAGAATTGGACAGTGCTGACCTCAAAGAGGAAGTTTTTGATGGCAGGACCCCTCCACTAGCAGCAGTGGCTGTGGGAGTCCGGCAGCACAGAGGCGTAGGTGGAGCTCTTTGGGCTTGCAGCAGCCTGCCGAGGAGAACCCAGCAGGCAGCAGCAGCCGTGTCCGCAAGCCCCTGGGGCTTCCAGGCTCCTCTGCTCTCACTTTACCTTCTCCTTTATATGTCTTTATCCCTTTGTTATTCATTCATCAAATCAGTATTGCGTTGGGAACTATGTGCCAGGCATGTCCGCTGGCTGTTGTGTACTTCTGCTAAGGATGTTTTCTGAAGTGATCATTGTTTAAAGAATTTAACTATTCTAAGCAGTATGTTTGACTTGAAGCATGGGAAGATTTGTTAGCACGTTATTTTAGGGAATTGGATTATTAGTATAAAGTCTAGATTATGTTACTATTCAGGTGAAAGTATCCAGAAGATATTTTTGTGTAGTTGGAGAATGACTTGGGTTTACAAGTATGTATCTACAAATCTGTACATCTCCAAGTTTGCAACTCAGAGATTCTGTTGCTTTGTTACAGTAATTTTGTTCCTAAAAATGTATAAGTCATCATGTATTTTTTACTTTCATAGTGGAAATATGTGTGTATATATATATATATATATATATATATATATATATATATATATATATATTTTAAATATCAGTAGTGACTCCCAGGATTTTAGATGAAAGTTTTTCTGTCAATAATTTTAATCTATAAATAAATGTACGTGGTTTTAAAAGTCTGTTACCGAGACTCTTTTGGTAATGTGAGTTACTTCTCCTTAGTTTTAAAATTTCTTCTTCTCCTATCACTCCCATCACCACCCCTGTCCTGAAAATATAGTAAGTCAAGACAAAACACTAAAAAAATTTAGTACTAGAAGAGAGTGAAAGGCTTTATGAAGAGAATTAACCATTTTCTGTGATGATCACAGGAGGAATGGGATGGTGTGGACATAATGTGAAATATTAAGATCGCTGTAAGCCGTATCTGGGTTGTTTCTGTGCTCCTTTAGGAGATATTTGACATAACTAACAGTGAGACTATGTTGTTTTGTCAGAATCCAGGCTTGAATTTCTTTCGAATTGTCTGTTTGTCCTGTGGGGAGCCTGGTAAAAAATTATGTAGCCAATTTCACATATATGGAAATGATGTGTGCACACATAAATACCATTATAAGTCTTAGTTGAGAGAATTCCTAAAATCATTTATAGACAGATCTTGCAAACTTTTCTGAAGGGGATAAAAGGAAGGACATTTAGACTGAGTTCTGGCTGAAGTTTTGGTAAAGTTCTGGCTTACTACTAATTGAAGTCATGGGTCTCTCTAGCCTCAGTTTTCCCATTTGCAGAGTGGATCACAACAGGAACTTTTGTAATTCTTTTAACAGATGAGAAACCGAGACTCAGACCCAACTTTAAAATTAGGGGCAAATTCAGAACTAGAAACCCCAAAATGAAATGTGTAATCCACTGCAATTTGGGAGTGTTGTCAGTAATCTGAGTATTTTGTCGAAATCACTATGAATGAATGATATGGGTGACTGCAATTGTGACTTGTAAGCATGATGTATTTACTTAAAAGTTTACTTCTTGGTGTTATCAGTTAATGTTAACACTACTGGAATCAAATGATTGTTGAATTTAACACTAAACATCAGAGTTTCCCAAGTTTGTGTTCGTATACTCGGTATTAAATAAAAATAAAGGGCAATTCTAATCTTCAGGTCAACAGAAAGTTAATGGTGGTTTGATATATCCATTCAGCTCAGATACTGGAAACCCATTTAAATACTGAAAGTACAACTTCTAATATTTTGTTACATGGAATGAAGAAAGTAAGTATAGATTAATCTGGGTAGATTAAGAGACGCAAATGTGTTCTTATGAAATGCCACTGAATGCAGTTACAAACAATAGGTTGAATAGATAGTTTAATTTGACTTAGGAAATCAGTGTTGACTGACACAGGAAAACTTTCTAGAATACATTGCTTCTTTGCAGATGACTTAAACAGACAGGAGTGATAAAGACTGTCATGTGAATTTCCTTCTTTACTGAGTACACAGCATTGTTAAGTGGTATATTGTGCGATGTTTCCAATCTGCTGTAACTGCCATCTGCACAAGCGGAATGAAAGACAAGAGAACATGGAAAGGAAATGGATCAGTTAGTTGTAAGGAATCTGTGTGAACGCTGGGTGCCACTCATGAAACACTGAGCAGTTAGTGGTTTTCCTTTGTAACCAGTGCAACTAGCTGTCTGTAAACTGGAGTTGTGCACCACGTGCAGCTCTCACAGTTCATCTTTTGGATGTCCTGGTGTGCACCTGTGGTTGAGAGCAACTAGGAAATCCAGGGACTGTAACTGTGCTCATGCTACCCGTTTCTTATTCTTTATCTTTGGATGTAATCTTTTTGCTGCTTTGGTGTTTGGTACCACTGTTGAGGTAGAGGTAATAATCCTAGAATGTTTACTGTACCTAAATGGAATTTTTTTAGAAACAAATTATGCTATAAGACATGTTTCCTGAGAAACATTTAAGTACTTTTGAAAAAAGTAAGACCTATAGATAAGAAAACAGCTTCAAAATCTTACAAGTTATAAGCAACAGAGAACCATGTGAATGATGGAGAGGTTTTGTATGGGTGAGAGGAACTGACTGGTAGAATCTAACCTGTGTGCCTATGTAAGTGGATAAATCTCTCATTTGAATCTGAGGTTTATAACTTGTAAACAGTTCTTTTTATGTCTGTATGGTTACCTTTTTGATGTAAACATGTGAGCTCTTATAGTTAGTTATGAGTCATCTGGTACCTACTTAGGAATTAACATATACTTATATAGATGACTAATAATACAAAGCCACCGTGGTTTCTGTGGTTCTGTGGAACCAACCATGGTTCCAGTTCTAAAACATTTAAAATGAGACTGCTGTCTCTTTTTAAATTTTTTTGGACAAAGAGTTGTCTTATCAGAAAACTGCAGTAACTTAAGCAGATCCATAACTGGGGGGGATTAATAACAAAGTTTTTGTTGACACCAGGAAGTAGATTAAATAGTGCAATTGTGGTAATGAGTACCATATATGATAAGCCTGAGCCACCTGGGTTTTATTAGGCTGCTTGATACTTTGATCACAATATTATTTCAAGGCTTGTCTATTTAAATTGCTAAGGTTTCTTGTCATCTTTGTGATTTAGACCATAATTTCTTTCACTGTGAAGAGATTTTTTTTTTTTTTTTAAAGAAAGACTACTCAAGCCAAAATTGTAGGGAAGTGCAAGTTCAACAGCTAAGCAAGCTATAGAATGCGAAAACCTGTTAAACATAAGATTAAAAGCTTAAAAGTATAGCAGTTGAATATCAGATTCATCTGACCTTGCTTTTCTTTAGCTTTTTGCTTGGATCATAATTACACTTTTGTTTATCATATATGGTAGTGGAGTATTATAAGGACATTTGGCATAATTCAATTAATTGTTTGATATAAATATGTGCATTTAAAATACATGTTTCATGCTTTGAGATTGTGGTACTGCTATCGGTTTTCCTTAGATGATAGTAAGTGGTTTTGATGAACATCTTTGAGAATTTATGGAAAGATTTTAACTACTTCACCCAAATGAATGAATTATATAATAATCACAGAATTTAATTTGTTTGATAAATTATCTTGTTTTGTCTTTGAACTTGAAATTTTAAACTTTATAGTCTGATACAGATGAAAGAAATTTTTCGTCATCACAATCAACAGACTTTCCATCTACTAATTTTCTTTACCATAGAAATAGTCTTTCATAGGTATTTAGTGGTATTTTTCTTTTGTATTTAAGCAAATATTTTGGCTTGGGAAAATAAATACTTATTTTGACTAGTAAAGGGAGAGGACAGCGATGATACAGTAATTTAAGATACTGTTGTTCTTAGCTTCATATAGAATAATCATTATTAAGTACCATTTTGGAAATTTACATTTAAAATGCTTTATACGTGTATTCATTAATTTTCACTGTTTGCTTTTTGAATACTCTTAAAACTGTTGTAATTTGGCTTGAAGTTTCCATGTCCCAGTGTAACTTTTAAGCCTGGCTGAGGGCACTTAAGAATATAGTGGTCTTCTTTTAATATATCTGATTTGCCTTTGGCAGTGAAAGGAGTATATGGAAGTGGCAATTAACAGCCTTTTTCTTTTCCTTGATAAGACAAAGGAGTAAAGTATTAAAAATAGGAAAAAGATGTGAACGTAGGAAGAGTTGCTTACCAGGAGTTTATAACATTGTTATTTTTGGAAAATAAGGGAGGCACTTGTAAGTTTTAAGGATATGTGACTCATTGATTTGGGAAAGGTGAACTCATATAAGAAGCAGAGAGGCAGGAACAGGCATGTGATAACAGGCTTAGAAAAATGAGAAGGTCTGTCAATTAGAGCAAAAACTTATTTCAGGGCAATAGTATGAAATAATAGATAGGGTCAGATTATGAAAGACTGAATGCTTGAAAAAGAAGCATAGACATGAAGCAGCTGTTACTCATTCTAGGTTCCCCAGCAGAGGTATGATAGTATAAAATCAATATTTTATGGCTAGAGGCAGGAAAAACAGATGGATAATGAGGGTTTGAATGAAATATGGGCAGTAGCAGTAAGAATGGAAAAGTGAATACTAAAGAGATGGAAGAAATGGCAAACAATTGAGATCAAGGGTATACACACATTTTGAGGATTTGACTTCAGGTACCAAATAACTTTAATATCTGACATGTTCTAGAACTAAATTTCTTATTGTCATCCCTTTCCTTCTTGCATAGTTTGTAAAAAGCACTAGTTCTGTGATAATGGTACGTTTGACAGAGCAGATGGGTATAGTAAATGTAAGCCGTTGTTAGCCAGCAGGGGGATTTCTGCTCTTATTATAATTGTTATTACTATATTTAACATTACTAAAATATTAAATAAGATTTTTCAATTGAGAGAGTTGTTTGGTCCATTTTGAAAGTACATACATTGTTTGGAGTAGTCAGTGTGAGATAAATGTGAAATGATATTTTTAGTTCTGTCTTAATGTAACCTTAACCAATATGAGTTTGCTCTTTAGTGAGTCACACACAGGTAAAAACTACACCAGGTGGAGTTGTCGCACAAAGGAAACGTTATTTGCGTCAAATAAGGAGATCACGGGGAATGACTTTCAAAGTCATGACTCCTTGAGCAAGGGTGAATGGGTTCGTTTTATTTAGGATTAGGATGAATATTTAGATAGAGAAGTCTTGTCATCATATGTAGAGATGGGCATAAGGCTGCGCCTGCGCCATAAGGAAACGTGCCTATGCATATATTGTGTGTTATGTAGGAAAGGCTTGTGCTCCTCCTTAGGCAGAGATTTGAGTATTAGATGAGGTAAAGGTAGTTGTCTGTCATTCTAGAAGTCACTTCATAGTCCATCTCTGCAGGTGTAAATTAGGGTTTTACCCTCAGACTGGTCTGGGTGGTCTGGGCCAACTGGTGGGAGGTCGTTTTAGGGCAGTCGCTATCACTTGAGGTGTGGGTTTGGTTTCCATTTGTCTGAATTAAGAAATTAGCTGGAAAGAAAAGCTTAAGGAAAAATGTGGGACAAAGGTCACTTCGTTAAAGCAGGTGGGCAGTAAAGGTCAGGTCTAGGAGTCTAGCTGGTGACATTGAGAGGATTAATCTTTTTTATTATAAAGATCCATTGGACAACTAAGATCTACTAAGATCAACTAAAAATAGAAATAAAGTAAATCTACTTCACTCTTTAAACAGAACAGTTCATTCATGGTATGGGATTCCTTAGACAGTTGTGCTCTGACTTACTGATAGCTTTGTAACTTGTTGGATTCATTCATTTAACAGATATTTACTGGGTGCTAGCTATCTCAGGAGCTTTGCCAGATATTGAGGAATAGAAAAATGAACAAGTGGAGGAGAAAGACATTAGACAGTCTAATTACAAATAATTACAAGTTGTGCTAAGTACCATGGAAGGAATAAACAGATGCTTTAATGGGTGGTGTCCCACCTTAAACAGGCCTCTGCAAAGAGTCTCTGATATGGAGGTAAATTCAACTGAAGGATAAAGTATATTCAGTTGAGGTGAAGGATAAGAAGGAGCTAGCCGGGTGAAGAGCCTGGAGTAGAGGAAAGCCAAGTGCAAAGGCCACACCTGAGGTGGGAATGAGCTTAGCATTGTCCAGCAACTCTCCAAAAGCGAGTGTGCCTGAATAAATCCTGCTAAATGAGAAGCAAGGGGCTATGTCATTGAGAGCCTTTTAGGAGTTTGGGCTTTATTAATTAAGCAGCAAGAGGCTATTGAATTGAAGGTTCTTAAGTATATGCAGCAATCTAGTTGAATTGATGATTATCATATTCTTTGTAATTCTGTGACCTAATCAAGACTTTCAGTATTGCGTTTGAAATATTTGTGGAAACATAGCTTTGTGATTGGATTCATTAGTGATAGTGTTTATTCCAAGAAAGTTTTTCCATGGCTACTAGATAACCTTCACAAACATAAAATACAAAGTTAGTCTGCAGTCTATATGTTTTATTAAAATTTGCATTTTGGAATAGTTTTCGATATACTAGAAAGTTTCAAAGATAGTGCAAAGAGCTCCTCTGTAGCCCTCAACCAGGCTTCCCTAAGGTTATCATCTTACATTACTGTGGCACATTAATCTAATTAAGAAACCAAGATACATAAGATACATTACTGTTAACTAAACTCCAGATTTTATCCAGATTTTATCCAGATTTCACCAGTTTTTTCCCTTTAGTCATGTCCTGTTAGTACCCTCTGGTCTGTGACCATTTCTCAATCTTTCTTTGTTTTTCATGATCTGGGTAGCTTTGAGGCATACCCTGTAAGTGTTCTGTAGAACGTCCCTCAGTTTGAGTTTGTTGCATATGTTTTTATGGTTAGACTAGAGTTACAGGTTTTGAGGGAAAACCCCACAGCGATCACGTGCCCTTCTCATTACATTCTGTTAGAGGGTAGAAGGATACCCACCCGACACCACTGGTGATGCTAACTTTGATCTCGTGGTAAGGTGGTATTTGACATCTTTTTTGAATTATACTGTCTTGGAAATCTGTATAACTTAAGGAATAATTAAAACACAAATGTTTTGGTTGAAAAATCAGAGTTTCTCTCTTGGAAGAAATAGCTTGAATAATTTTCCTCCTTATAGTGTATTGCTAATAGTTTAATATTTAAACAACATGGGTGAATGTTGTGTGTTATGTGCCTTACTATGTAATTTTTCACATGGATCAGATGAAAATTTTGCTTGTATACTATACCATCTTGGACATACTGTTGGGTATCTAACTTCGTACAGGTGGGTTAGGATCTTTCTCTGACTGAATCTGAATTAGATGTTGGAGAACATTCCTTGTATCTTGTCAGCACTTCCATATCAGGAATAGTTGATAGCAGCAATTAACAGTTCCCATTTCTCATGCTACAGAGTGTTATTGGCATAGTTTGTTTCCACTGTACGCTCCCTTTTATACAAACGGACTCTCCGGAGGTTTGCATTTGGGGTAAATATACCTAGACTCTGTCCTAGAGTATACTACCAATGTGAGAGGTACGCACTGGCATACAATATGAGAAAGTAAGAGATGAAGAAAAAAATGCTTGAAATAGTTTGCTTAAAAATAGCCTTAAATAGCTTCATGTTTCTTTCTTGGATGTTTAAAACATTTCAACTTTTTAAATTCTTAAAGTTAAAAAAATAGGAAAGGATATATTGAAATTTTAGGGACATCCTTTGGTTTCCTTTTATGCAGTTCTTAAAACTTTTATTTGGTCTCTCTTCATATTTGTTGACTAACCTTACTCTTCAATGTATGGAATAAGACAGCAACTGTACATCCAAATTTTATTTGTTAGTAAAGCAGAAATTTTTTACTAGCTATCAGTAAGAACATAACAGTAAGGAACTTTCTTTTCCCTCTTTAACTGGGAAAGTAACAGGCTTGAAAGGTGGCGGTGGGGAGACAGTAATCTTTGAATGTTGTCATCGTCGTCATCATTACCATTATTGTACATGTCAGCCACATTGTAATTCCTCACATTTATTGAGCACTTGTCATGTGCTAAGCATTGTGTCGGGCACTTGGCATTCCTTCATTTAATCCCTATGGCTGCTTTATGAAGTAAGTACTGTGCAGTTGTTCCCAGGCAATACATGGTGGCTGGTATAGGGAAAGATTTCAGGAGAGGAAGAGTCCTCAGCACTAGTTTGAACAGTGGGATTGAAGCTCGTTCTTGAAGATAGGTGACTTCTGCTTCTCTCTCTGACCTTATTTCCTGGCACTACCTTTTGCCCTCTCCCCCGTTAAGCCAGCTGTATTAAACCACTCCTTTCCCACCCAAACCAAATATCTATCTTGTTGCCGGATAATCCATTATCCTGTTTTGTCCATTGTCTTTACCACCTTAGCTGATTAACTTCTTGTATTTCAGGACTCAGTTTAGACATTTTCCTCAGATCCCATACATATCCCTGAGACAGAACCTGGCTGCATATTCTCATAGGTCATATGCTTATTCCCTGTAAAACTTATTAGACTTTGGTGTATTTAAGCCTCTTACTTTGAAATGATTTCAATTGCAAAGGGTTCTTGTATACCCTTCATCAGTTTCCCTTAATATTAACATCTTATATAACCATGGTGTATTTATCAAAACTAAAGATTGATACAGATTTTATTTAGATTTCTTCAGTTTTCCTCCTCGTGTTTTCTGTTCTAGGATTCGACCCAGGATCCCATGTGCTATAGTTGTCCTGTCTCTTTAGTCTCCTCCAATCTGTATCTTTTCCTTGTTTCTCCTGACTCTGACATTTTTGAAAAGTACTCTTAGCTGTTATGTCTGTTGTCTGTCATTTTGAGTTTGTCTGATGTTTTCTCACGATCAGATTAAGATTTTGAATTTTGAGGAAGAATACATGTGAAGTTCCTTTTTCATCTTATAATAGGGGGTACATTAACTCCACATGTCTCAGTACTGATGATATTAACCTTGGTTATTTGGTTTAGGTGGTGACTGTCAGGTTTCTCCACTGACAATAGTGAGTGTTTCCCCTAGAATGAATCCTAAGTCCAGTCCATACTCAAGAGGAGGGGAGTTCCACCCCTCAATCGGAGGAGTATCAGAGAATTTCTGGAGTATGTGAAAAGTACCCCAGTAATTAACAAATATTATGAGGACTGTCACACTATATCTTAATTATCTTTTCAGTTACTATTATTTTTACCGATCTGGCTGCTCATTGATGTATTGTTTCCCTTGAAGGTAGAACAGTGGCATGTGGTAAATAGTAAAATCTTTGTTGGATGGCTAGAACTGAAACAGGGAGTTTGTGAATTGCTTACAAAGCTGAAGTAGTTAAGCTTGATCATGTAAGTAGTGAGCGGAGCAGTTTAACAGTGTTTGAATGATGTGATAAAAAAATTCGTTCTCATTTCCTTTATTTTAATTTTGTTTGTGATTAGGGAATGTATTCTTCCCTAATTTTAACGTATTTAGAAAAAGGTATTTTTTCTTCTTAGCTTTGAAGGAATACTGATTAGAGTAAAGCAATTTAACAAAATAAATTTAGACCAGAAGTCTTATTTTATGATTAAAGGTACCAGTTGAATGTTTTCACCATACCCTATGTTTAGAAGGGTGGACTTAACTTGGGAAAGCATATAATTCTAAGTAAATTAGCAGTGATAGAAAAATCCCTTCCCATTTCTCAAAAAAGGTGTTTAGAAGTACCAATGTTATGTTTAACCTAGCTTTTGCATTCAAAATGGACTCTGAACCCTAAACATGCTAAATTTAACTTCCATATTGGATGGCAGTTTTACTTATGGATGCCTTTCTAGGTTCCTTTCAAACTGTCTAAATCTTTGTGTGTTTTTTTTCCTTCTGGTTTTAAAAAGAATGTTGGTCGATCCACTAGAAACCAGAACAGTAAGCCATGCTTGCATTTGACCATTGGCGTTTTTGCTAAATGGTAGCTAAAGAATGAAGAGGATTCTTTAAGAGTAACTTGAAAGCGTTAGGAGATTGACAGTTGGCTTTAATCTTTTGTTTCAGCTGCTGTTGCCACTACCCCACCGGGATGAGTGTTCTCTTTTCTCTAGGAAGTTAAGCAGTTCTTGCTCCAGGGCCAGATTATCAATGGCTGTTTAAGATTGTTAAAATCTGAGCCTTGGTGGCTCAGTTGGATGAGCATTAAGTGAGGACTCTTGATTTGGGCTCAGGTCAAGATTCCAGGGTTCTGGGATGGAGCCCCACCTCGGACTCCACGCTGAGCATATGGAGCCTGTTTAAGATCCTCTTCCCTGCTTGGCACGTGTGTGCACTCTCTTTTTCTAAAATTAAAAAAAAAAATTCTTCTACTTCATTATTGCCATTAGAAAAAAAATCTACATGTCATTTGCAATTGACTCAAGGTCCTTACCTTTAAAAGAGAATGAATAATCAGCACCTGTGTGTTCATTTAAATTAGCAATTTTTGTGAAAAATAAGGAAAAGTTAGTGGAATTTAGAGGCATCAAATATCAATGTGACCGATGACAAAAGTTGGGAAATAGAACTGTGAAGTGGGTGGAAATGTAAATCGGTGTCATCAAATCATTATGATTTTTGTAATCCATAAAATGATACAGTTGGATGACTTAAGAATGGGGGACCTATAACTCATTTATATAACATATAAATGTGTGTATGTCAAATTTATATCTAAATTCTTAATAGCTATATCTCTGTTACTGATAACAAATGTCTTGTATCACTCAGTGCAAAAAACCTTAAAACAATGACATTTAGGGGAAAACAGCATTAAAGAGGTAGGAATTAACGTGAGAGATTAGGATTTCTCAAAATTGGGGAGGGGGAAGAGGTAGGTGGTGGGGAGCCTTTTGGAAATAGAGGCTGTTGGATGAACAAAGGCACTAAGTGATGCAGGATATGTACAAGTTAGTGCTTCAGTTTCTTCATTCGTAAAAGGAAGACAGTCGATACCTATTAGTTGTGATTATTTTGTTCAACACTTTGGCCTTTATAACATTAAGAGTGGGCAACTATGAAGGCTTTTGAGTATTATGACAATGTTCATATCTGTTTTAAGAAAAAATATTAGAGTACAGGAAGATCAGTCAGAGTATTGGTAATGAGAATGAAGAGAAGGGATAGATATGAGAAATTGGATGTCTTCTGAGTAAAAAGGGGTAGTTTGTATTAGTGAGTAATAGCTAACTTGATTTACAGGCTAGGCTTATGAGGATCTGGTATATTGTGGCTTAAACTTATTTTGAATGAAATGTGTGTAGTTTAGTTCTTTGAATAATCAGCCTTGTCAAGTTTATTTTATATCAGAGTGATCAGTGTATTAAAGCTGTGGTAAAAATAGTTGCTGTTACAGTTATTTGGTGTGTGAAATCATAGCTGCCTAGGTAGACATGATAGTGGCCCTCTGGTGGAGAGGTCGAGAAATAGGCTCTCCTGTTAGACTGCATTTGAATCTGATCGGATGAGTGTGATACCGTGTGCCATTCATGGTTGTTCTGGGGATTAAGTGAGAATGTGTGAGGGGCACCTGGCTGGCTCAGTCAGAAGAACATGTGACTCTTGATCTCAGGGTTCGTGAGTTGGAGCCCGACATGGGATGTGGAGATTACTTAAATAACAAAATTTAAAGAAAAAGGATGCATGTAAAACATTAAGGTGCGGTACTTGGTTCCTGGTAAACAGTCAATGAGCAGTAGATATTGCTGTTACTTTTCACAATTGTGGGTACATTTGGGGCGTGATTTTGGGTTCACTGTATGAAATACGTAGTATTTGTCTTCCACCATAATTTAATTTAATCAGTTGAGATTCTGCTTATCGAATTTCAAGATCAAACCTTATTGAGTAGACTAATTTGCATTGTATAATATATAATACAAAGTAACCAGGGCAAGTTGAAATTTAGATTTTTAAACAGTATGATATTTAATAGGAACAAATAAAGGCTTAGGCCCTAAGGGAAGAAACATAACTATTACTAATTCAGTGCGAGGAGGACAGGCTTCCCTAGAGGTTTCTGGTAAAGGGGGGTAAAAAAGTTTGTAACATAATGCAATGTGTACCTTTGTAGTGGCTTTACACCTTTTGTAGTGGCTTTTTAATTGGGACAATGGCTTGAGTACAGATGGGGAAGGTTGTGCCAGTTTAATTCACAGGCTCACTGGTGGAGTGAGCTCCACTTTGTTCCCAGTGTGTGGGAAGATATTTATTGGTAGTAGAACAAAAGAGAACGGGGAGCAAATCTGTCAGCATTGGGGATGGCTGGTGAAGGCAACAAGTCTTCAGTATTCTGTATATATGCAAAGAGGCCTGCATTTTAAAAAAATAAACTTTTCTAAAAATCTCTCCTTTCTTTTAAAAAAGTTTAATCTAGGCCCAGTATTTCCCTTGGGGTGATCTACAACCTGTTGGAAAAGCCATAGTGAGACTACTACTTCTGTGCCCTTACTATTTGAATGTGTAATAATATAGGGAGGGTTGGTGTCCTAGCCTTTTTTGTTGGACTGCGTGTACAATCTTAACTATTTTGTTTTGTTTGATTCTTTAAAAAATTTTTTTGGTCTCTGTGCTTTTCATTCTGTTTTTAAAGAGAGGCTGTTCTTTCTATATGTTTTTTAGTAAGATTTACATACCTCACAAATTACTTTGATTTTTGTTTCTCAAGAAGACTAAACATGATACAGGGATTAAATATTTGAGTATATAATAGTAATTCAATATCATTCAAACAACAACAATACACTGAATTGTAAATATTCTGAAGCCCTAGTTTTGGAACCCTGTATTTGAGACAGCAGTAACAAATTATTTCAGAAATAATTTCTGTAGTGCTTTGGAATCTAATCCGTGATGTCATGAACTGTGCTTATTTTCTGTTAAATCTTAATCAGTATTCCTAATTATCAATTATAGTAGAACTAGCAAACTTTGAATAGTGTCAGGCAAGAACCATTTACTAGTATTTGGCTGAAGGTAAGGAGGGATATTTGGACACTTTGTCAGCATCCTATTTAAAAACTTTTCAATTTAATCATGTGTACTCATGGCTTCCTTTTTTATTCAGTGGGTTATTAGATGTTACTATCATTATTTATTTTGATGTTCATTTTATCACCAGTTTGATCAGCAGGATCCCGCTCAAGGTAGCTGTGGCCTTTTGCAATGTCTCCATCAATTATTTGAGCATCATTCCCTTGCTCTATGATACAACATGGTATTCCAGACTCATTTTGTACTTTCCCTGTCACAACTTTGAATTCAGTCAGTCTTTATTCTCCTTGAGAAGAATGGTATTTAGGTGAGAACGGGGCCCTGAGTGTGCTCGTTGCTGCTGGAGTATCACTACTTTTATGCTGATGGAGTTAGGGAACGTATGTATTTAAGTACACAAGTAATGTACAGATCAACACATTTAGATCTATACTTCTGTTATTTATCTATATTGAAAACTATGAGTTCACACTGAAATGGCCCAACTCTAGTGTACTAATTTATACTCGTTTTCTCCCTTTCCATATTTGTAATCCCTTCTCTGATAGTAAAAAATTGGCCTATGTTATTCTTAATACATTTACTTACCTGGTTAATTTCTTCTTTATGTAACTAATCTATCTCTGTTGTCATACCTTTTCCTGTGCAGATGTCCTCACCTTGCTCAGACTCTCACTGCACACACCATCTCCATCCCCCACACTCATGACACCTTCCTCACCTCCATTGGGCTCTGATACTGTATGCTAGATCACCCATCTGTGGGGTTTCCTGATCGGATGGGGCCACCAAACGTGGGGTGACCCAGTTGGGTAGAGGCCGGCAGTGCGGGCTGTGAAAGAATTGACTCAAAGCAGAGCAAAGAAGATAGAAATTTATTGAACACACTGTCAGGAGACCATGGGCAGGATAGCAAAGCAAAAACTGTCTGCCACAAAGCGGTGGTGGGGGGCTCTAGCTAAAGGGGGAAGGTGAGGAGGTATGGGGACGTATAGAATTTTTCTTTTTTGGTACCTGTGTCTGGGTGTAGGTAACCCATTCCTCGGCTAGGGCTTGTGGATATTTTGAGGTGGGTCACTTATTGCCTGTTTGTATTCAGCAGGGGTGTTGGGGGGGGTGTCACCGTGGACCCTCTACCTTACTCAGGTTTCCATTGTTCAAGTTGGTTGCCTAAAAGTGGCCTCTGTACCATCTATGAGTTGCCTTGCCCTTCCTTTCCCTGTTCAAAAGTTGACTTTTTATGCTGTGTTTTCTACCATTTTCTACCCTCCTCACTTTACTGAGTCCCTCACACTCCGTGTCAGCCATCCTCTTGTGGGGCTGCTTTTTTTACCCTGTTTAGGCTTGGACACCCTCTTCACCTGCTTGGGCTGTAACACTCTGCCTAGGGCTATTGCACACCCCTCTGCCCCCGAGGTGTGGACTTTTTATTTAGAAAAAATGTACTATGCACAGGTAAGCACAAAAATTTATGAGGTTGATCCTACCTTTTAAGGCCTTTGCATTAGATGGGATTTTCTTAGTGTTTAAAGATAGTGTGGCCATGATCGCGGGATGAATAGAGGAAGTATGGAGAGAAACTTTTATTTTCTCATTCCCTGTTACTGTGTTGGAATACACCTCCATGAGTTAGTTTTAGCTCATACTTCTTTATTTGAATGACTAAGCTGTCTGCATCACATAGTATATTTCATCTGAACATAGTTTAAAGAAAACTTTTAGGGAGAGGTAATAGAACTACTTCTCAAGAATAATTTACATATAGGCCAAAGATTTCAGTATAATAAAACAAAAAATAAAATCATGAAAGAACTAAGGAAAATATGAGTGAATTATTTAATATGCATTCTAAGATTAGATAAGGTCTTCCTGTGTATGGCACAGAACCCAGAAGGCATAAAATTGATAATTCAAAAAAGTAAAAATTAAAACATCTGTGTGGCAAAGTAAAAATATTTATAGTTCAGCACTGACAAAAAGCTAATTTCTAAATTAAGTATAAATCACTTTTACAAATCAGATGGGTGGGGAGAAAGAAAACATGTAGATCCCTGGAAACAATGGGCCAAGGATGGTTCAGACAGTTCACAAGAAAAGATTGCAAATAGCTTAACCTTATTTGTAATGTAAGAGATGCAATTTAAAATTACAGCGAAATACCATTGTTTACCCTTCAGATTTGCAAAGATTAAAAAGTTTTGTAGCACACTGAGTTTGACAAGACTGTGTAGGAAAACAGGCACACTTACATTGCCGATGTGGGTGTAAATTGACTGTATGAAGAGAAATTTGGCGGTACAAGTTTTTCCCTCGTCTCAAAGTAGAGTGTTATATGAAACCTTTTGTAAGCCTAAATGATATGAAGGGAAAAAGTAATTACCATTAATTTATATGGAAAAACCTCTGAGTGTTCCCATACCGAAAAAGTAATCTCTTAGGCTGTTTTGATACCTTAGGACACATCTTGCCATTGGATGCATAAAATCATGATATAGCCTAGATGCTCACATAGTTTAGAGCTAGGGCAGCTTGATGCTGAGATGCTCCATATAGGTCCTGAGGAAGGAGCTTGGAGGTCCCACTCCTGCTGCTTGGAGTGCTTGCTGCAAAACAAATTCTGAGCGGTTTTTACTTTTTGCCTTTTTTCTGTAGAAGTGACAGTCTTCTTCAAATTTCTTTTAGTAGGTCTTTTGTAAAAGTGAAGTGGTATAACATGAACTTTTGAAAAGTGGGGAATACCAGTGTCAAAAATGGAAATATTTGCTCACAGTTCTTTACCTTGAAATTTCCCTGAAAGGAATTTGGTTTACCTATTCCCTTACACATATGTGAAATGATTACATAAAAGAATATTTCATCATAGAAATGTGTAATATCAAAAGACTGAAAAATACTTTGTGTCCACCAGTAGGAGAATATTTAAAAATATTAGTTAAAATATTTGACATCCATTCAGTGGGATGTACAGAAGTAGGAAAAGCTTTATGAACAGGTGTAGAAAATCTCTGAGACTTTTTTTTTTTTTTAAGAGAGACAGAAAGCGTGTGTGCATGCAGGAGTGTGGGAGAAAGGGGGTAGAGGGAGAGGGCTTGATCTCATGACTGTCAGAATGTGACCTGAGCTGAAACCAAGAGTTGGACACTTAACCATAAACTGAGCCACCCTGAGACATATTTTTTAAAGGAACAGTTTGGAAGGCACTTTTTGGTGGTATGCCACCATTTGTATTGAAAATATATGAATTTAGTATCCTTACGAGTAATAGGCTTGTATAAACATAGACTGCCCCTTTAAGGATATATACACTGGAAAGAAGGTGAAGTTCAAATGAGGGGCATAGGAGCATGAGGAGGACCTAATTTTTCACTTTGTACGTACTGAATTTTGAAAGATAGGCATGTGTTATTTAGGGGAAAACTACAGAATTAATATAGTGGGCAAATAATTTTACGTTGACTTACTCTGACGTTGATGCTTGCATGCTGTTTCCTTGGTAAGTTATTGCCTAGTGTCTATCTTAAGTGTAGATGACTTTGCATTTGTTGATTGAACCTCTTTATTTTTTTGAATTTGTGTCTTGGGAGGAGGTTTAATAGATAAAACAAATTTATGTAAAAAATAAATAATTCTTCCATCATGGGTTCAAGGTGATTTAGTGAATTCTCATAGCAGGCTGCCCAGTTTAGTATTCAACATCCACTTATCAATGCTGCAATGTGATTCTCTGCTCATTATCATGTTGTGGGTGATACCATTTGAAAAGCATTACAACTTTGTTTCTTTCTAGAAAAATGGCTCTAAAATAGTCACCCCTTACTCTTTAGGGAGCCTGTTCTATTAAGCCATCACTTATAATTATGAACAGTTACTGAAGTTTGCTGATATAAATGATGTTAATGTATTTACATTTAGTTTTCCACAAACTAAACATTCACTATATTTTTAGATATACTTTACCTCTATTTGGTTATGTACCATAACCAAATTTGTTATTTTGACTTCCCAATAAATTCTTGCATCATTGTTACTGATGCCAAAAACTTACCTAGCTTTCAGGATACATAACATTTTGGTTTAATTGCATGCTTTTCTGGGCATGAACTTTGAATATTTAAAGATTTGGGCCTTAAGGAATCTTCTTTACAAAGTTGGTTACGTTGGCATATACATTAATTTCACTTTATTCCCAAGTAGAAAGAGGTAAGAAGGAATTAAGGTGTTGACGTAAGGATAAAATTAATTTAAGCTTTATACCAGATAGAAGAATTTGGTATTTATTAAAAAGAGATGGTAGAAACCAGTTGAAGACTTGCTACTCTCTCAGTGTCTCTTAAATTTGATATTGAACTACTTTATTTTAATACTTTACCTCAGAATAAATTTATTAAATACATTATTATAAACAGTATTTCTAAATAAATGTCCATCACAATATAAAATGAAAATGCAGTGAGAGTGTCAGGAAAAAGGTTTCTTTTCTGAAGAACAGATTGTATTTTTTCCTGAGTGCTCCTTAATTGTGTTTAATTCTTACTGTTGTACTGAAACATTCTATAAATATTTTGCCTAAGTTGGAGTTAGGCTAAATTTTAAAACAATATATTTTTTGGTCAAAGGTAATAAGCTAGGTGGTCTTTTGTATGAATCATTAAATTGGTCTTTACTGATGGTTTAAAAAATATATATATGTGTGTGTGTGTGTGTGTGTGTGTGGTCTTAAAATATATATTTGTACTTTTGTAAATTTCATGGTATTTTAAAATGTACTGAGAATTTGCTGATAAGGAATCTCGGGTAGGTCTTTATGAAGTGAATGATTCGTTTCCCTCAGTTTCTTAGTTTATTTCATGTTATTGAAATCAGTTGAACTTTAATTAGATTTTTTTTTAACTTTTATTAGATTTAAGGAGACTTTCAGAGTGCTTGCAAACTTGTGTGTAAATGTTTCTATTCTTATCATTGTAGTCTGTTAGATATAGTTTACTCCAGTAGGTAAAATACGTGGTGCTAGAGTGGGATCCCAGGGAGGATTCATAGGAGGTTGTTAGTCTAGAAAGCAAGATCTTATCCACCAGTGTAAAACAGTGAGCACTGGGAAGAGGAAATTCATATTTGTGATTTCACTAGTTATGAATAAACTTCTCATCCAAGAGGAATAATATAGAAATTATTGTTTGTTCTTATATCAGACGAAATAGACTTTAATACTGTAATAAAAGAAGGACACTAAATAATCACAAAGGGAACATTCCAACCAGAAGATAACAGTTGTAACAAAGGAATAAATCCAGATCAGCCAGGAGGAAGTCAAACTTTAACTCTTTGCAGATGGCATGATACTCTATATGGAAAACCCAAAAGATTCCACCAGAAAACTTCTAGAACTGATCCATGAATTCAGCAAAGTCAAAGGGTGTAAAATCAATGCAAAGAAATCGGTTGCGTTCCTATTCACTAGTAATGAAGCAACAGAAAGAGAAATCAAGGAATCGATCTCATTTACAATTACACCAAAACCCATAAAATACTTAGGAATAAACATAACTAAAGAGGTAAAAAATGTATACACTGAAAACTATAGAAAGCTTATGAAAGAAATTGAAGAAGACACAAAGAAATGGAAAAATATTCCGTGCTCCTGGATTGGAAGAACAAACACTGTTAAAATGTCAATATTACCCAAAGCAATCTACATATTCATTGCAACATCTATCAAAATAAAACCAGGGGCGCCTGGGTGGCACAGTCGGTTGGGCGTCCGACTTCAGCCAGGTCACGATCTCGCGGTCCGTGAGTTCGAGCTGGGCTGATGGCTCAGAGCCTGGAGCCTGTTTCCGATTCTGTGTCTCCCTCTCTCTCTGCCCCTCCCCCGTTCATGCTCTGTCTCTCTCTGTCCCAAAAATAAATAAATGTTGAAAAAAAAATTAAAAAAAAAAAATAAAACCAGCATTCTTCACAGAGCTAGAACAAACAATCCCAAAATTTGCATGGAACCAGAAAAGACCCCGAACAGCCAAAGCAATCTTGAAAAAGAAAACTGAAGCTGGAGGCATCACACTCCCGGACTTGAAGACATATTACAAAGTTGTAATCATCAAGACAGTTATGGTACGGGCACAAAAACAGATACTCAGATCAATGGAACAGAATAGAGAACCCAGAAATGGACCCACAAACGTATGGTCAACTAATCTTTGACAAAGCAGGAAAGAATATCCAATGGAATAGAGTCCTTCAGCAAATGGTGCTGGGGAAACTGGACAGCGACATACGGAAAAATTAACCGGGACCACTTTCTTACATCAAGCACAAAAATAAACTCAAAATGGATGAAAGACTTAAACATAAGACAGGATGCTATCAAAATCCTCGAGGAGGAAGCAGGCAAAAATCTCTTTGATCTTGGCTGCAGCAACTTCTTCCTCAACATGTCTCCAGAGGCAAGGGAAACAAAAGCAAAAATGAACTATTGGGTCCTCATCAAAATAAAAGCTTCTGCGCAGTGAAGGAAACAATCAGCAAAACTAAAAGGCAACCAACGAAATGGGAGAAGATATTCGCAAATGACGTACAGGATAAAGGGTTAGTATCCAAAATCTATAAAGAACTTATCAAACTCAACACCCAAAAAACAAATAATCCAGTGAAGAAATGGGCAAAAGACATGAATAGACACTTCTCCAAAGAAGACATCCAGATGGTGAACAGACACACGAAAAAATACTTAACATCACTCATAATCAGGGAAATACAAATCAAAACCACAATGAGATACCACTTCACACCTGTCAGAATGGCTGACATTAATAACTCAGGCAACAACAGATGAGGGTGAGGATGCGGAGAAAGAGGATCTCTTTTGCATTGTTGGTGGGAATGCAAGCTGGTGCAGCCACTCTGGAAAACAGTATGGAGGTTCCTCAAAAAATTAAAAATAGAACTATCCTATGACCCAGCAATTGCACTACTAGGTATTTATCTAAGGGATATAGGTGTGCTGTTTCGAAGGGGCACATGCACCCCAATGTTTATAGCAACACTGTCAACAATACCCAAAGTTTGGAAAGAGCCCAGTTGTCTGTTGATGGATGAATGGATAAAGAAGATGTGACATATATATATACATACACACACATATATATATACACAATGGAGTATTATTTGGCAATCAAAAAGAATGAAATCTTGCCATTTGCAACTACGTGGATGGAACTATGCTAAACGAAATTAGTCAGAGAAAGACAAATATCACATGACTTCACTCATATGAGGAGTTTAAGATGCAAAACAGATGAACAAAAGGGAAAGGAAGCAAAAAATAATATAAAACAGGGAGGAGGACAAAACATAAAAGACTCTTAAATATAGAGAACAAACTGAGGATTATTGGAGAGGTTTGGGAGGGGGGATGGTCTAAATGGGTAAGGGGCATTAAGGAATCTACTCCTGAAATCATTGTTGCACCATATGCTAACTTGGATGTAAATTAAACAATAAATAATAATAACAAAAAGAATATAATAGTTATAAATAATTATGCTCCCAACATGGGAGCACACAGGTACAAAAAAGCAGTTAGTAACAAACATGAAATAATTGACAGTAATACAATGCTGGTAGGGGACTTTAAGACCTCACTTACATCCGTGGGTAGAACATCCAATCAGAAAATCAGGAAACAGTGGCTTTGAATGACACATGGAGCAGATGATCTAGCAGAACATTCCCTCCTAAAATAGTAGAATACTCCCTCTTTTCAAGTGCACATGGAACATTCTCCAGAATAGACCACTTATTAGGCCACAGAATTAGTCTCAACATTTGACTGGAACACTATGAAACTAGAAATCAACCACAAGAAAAAAATCTGGAAGATCACAAATGTATGGAGTTAAATAACATGCTATTAAACAGTGAATGGGCCAACCAAGAAATCAGAGTGGCTATCAAATATATGCAGACAAGTGAAAATGAAAAACAATGGTCCAAAATCTGTGGGATGCAGCAAAAGTGGTTCTAAGAGGGAAGTTCATACAATACAGGCCTACCTCGAAAAGCAAGAAAAATCTCAAATAAAGAATCTAACCTTACACCTAAAGGAGCTAGAAAGAGAAGAACAAACAAAACCCCAAACCAGGAGAAGGAAGGAAATAATAAAGATTCAAGCAGAAATAAATGAAATAGAAACTTTAAAAATATAGATCAATGAAACCAGGAGATGTTACTGGGGAAAGATCAACAAAATTGATAAACTTTTAGCCAGACTCAAAAAAAAAAAAAAAAAAAAAAAACAAAACAGGGTGCCTGGGTGGCTCAGTCAGTTAAGCATCCTACTTTGGCTCATGTCATGATCTCGCGTTTTGTGAGTTCGAGCCCTGTGTTGGGCTCTGTGCTGACAGCTTAGAGCCTGGAGCCTGCTTTGAATTCTGTGTCTCTTCCTCTCTCTGCCCCTCCCATGCTCATGCTCTGTCTCTCTGTTTTTTAATAATAAACATAAAAAAAAAGAAAAAAAAAGAGACTCAAACCAAACTAGAAATGAAAGAAGAGAAATAACAACACCAAAGAAATACAAAGGTTTATAGAAAATATTATGAAAAATTTACATGGCAGCAAATTGGACAACCAAGAAGAAATGGATAAATTCCTAGAAACCTATAACCTCCCAAAACTGAAGGAGGAAGAAATAGAAAATTTGAATGGTTCAGTTACCAGCAATGAACTTGAATCAATAATCAAAAAACTCCAACAGAAGTCCAGGACCAGACAACTTCTTAGGTAAATTCTAAAGATTTGAAGAAGAGTTAATACCTATTATTCTCAAACAATTCCAGAAAATGGAAGAGGAAAGAAACCTTCCAAATTTATTCTGTGAGGCCAATATTACCTTGATACCAGAATCTGATAATCTGACACTACACAAATAATAATACACAAATGATATTACACAAATGATAAATCTGACAGAATCTGACACTACACAAAAAGGAGAACTACAGGTCCATCTCTCTGATGAACATATATGCAAAAATCCTCAATAAAATATTAGCAATCTGAATCCAACAATACATTAAAAACATTATTCACCATGATCAAGTGGGATTTCTTCCTGGGATGCAAGGTGGTTCAATATTTGCAAATCAGTGAATGTTACACATCACATCAACAGGAGAAAGGATAAAAAAAACCATATGATCATTTCAAGAGATGCAGAAAAAGCATTTGACAGAAGTACAACATCCACTCGTGATAAAAACCCTCAACAAAGTAGGTTTAGAGGGAACATCCTTCAACATAAAAAGGCTAACATAGGAAAAACGCATAGCTGACATCATACTCGATGGGGAAAAGCTCAAGAACAAGACAAAGATCACTCTTCTTCAGTAAGTTTGCAGGCTACAAAATCAATACACAGAAATCCATTGACTTTCTATACACTAATAATGAAACATCAGAAAGAAATTAGGAAAACCATCCCATTAACAATTGCACCAAAAATAATAAAATACGGAGGAATAAACTGCACCAAGGAGGTGAAAAGACCTGTACTCTGACAAGTATAAAACATTGATGAAGGAAATTGAAGATACAAATAAATGGAAAGACGCTCATGGATTGGAAGAATTAATGTTGTTAAAATGTCTATACTGCCCCTATCAAAGCAGTCTACAGATTTAATGCAATCCCTATCAAAATACCAGTAGCGTTTTTCACAGAACTAGAACAATCTTAATTACACTTTGTGTCGACCCACGAAAGACCCCAAATAGCCAAAGCAGTCTTGTAAAAAAAGAACAAAAGTGGATGTGTCATAATCACAGGTTTGAAGTTATACTACAAAACTGCAGAAGTCAAAACAGTATGATACTGGTACAGAAATAGACACATAGATCTATGGAACGGAATAGAGAGCCCAGAAATAAACCCACAGATATATGGCCAATTAATCTTCAACAAAGCAGAAAACAATATGCAATCTGGAAAAGAAAGTTTCTTCAACAAAAGGTGTTGGGAAAACTGGACTACATGCAAAAGAATGAAACTGGACCACTTTATTACACCATACACAAAAATACACTCAAAATGGATTAGGGACCTAAATATGAGACTTGGAATCATCAAAATCCTGGAAGAGAGCACAGGCAGTAATTTCTCTGACATTGGCCATAGCGGCATTTTTTCTAGATATGTCTCTTAAGGCAAGGGAAACAAGCAAAAATCAACTATGGACTACATCAAAATAAATAACTTTTATACAGTGAAGGAAACTTTCAGTAAAACTAAAAGCCTACAGAATGGGAGAAGATATTTGCAAATGACATATCTGATAAAGGGTTAGCATCCCAAATATATAAAGAACTTAAACAACTTGACACCCAAAAAAAGCAAATAATTCAGTTGAAAAATGGGCAGAAGACATGAGCAGACATTTCTCCAAAGAAAACATCCAGATGCTCAACAGACACATGGAAAGATGCTCAGCATCAGTAATCATCAGAGAAATGCAAATCAAAACCACATTGAGCTATTATCTACACCTTTCAGAATGGCTAAAATTAAAAAACAAAAGAAACAAGGGTTGATGAGGACATGGAGGAAAAGGAACCCTTCCTTGAGCACTGTTGGTGGGAATGCAAGCTGGTACAGCCACTGTGGAAAACAGTATGGAGATTCCTCAAAAAGTTAAAAATAGTACTACCCTGTAATCCAGTAATTGCACTACTGGGTATGTACCCACAAAATACAAAAATTAATTCAAAGAGATACATACACCCCTATATTTATTGCAGCATTATTTACAATAGACAAATTCTGAAGCAGCCCAGTGTCCATCAATAATAGATGAATAAATAAAGAAGGGGTGTTTTATATACATATGTGTGTGTGTGTGTGTGTGTGTGTGTGTGTGTGTGTGTGTGTGTATGTATATGTATATGTTACTGAGCCATATAGATGAATGAACTCTTGCCATTTGCAACAACATGGATGGATCTAGAGTGTATAATGTTAAATAAAATAAGGCAGTCAGAGTAAGACAAATACCACAAGCTTTTACTCCTGGAATTTAAGAAGAACAACTGAAGAAAAAAGATTAAAAAAAAAAAAAAAAGATACAAACCAAAAAACAGACTCTTAATTATAGAGAACAGACTGCTGGTTACCAGAGAGAGGGGAGGTGGATGGGGGATGGGTGAAATAGGTGGAGATTAAGAGTATACTTACTTAATGAGCAGAGTAATGTATAAAATTATTGAATCACTGTATTGTGCACCTGAAGCTAATATAACACTGTATGTTAACTGTACCGGATTTAAAATAAAAGAAAAAAATGTACTGGGCCTAATCTATTGAACCGTAAATTTCAAAATAGAAACTGTATACACCTTCCCACTTTTAAGATGGGTATTTCTTTTGTAATCTTTTGATTTATTACGTTTTATGTTTTGGGGAGCCTGGGTGGCTCAGTTGGTTGAGCATCTGACTTTGCCACAGGTTGTGATCTCACGTTTTGTGAGGTTTGTGAGTTGAGCCCCATATCAGGCTTGCTGCTGTCAGCCCACAGCCTGCTTCAGATCCTCTGTCCCCCTCTGCCCCCTCTGTCTCTGCCTCTTCCCTGCTTGCACTCTCTCTCTAAAAAAAAAAAAAAAAAAAAAAAAAAAAAAAAAAAAATCAACATTAAAAAATTAAAAAAAAAAAAAGTTTTAGTAGGTAGGGCCTCCTAGTAGTAGTGTTTTGAGGGAAAATTTAAACAGTTGAAGAATATAATGTGGTAGTCAGGAAATGAAAGTTTAGTACATGTAGAGCAACCAAAAGAAAGTAATGTAAGAGAGTACATACACTTGGAGTATCCTCAGGTGTTTTAAACACACCTTCCCCCTACTGAAAACCAGGTTGGCAGAGAATGGAGAGTGAGTCAGAACTGAAAGGTGACATTTGGTCTTGAACCGGAGTCCATATTAGTGGCATTTCATTAAATGTATAGTATGTATGTATATCATGGATAAAATGTGCAGATGGGTTGTTATTTATAAATGGAAAATGAAAGTTCTTATCCTGAATTAGTTTAACCAAACGTTTGAACTCTTTAGGAGTGTCCCATCAAACTTCTTAATGTAGTAAACTTTGTTTGCATCAGGGCTGTTTTTCTTTGATCTAACAATGCTGGGAAATGGGCTGCCTGGATGGCTCAGTCAGTTAAGCATTGATTCTTGATTTCGGCTCAGGTCATGATCTCTTGGTTCGTGAGATTGAGCCCTGCATCAGGGTCTGTACTTGACAGCACGGAGCCTGCTTGGGATTCTCTCTTTCTTCCTCCCTCTCTGACCCTTCCCCACTTGTGCTCTTGCTCACAGGCTTTCCTTCTTTCTCTCTCTCTAAATAAATAAATAAACTTAAAAAAAAAAAAAAAAAAAAAAAGAATGCTGGGAAACAAAAAGTTTACCTGAATAATATGCATTGGGGTTGAATATATTCTCAGAGACACAACACTATCATTAATTTTGATGAAACCTGCTATGGACTTAGCCGTGATACATATTCATATTGTTCTCACATTTATTTGCTTCTCAGAGCCTTTAATGTGTTGAGAATAATGGATTTTGCATTCACTTGCTTCATGTAACAAATATACTTAAAACATTTTCTACCTGTGTTTTCACATTCTTTAAGATGAATGCAGAGAGCAGAACTAATCTTTGAGTATTTGCTTATCTAATTATATTAGACAGTTTTCTTCTATACATTGAAAATTTGAAGAAAAGTAGGTAATGATTAAATCCCAATGTAAATCAGTCTAGATAATGGTAGTTAGGATGAGAGTAATGTTTCAGCAGTCTGGAAGAGTTAATAAATCTAGTACTTCCTTTCCTGGGCTTATTAAATGTCTGCTACACAACCTTCAATAAGTTACTTCAGCTTAGAACTTCTTTTCAAAATTCTTGTGTGCACCCCCCCCCCCCCCCCCCCACATATTTCCAACAAGTGCTATTATTGGTGAGGTTGAGGGATGAAGGAAGAGAGGAGCTGTTTTTCTTTTTGATTGTTTAATTCAGAAATTTATAGTAATTTAAAAATATAATTAGGGTTATTCTATCATCTGCATTATTACCTCTAAACAGATGAGGCTAGAAAAATTGTTTTCGTCTATATTAATGGATTTTACTCATTTTTTTTTTTCAACGTTTATTTATTTTTGGGACAGAGAGAGACAGAGCATGAACGGGGGAGGGACAGAGAGAGAGGGAGACACAGAATCGGAAACAGGCTCCAGGCTCTGAGCCATCAGCCCAGAGCCTGACGCGGGGCTCGAACTCACGGACCGTGAGATCGTGACCTGGCTGAAGTCGGACGCTTAACCGACTGCGCCACCCAGGCGCCCCGGATTTTACTCATTTTTAAAAACTTTTTGGAGTATGATTCCTGTACCATACCATTCACCTATTTAAAGTGTACAGTTCATTGGTTTTTTAGTATATCCACAGATGTGTGCAGCCATCACGACAGTCAATTTTAGAACATTTTCATCACCTCACAAAGAAACCTTGTACCATTAGCTGTCACCTCCCTATCCCCAACCTTTCATCTC
This sequence comes from Panthera leo, assembly GCF_018350215.1. NCBI lineage: Eukaryota > Metazoa > Chordata > Mammalia > Carnivora > Felidae > Panthera > Panthera leo. The sequence goes on along the minus strand of NC_056695.1, from coordinate 60,597,492 downwards.
TAGCCTTAAGCAAACATTCATCTACTTTCTGTTTCTACATATGTCCCTGTTTTGTACATTTCATATGAATGGAATCATATTTTGTGTGGTCTTTTGTGATTGACTTCTTTCACTTAGCATGTTTTCAGGGTTCATCCCCATTGTATCATGTATTAGTACTTCAGTCTTTTGGTTTTTTTTTTTTTGGTATACATATTTTTAAATTGTAAAATGTACCTATGACAGAACTTGTCATTTAAACCATTTTTAAATTTTTTAATGTTTATTTTTGAGAGAGAGAGACACACAGCGCGAGTGAGGGAGGAGCAGAGAGAGAGGGAGACACAGAATCTGAAGCAGCCTCCAGGCTCTCACCTGTCAGCACAGAGCCTGATGCTGGGCTCAAACCCAGGAGCTGTGAGATAGTGACCTGAGCTGGAGTCTGATGCTTAACCCACTGAACCACCCAGGTGCCCCTGGGTGGCCTGTACATTTAAACAATTTTTAAATGTACAATTAAGTGACATTAATTATAGTCATTATATTGTACGGCCATTACCACTATTTATAAAACTTTGTCATCACTCCAGACAGAAACTCTACCTACTAAGCAATAACTTCTCATTCCTTTTCCCTGCAGCCCCTGATAACCTTTAATCTACTTTCTGTCTATATGAATTTGACTTTTCTGGCCACCTTCTATAAGTAGAATCATACAATATTTGTCCATTTGTGTCTGGCTTTCAGCATCTTCAGCATTTTTTCATGTTCATATTGTAGCCTATATCAGAACTTCATTCTTTGTTATGGCTGAGTAATATTCCACATTTGTTTAATTATTAGTGGATGCACGTTGGGCTGTTATGCTGCTATAAAAATTTGTATACAAGTTTCTGTGTGGACATTATGTAGTAATTTCTGTTGGGTATATACTTAGGAGGGAATTGCTGGGTTGTATGGTAACCATATGTAATCAATTGAGGAAGTATCAGACTTTTCTAAAGTGACTGGAACATTTACACATTATTATTTTTAAATCAAGGTATTTGTTAATTTTGAGCTATTTGCGTCATTAAAATAATATTACTTCCCATATCCTATTTAACAGCATGTTTATTGGATAATATATTTACAGAAGGACATAAAACAAATGTGGTTTGATGAATGATTATAGAGCCATCATTCACATAACCACGACCTTGGACAAGAAATAGAACATGGATTGCACACCAGATCTCCCTTAGTGTTATGGCCTGATTACATCTTCCTTGTGTTTTCCCCTAAGTAACTAGTATTCTGACTAATAGTTTTGCCAACTATGTTTATATGCATTATGCATTCAGTTTTGTTTGATTTTGAACTTTATAAATGTAATGACAGTGTGCATTTTCTTTGTCTTCTTTTACTCAGCATTATGTTTGTGAGGTTCATCCTCTGCAGTTTATTCATTTTCCACTGCTGTCTTTTATCGTATGTTGTCAGAGCTAGTACTTGAGCATATTCAGAAGTATCTCACTGCTATGTCTAATATGTTTGTGGTGAGTTTGACAGTAGTTGCTTGTTATAAAGTTTTTGGAACTTCCCCCCATTATTCAAATGTTTCTTTAGTTTTTCCCAATGATATGAATATCATAGAGATAAAAGTGAGGGAAATAGGGAGTTACATTGGACTGGCTAAATATGGTATTTATCTTTATTTTTTATTGCTCTGCACGGACAGTAACATTTTGTTGTGTTGCATTTAAGCTGTGGTCAGGATGTGTCTCTTGGCCTTTTGAAGTACTTTATTTTTAACTATCCTTAACTTGTAAGAGTATGTGGGTAGTAGTTAGACCTGATTCACTGTAGATTAGTGTCTTGCGCAGTGTAGGTTTCTTATTTGAATGAGTGATTGCTTTTGTGACCAAATTTCTATTATAACTTTAAATGGAATCATGAAATACATAAATAACTTAGTGACCCTCATTGTTAGAAGTTTTTAAAAATTTAGGTGGTTTTCAATAGATTTGAAAGTTATTCCAGAAATGAAAGCAGCAATGGGAAAAACAGTTTGGAAATGATGTAGTTTTAAAACCCTATAAAAGTACTCCAGATTAAACAAATGTCTCCTGGCCCTCCTAATGTGAAAAAAAATAAATAAATAAGAGCCAAGTAGAAAACACTTCATAAAGCCTGTTAAATGGCTGTATTAATTTTTCTTGAATTCCTCTATTTGTCTTTAGATGATATAATAACAAAATAATGTAATTATAAATTGTAGCAGTTGTGTATTTGAAAACTTGCTGATTGCACTGTTGATTTGTGGATTTTATGATACCAGTTAGTGATTTGTGTCTCTTGCTAGAGCTCCAAGGTTAGGGCAGGCAGGATGTAGATTTGTAGTTCTTTTATTGTATGTAAACGTTGTTGATTCTTACTAATTAAAATTATTTTGGGATAATTCTTTAATACAGTATACAACCTAAAATGCTTTTTGGAATTGATATTTTGTCAGTGGCACACTTACTTTTTGCATGAGCCCCCCTTAAAGGTAACATGTGAAGTTGTTGAATATATTCCATTTTTCATGTTAACTGCTCAGTCTGTCCACATACCTAACTTCAGGCCTTCCTTATCATGTCTGGCCTGAATTATTGCAGTAGCCTCATAATAGATTTCTTTGTCCAAGGCTTTTCTTTTCCTTTTTAGTCCATCTTCCACTCCAAAATGATGTTTTAAAACAGAAGTCCGAGAGTGTCACTATCCCCTGCCCCCCCCCCCCCCCCCCCCCCCCCCAAACCCTTCTCTGGCACCTTCTTGCCTGCACGGCAATAAAGTCCAAGTCTCTCCCTGGCCTGTGGCCCTTTGAGATTCGTCTCAGGCCTATGTTTCTGCCTTATTTTCTGTACTTTCTTCTCTGCACATTAGATGCTATGAGATTGTTTATAGAGTTCCCCCCAAATTCTGTATTTTTCACACTTCTCTCCCTTTGTGTAGTGGTTTTTTCAGGCCAGAATATTGCTTTCACTTTTTCTGCCTGTGAAGCTCTTGCCCATCCTTCAGAAACCAGCACAGGTTTTGAACCTCTGTAAAGCCTTTTCTAATGCCCATCTTCCCATAGTCTCTTGTGCATTAATTCTGCACCCTGTGTTTCTATTGAATTTGTCACGGGGTGTCATTGATGTGGCTTTCTTATCTACTGTGAACTGCTTGAAGGCAAGGCCTGTGTCTCAGCTCAAGGCTGGCTGTCAGCTTTTACCATAATGCCTAGAAATAGAGATGGGTGCTCAGAAAATACTGGTGGAAATCATCTGGAATTGGAGTTGGAACTCACTCTAATGATTTTGATTATCTTTTTCACATTCTCCTGTTTTTAATGTAGCACGGGTGATTTGAGCCCATTTGGTCATTCATCTTTTATTTTCTAGGATATGTAGATTATTCTTTCTGATTAGTAGGTAGTCAAGATGTGCACAGAACCACCACACCATAAACAAAATTCACTCCACAGGGCTTATCATTGACTTTGAACTTGGTGTAAAATCACTTCCTGATGTCATGGTAAATGTTTTATATTTTAAGTAATGTGGTATTAATCCAGAATATGGAACCCAAAATAAGTTTCATAAGTCACACTTGTAAACTATCCCCTAAGGCTTTTGTGATTAGTTCTTTAGTCCAGTAGTTAAGCGTCAGAAATGGATAAGTATTCATTCCCTTCATTGATGACTTCCTGTGTTTAATAGTAGGATTAGTCTGTAATTGTATTCTCTTTTCTACTGTCGGTAAAGTTTATTATATTAAAATGCTGGGTAAAATGCAGTGTCTCTTTCCTGGGTACTAATGGAAGTAGCTGATAGTGTGAGGTGATGGAAACATTTTATTTCTAAACACTTTTCAGTTTGCAGTTGATTTCTATTACTCTAGGGGACTGATCCTTCACAGCTGTTAGAAAATGTAAGTGGGTTCCTCTCCTGCTGTGCAGATCTTTCCTTGTTTGGGAACCTTTGATGGCACAGTAGGGGCTTTTAAAAGCGTCACAAATGTAAGACAATTTATACTGTAGTAAGCATAGAATTTTGTTGTTGCTTTTTATGGCAGAAAATTGAAAGTTAAAAGTAAATGGAGGAGAAAGCTGCTGAGCATGGTGTGCTTGTGAAAGCAGCCTTTTTTGAGTTAATAATGTCATCTCTTCTGATTATCTGGACTTTTTAGTTTTCCTTTCCTGTTTCTTCTACTCCAGATTCTCTTATTGGTGAATTGAAAATAAACGCAGGATAGATTGATGAATCACAGACAAGAATTAGCACACATCCTGTCTTGATTAATGCCTAGGTTAATGTACTGGGGGAGGATGTAATCAGCATTCGCACAGTAGAAGGAGTGTATTGAATAGGTATGTGTTTTGAACTGAAGTGTGTACTTATTACAGAAATATTTCTCCACGTACTCTGCGAGGCCTGGTTGTTAGCACATTGCTGAGAAAAAGAAAGCACTGTGGCTGAAGAAGGTGCTTCTTTATTTAGTACCTTTTTATTCTCATTTATGCCTTTACTACTTAACATGGAGATTAGAGCTATCACATCGGAATACTAACCTTAGCAACAGATGTGATCCTGAAGCACGTTATACATTTTACCAGATGTTCCATTTCTCTTTAGGGCAAACTTCTGGTTAGTTTCTTGTATCAAAAACACTGTAAGGAATCAGAATTTAAAGTTTATTTTAGACATACTCTGGTTGTTTATAAATAAGAGAAACAAAAGGCACAGTCTTTTATAACCTGAGAGACTGGGTGATTTGCATAACATCAAGTAAGTTGTGCTGGAGCTACATTTTGTAACTATTTTTCTAGTTGATATTGCGTCTGCTTTCTTTATGGAAAAGTTTGGGAAATATGTATATTTCAAGAAGTACCTCTTGTGAAACAAATAGTAAATTAGTATTCTTTGTTGATTGTGCTGCATGTATTTATGATTTGCATATTCCTTCAAAAGAACATTTGAAGCAGATAGGAGTTCTTGCTAATTTGACAATTTAAACAATTTATAATTGAACAAATTGTGGATATTCTTAATCATAACATCTGCAGGATGTTGATTTATAAACACTGTAAAATGCTGTGTTGTTTTCATGCTATGCATACTTCCTGTAGTGTATGCTTACAGTTCAAAAGAATTATTTTCTTATCTATTTCCTTCAATCTTTGAATTTTAGCACTAGTCATAATTTTGAGTCTAGAAAAGATTTTGTGATATTCCACATTTCTGTGTTTTTCCTTCCCATCAATAATGGTCTAGCAGTTTTATGTAACATTAAGGAGTGCTGTTTTATAAAAATAGCAGTAGCATCTAAGGAGAAACGTATCATCTTGTTTGGAAAGATAGGAATAAAATAGCCGCAGAGTAATTTTAAAATGTGTATTAATTGAGAAAAGGGAAGAACCACACTGTCTTTTCTTTTGGAAATTTTGCTTTATTTGTGTTCATTGTACATCTTCACTTTAGGGGGAAATTCAGCAAGAATAGTTTTAAAGTAGATGTATTATTTCAGAAGATACACACTCTGTTCTTTCACTTGGAATCAAATATTTTGGAAAAAGCCCTCATGGCTGCAAGACTTCCATCTGGTGAGAACTTGATCCTTTCCTCCCAGTTTTATCTTGGCTCTCTCCAGTGGTTGTAGCATAAGAGCTTCTCTATGAGATTAAAACAGAACAAAGGTAGGCTTTTTGTTAATAATCAAATGAAAGTTTATAGATTTGTGATTAGTTCTTTGTCCAGATAGGAAGTTATTAGAGACTAGTCATACTTTACATGTTTAAACTCTATTTTACAGTTGTACTTACACTAGTGGACAATTGCTTATACTTTCCTTGTCTATAAAATGGGAATAATAACAGTATCCACGTCATAGAACTGTTGGGAGGATTATTACAAATATATGTGAAGTATGTAAGCTACCAAAAAATACGGGCTATTACTAGTCATCTTGTGGCTTAAAAAAAATAAATACAGATAGCTAAAATTAGAAACAGTCCAGCATATGTAACCTGCATGGTTCTATAAATCACTCAGTGCAGGTATGATCTTAGCATTTATAAAACAGCAACTTCACTATAGCCAGAGATTATGTTTCTGCTTTTGTCCAATTTTTGGTATTGTTTTCTTTTATCCTTTTCTGTGAATATTGATGTCAGTCATTTTCTAATTAAAAAATTGTATGATTTAAATAAACATTTTTAGATTATGTCTTCCATTCCTGTCCACACACACCATTGCCAAATTGAGAAAGTTAAGTAGAAATTGTTACAGGCTAACAAATTTTATATGTTGTTTGTGTCCTCTAAATTTTATTTGTTGAAGCCCTAACCCCCAACCTGATGGTATTTGGAGATACGAGCTTTGGGAGGTAACTAGAGTCAAATGAAATCCTGAGGCTAGGATCACAGTCTGATATGATTCAAGTCCTTACAAGAAGAGATATTGGAGAACTTGTGCACTCATTCTCTCCACCATGTGAGGACACAGGGAGGAGTAGGGCAAGCCAGGAAGAAGGCTCTTACCGGGAACTGAAAGAGCTGACACTTTGATCCTTGGACTTCTCAGCCTCCAGATCTGTGAGAAAATAAATTTCTATTGTTTAAGCCGTCTGGTGTGTGGTATTTTGTTATGGGTGCCCAAGCAAAATAATATATAAAGAAGTGAAGCTCAAAATTGGAGTAAACAGGTATGAAGTAGGGTAATCTCTCATCCTAAGGGATAGAAAGGGCATTGGGACAATGAAAGGGCATTCTGTTTACTGTTTGGGGTATAGCTCTATCTGCTTTTATTTCTGATAGAGCAGATGTCTACTGATGTTTTTGTTTTATGATGCCATCTGTAAAAGTTATTGTTTAGTAGATGATAGGTACTGTGAGATCTTTTCACCTTAAATATTCATGCAAGTTTAATTTCTCTGGACAAGCATTTAATGTACTAGTCATAATTCAGTGTCACATGATTATCATCTGAACAGGTCTCTTTGGAAAAGTTCATGCATCACACCTATAGCAAACAACATATCCTATCATTTCATTTTTGTAGATCCTTGATCAGGTTGTTGAATAGAAGTAATAGGCGATTGGAAGGTTAAGATTTTCTTCCCAAGAAATCAAATATCTCCTGCTCAAGTGGCTTCATACCACTCTGCAAATCATTAGTAGATTCCATTTTAATTTTGTAGGGAAGGTAAATTTATTAGGTACAAACACTTAGAATATTTTTTACCTTTTACATATTGTGAGTAATTTAACCAGAGTATGCACCTTCTACTTTCTTGAAATGTGACCTGCGAAATGTTTTGTGAGGGCATTTGATGTGTGCTGCCTCTGGAGACAAGAATATATATTTTTTAATTTTTTTTAATGTTTATTTTTGAGAGAGAGAGACAGAGACAGAGACAGAGCATGAGTAGGGGAGGAACAGAGAGAGAGGGAGACACAGAATCTCAAGCAGGCTCCAGGCTCTGAGCTGTTAGCATGGAGCTTGATGTGGGGCTTGAACCCACAAACTGTGAGATCATGACCTGAGCTGAAGTCAGATGCTCAACTGACTGAACCACCCAGGTGTCCCAACAGGAATTCATCTTTTTAAGGAGTTTTTGTTTTCTGGTTTTGAGAAGTCCTTGGAGAAAGTGTCTCAAACATTGCCTAATCTATAAAAGTAAAGCAGGAGAGAGATGCTTGGAAAGAAAGACATGGTGGTATTGAAATCAAATAAAGTGGCTATTTGCTAATTATCGTTACTAACTTTTTACAGCTTCAAATGAGACACTGTTCACTTAAATTATGCTTTTGACCTCTGTGTTTCAACCTGATTGCTAAACTTCCTTTTCCCAGTGAAATGCTTGAGAAGCACTCTTCTCATCTTTCCAGTACTTTCTTACTCAACAACCTTTGACTGATTTTAATTTTGCATTTTGCTGAGAGCTTAGTGTAGCTTGATCCCTTCAGTGTAATGGACAATTCTGTAGTAAATGGACCCTACTTAATGCTCTTTGATCTGAATATAGCCTTTGACATTATGAATTTCTGTCTTCTGGATCCTCTGCTGCAGTTCCATAGGAACATCTGGTTTACCTCTTGAAATGCTTCTGTTACTGAACTCCTCAAATTCTTGTATCTCTTTTGCTTTTTCTCTCCCTATCTTATCTGTATCTTTAAACTTAACTATCACTTTTGTGAGCATGTGAATTTTGTTATGAATTGAAGAACAGAATGTACTCTGTTTGAACTTTTAGCTCTTGCTAATGTTTTTCTTTTTTAAATGTTTTTTTGAATTATAAAATTTATGGAATAATTTTTTAGAGAATTTGGAAAACAGGAAAAGGTATTCTTCTTGTGTCTCTAATAGTGATTGTTAATGATATGGTATATTTCCTTCAACTTAGAATGTTTTTTAAAATTTAAAGCTTAAAAATTTTAATTTTAGCGTTTTTACCTTTTGTGTCTGTTTTATATTATAGCACATATAGTGATCTTGAATGATCTTCATTGTTGTTAAAGCTGTACTGTGAAAACTCTTAAAGGCATGAAGGTATCACAGTTAAATCTTCTGTCACCAGAAATATTAAGTAGTTTCTAATTTTTGATGGCCACTTAATAGCGTAACTTTTTTTGTTTTTCAAAATTTGAATTATCTTACCACTGATTTCTAGCAGAGGAATCAGTTACAGGGCGTAAATATTTTTATGGCAAATTGAAAAGAATGTGAGTTTGTTACCTGGGAAAGGCACCTTTGAGTCCTGGTGGTTACCTTTTTTATGAACAAGTTACTCATGGGACAAATGGAAACACTAATACCTACCTTAATATGAAATATGGGGAGTATCTGATTTAATCATTGAAATTTAACAGGTGCTCAGTAAGTAATTAGGAATTACCATGAGACAACTATTATTACTGTGACTGCCTGAAAGTAGGTTTTATTGACTTCTTTTTTTTTTAATTAGAGAAAGGGAGCGTGCAAGTGGGAGAGAGGGCAGAGGGAGGGATAGAGAGAATCCTAAGCAGGCTCCCCACTCAGTGCAGAGGCCAAGATGGGGCTTGATCCCACAACCCTGGAATCATGACCTGAGCTGAAATCAAGAGTCTGAAATCAAGAGTCCGATGCTCAACCACGTGAGCCACCCAGGTGCCCCTTACTGACTTCTTGTGTCATTTTCCCCTTTTCCTCGAAGTTTTTGGTCATTCATAAAACTTTTTCAAGTGGTGGCATCATGTCATCAAAACATTAGTGTGTATAAAAATATATGGTGACTTTTTTTTTTTTTTTTTTTTGGTAAATCGATAGTTTTTCCAGGACAGATTTGAAATAATACCTTCCAAAGAATTATTTCCAAAAATAATGTATTTTGTAACTAAAAATGGGCAATTCCCAACTGCCAGAGCATCATTGATAGTACTGCTTTTTGTTTTTTAATGTTTATTTTTTTACTTTTTTTGAGAGAGAGCAAGTGGAGGAGGGACACAGAGAGAGGGAGACAGAGACTCCAAAGTGGGCTCATGAGGTCAGCGACATGGAGCTCAAACTCACAAACCATGAGATCATGACCTGAGCTGAAATCTAGAGTCAGATGTTTAACTGGCTAAGCCACCCAGGCGCCCCACTTTCTTACTCTTTTTAAAGCACAACCAAGCAGATGTCACACTATTAGGGGAACCTTGTAAAACAGCTGCAAAGGTAATGGTAAACACTGTGTTTGGGGAGAATGCAGGGTACCTATGTTGTTTCTTTTACAAAATGACTGTTAAATAATACTGCCTAATATTGATTAGGCATTTACTGTTAAATGTGCATGCTACTATATATTCAGCTTCACAATTGATTGCAATTGATGTGCAAAGAAGCATTCCTTCTTAGCCTGTATACTGTTCTTATATAAAAGGGAAGTGGTAGGTAATTTTCTTCTTCATTATGGAAAACCCATGGTTGAACAGGAGAGAGTTTTTATTTAACAGTTATTTTGTGAACTGTAATATAGACAGGAAAAAGTGTGTTAGGATCAGTACTAGTAGAGTATAGTTGTGTTTTCAGCAGGAAAAGGGTGTTGCTACCACAGTGCCCACCCACACACTTCTTTATTTACAGGAAGATGCTTCATTGGTTTTAGAGTTTTTCTTCCATGCCCTCCTTTTTTGGTACCTGAACATCTATGAAAGTGGGTTGCAGTTTTTGACTCCATGGTGTCTTATTATTAAAATTGCCAGCCCTCTTTCCTTCTTTTTTTATACTCAGAATTTTAGACTTCATGAAATAATGTTACTTCCTTTCTAATTTTAATTTGGTACAGAGGAAAATAGTGAAAATAATAAAATTAAAATTTCAATCTGAGTGTTTGCCTTCAGAATATGCTGAATGAAAAAATCTCACCATGCTTTTCTAGTACTGCCTATGAGGAGAAAGATGTCTGCATGAATCTTTGACATTAGAGAAGAGATTACATTTTTATGCCTTCTTTATGACACAGTCAATGCCAATGAAAGCTATTGCCATTCCTTCAAATAATTTGCTAAAGTGGCATGTTTTAGCTAAACATATAGTATTCCAAGTAGCTTTACAGTGGTAGTTGTGAGTAAAATCACAATTTTTAACATTGAGATTGTGATAGTGGGATGAGTAAAGTGTTCCCACTTTACTAAGCCTTGATAATTGTAATTTGTTTGAGGAAGAAGTTGATGAGATTGCTGTGCATATTTTAAAAACTGAGTCTAAATATGGCAGTAGGTTATAAATAGCTGCAGAGCTTTTAGTAACATCAAGGGTTAGAATCTAGTTCCCAGAATTTCCCTAGTTGAAGTAGTAATTTTTAGGTGTAATGTGTTCCTCGGACAGAGGTTTATATATGTATGAATAAATGCAGGCCTAGATGCAGGATCATCTGACAGTAACAAAATGCTTGTTGCTTTACCTTATGACCCTGCATAGGGTCTGCATAGGGAGCTTCTAATTTAGTAGAACTAGAACAAGAAAAGCAGCCCCTTAGAACACAGCCTATGACCCACGTCACCCTCCATCTGTACATTGTGTGTTAAAGCCCTGGAGATCATGTACATCATCTGTGTCATAGATACGTAGCAGTTTTATTATGGTTTTAATTTTAATTTTATTAAACTTTTATTTGTATAATTAAAAGTAGGATAACAGCTTTTTTAAAACTTGAAATGGGTGGTGTCCGTGAGTGCCAGATGTCTGTTAAATGATCTGCAGATGATACAAATTTGAGAGACACACTTCATTGTCTGAAGTAAAATAAGGTTTGGGGGAGAAAATCTCATGACTTTTCAAACCTCCTCCTTCTTCGGGGTTAGTCTGAGGCCTTTTTTCTGTGTGGGGAACCCACATAGACTCATTAGTCTAGAACTCTTGTCCCTTCTTGAGCTGTGATCCTTGTTCCTGCCCTTACTCTCTGACCACACTTGTTGTTAGGTTTCTAGTCCATAATTTTTAGTGAAACTGACGTTTTTCATTTATCTCTGTAGAATATTCGTACCTACAAGCACAATAGAGATTAATGATTCCAATTTCAAAACTTAGCAAAGAAACATGTAAAATTTTATTCGTGGAAGATTTTTATCTGGTCCTCACTAAAACTCTTTATTATAATTACCATGTTATAAGCATTAAACCAAATCATTTTTTCATTTGAGATAAAGTCTAGATGATTTTAAAACTCTATTTTTAAGGGCAGTTTGGTTGTTTGGATGCTTTCCTCTGCTTTATATTATTATATTTAATGGCAGAGCCAAAATAGCAATTCAGGTCTCCTGTTTTCTCAGCCAGTGACTATTCTTTTGCACTGCATTCTTTGGCAAGGTAGGAAGCCAGGTCTTTGACTCCCAAACTTGATTTCCTGGTTGTTATTAACAGAGATAGTTTGTTCATTTAAAAAATGCAGAGAACTGTATAGGATTGCCCAGATTCTTCCTTTAGGGATCATTTCAGCATTTGTGTATGCTCAGGAACGCCGACTGTCATCCTGTGTGTCTTACCCGCTCTTCTCCACTAGAATGTCAGCTGCAAGAACCTCTTTCTGTCTTCCTCTCCCAGTGCTGGACAGCACCTAAAAGTCTGGCATATTATAGATTGGAATAAATTTGTGTGACTATGTGAAAGAATGAATGCATGAATTCACGGTTTAAGATTTTTCTCCCCCAAAATATGAGGAGGAAGCATCTGTAAGCCATTTGTAATGCCTTTATCTAACGGAGTATTGTAATCTTCTCTGTGAGGTGGGGGGAAATACATACATCCTTTGGGGAAAAGGAGAGTTTGTTGTTGTTGTTGTTAAGGTGATGCTACCTGGTTTGAAAATGCTTTCAAACATTGCAAATACTCTGATTAAACTCAGCTTTTAAAGCAGATACTGTTTGGTTTGCTTTTGGCACAATTTCAAAAGCCTTGGCATAAGCTGCTGGCTCAGTATCTATGGACATTGCTGTGAGGGACAACCTTTTTTTTTTTTTTTTTTTTTTTTTTTTTATGGGGTGGGAGAAATAATCTGAAATAAGTTCAGGGAAAGTGAAACAAAGATAGCCCTTCCCTAGATAGTTATTTATGCTTCCCTAGATATTTATTTATATATAGTTAGGCAGTTTATTTCTATCAGTGTAGCCCACAGAGGTTAATTCTATTTCAGACATCTGGCAGGATCCTTCCTGCCAATGGCAGAAGAGAATTATTTGGTCTGCTTTGTAGCCTTCTAGTATCTTTCTGTAGTAATTTTCTTGCCTTTCAATGACTTTTTACTCCCCCCTACACATGGTATTTCATCTTTCTTTCTAATCCAAGAGGCTGTCCATAGGAACACATCTTTAGGAGCTTCAGATTACATAGTGACAGCTGATTAGACATGTCTCAGTAATGGCTTCTAGAGATCTCTGTAAAAACTGTAAAAGATAACAGGGTTACTGAGTTGCTTGAGGATGGTGTTACTCTGTGTCTTTAGAGCTGTGTACCTCCAAGGTGCATTTGTAACATAGCAGAATACGACTTGTGCTAAGTGTATTTTTATAGTTTTGGTAAAGACCAGCCTTTCCCCAAAATGTGTATTCTTCTCAAATAGAGAAGGGATCTCTCTCTATTAGAATCACAACTCCCTCCTTGCCTTTACAACAGTCTTAGCTTACAATCCCCATTCATTATCACCTTGTGGATAAGGGCATATGTTTTCTCCTACCCGCTTTGGGGATTACTAGTCTTGGACACAGAGTAGTTTAGGTGAAGCCTCCATCCAGCTTTCCTCATGACGGACTTCCTGGTCTTGGTAGGATAGGGTAAGAGTGACATTCTGTTGTGTATCTTAGTGAAAGCTGGGCTTTCCTCGCTGGTCCTTGGGCCTGTCATTCTTACTCTTCCTGATAGTGTTGTTACCTTTAGTGATCTCAGCGCTGTCCTGCTACTCTTTGGCTATCCCTGAAGTGAATTGATTATTGCTTCACACCTTGTCTCTCCTCCTCTCCCCCTCCCCTCTCCCCCCTCCCCTCTCCCCTCTCCCCTCTCCCCATATACATACAGAGGAATGAATCCCTAAATGGGACCACATTGGCTTGTTCTCTACTGCGTCTCAGTACTTGTTACTCTCTTTTCGCTCTTGATCCCCTTTGAGAATTTGGTGAAGGCTTTAGACCGTCTCTGCCCAAAAGTGCAGATGTATGTGGTTTTGGGATAAGGAGATTTTAAGGGGAAAGGTAACATGGCCTTGTTAAAAACAAGCCACAGGTTTTCTAAACCCCAGATTTATTGTGGCTGCTATAAGGATTTCTGCTTGATGATTTTCTCAGCATAGAACTCTGTATTCCTTATCCTATAAAAATAAGTTTGGACAAAGCAGAGCAAGTAGGGTAAGAGGCGGGGGACAAAAAAGGGGGTGAATGGACAGTATGGTTATAAGTACTTCTGTTTCTCTAAGTAATATACAGGAAATTATTTTCCCTTCCTAACCTTTCCTTTAAGTCTGGTCATTTGCCATTCTTGCCAGCTGTCCCGTCTTTAGTTTATAGTTATTCTTAAAAGATCGTGTCTCTTTGACTTTCTTCTTACAGCACCTTTAATACTATTTTCTCATCTAAATTGTCCTGATGTTTGAAGGTAAAGGAAACTGTCTTTGGACAGATGAGGCTGCTAGAGTGGATCCAGTAGGGGCATGTTGTAAAGCTGTTCGCTGTATCTGATTGAATTCAGCTATTTTCCTTTGGGGTGGCAGTTTTCCCAGTAACCTTTATCTAGTCTCCATATAAGCTGGCATTACTGCTCACTCCTCCCCATCCCGACCCTCATCCTCAGTGTTGTTTTTAAAGTCACCCGTTGGGAGGGGACAGGGAGCTGATTTCCTTTCTTTGGAAGAGTTATAAATGGAATCAGGAGAAAGAAACTTCTGTAGTACAATGCAATTATAGTGTTACATGCATAGTAATAATAGGACACCCAAGATTACCTTTTCTTGAAATCTAATTTCTGTAGCTTGTCTCTTTCTTTATTGAATCTGTTCTTTATTGTACTGAATATAATTAGCTTATAGTTATAGTATGTAAGAAGTATTTTTTTTTTATTTTGTCATCCTTTTTCATGCTAGATTGGTTTTTGATCATATTCATATTTGGACATAAGAATTCGGTTTCATGAAATGGATGTTACAGATTCATAGACTTTCTTTTTTGTAGTCATACAACCTCTAATCCCCTTCTCTGTTCTGATTCCCCCCTACTCCCATATGGAGATGGGCACGGAGAGTTTATACAACACTTGGTGACCAAGTTAATCAAATGCAGTTTTCCAAAAACTTGGACATTGATCGAGATAAATGCCATACATGACTTCTGGATTCTAAATTGCATTTCTGAAGAACAGGTGATGGTAAAGACCTATTGAGTTTTTCTTGAGATTATTTAGTACACAGAGCTCTTGCTGTAAATGAGTTCATTTAATCCTCTTTTAACTACTTTCTGAAGTAGGTAGTGTTTTTCTTCTCATTTTATAACAGAGGAGACCTAGGCCAAAATAATTTTGCTGTAGATTACACAACTAATAATGTGATAAAAGATGGTATCTTGGCTTGGGCTGCCGTAACAAAACACAGTAGACTGGGTGGTTTAACAACAGGAATTTATTTCTCCCAGTTTTGGAGACTAGAAGTCCAAGATTAAGGTACCAGCAGGGTTGGCACTTTTCACTGTGTCTTTACATGGCCCAAAGTACTCAGTACTGCCTGTGGATGGAGAGAGAGAAAGAGTGAGAGTGCGCGTGAGCACATAGAAGCAGGCTCTGCGATATCTCTTCTTATGTGGTGTCTAAAGGGCACTAATCTCATCGTGAAGACCCTACTCTCATGGCCTCAACTGAATCTAATTACTTTCCAAAGGCCTCATCTCTAAATACCGTAACATTTGGGGTTAGGGCTTTAACATAAGAATTGGGGTGGGTCATAATCAGTCTATAGCAAATGGTATTCAGACCAGATTGGCTACTTCAGATTCTGATAGCCTGGTACCGTGTTCTGTTCCCTGCTCCCAGGAGTGCTGGTATCTAGGTTATTTGGTGACCATGGCAAATGCCGGCAAGTTAGTATCAGTAGAACATTCTATTGATATGTATGTACACATTTCTTTAAGATTATATTTATTGCACACTTCTTTTGCCAAAAATCATGGAAAACAAGGGCAAGCATAGGTAAGAAAACAAGTCATACACAGTATCACTCCCTGGAGAACTATTGCCATTACCATTTTAGCATATTTCTTTCTAGTCTTTCTCCTTACAAAGAGGAAGCAACCCAGGTTGTTTACATATTGGCGTTTATATGGTTTATAGTTTTATATATCTGCTTTTTTTAGTAGCATCTCATGAGCATTTTCCCATGCCATTTAGAGATTTTTTAGAAGCATTCTAAATGCCTTGGGGAAAATAAATTTGAGACCAGTTCAGAACGTAGATAGATGACTGTGAGTTGAGTGTGGAAGATGACTCAAAGTGCCCCATATAGGGAGGAAACATACAAGTAGTAGGGTTTGAGGGCGGGATGGATAAAGCCAGTGTATACCTTTATAGTGTGTAGTATCTATGGGCCTTTCCCCTGAAAATGCTCAGTAAGCACAGAGCCATGTGGATGGAAGGTAAATTTTTTAAATTGCCATCATCATATGGTTGGAAGTGGAAATCACCATTTTCCAGCTGGGGAAATTAAAGCTCAGAGAGATGAATGTATTAACTACCACCAGCTTGTTGGGCAGCCATATTGAAGAGGCCACTTTTTAGAAGATGGTGTCACTATAACTTGTTGAGGCTCCCAGCACAGGTGGTTCTCAGCAAATGGTTTCAGAACGAACAGTTTTGTTTGTACACTGCAAATAGTACCTCCCCAAATTTGTTCTCTATTTTGAATATTTACTGCCTACTGCTAATGCATCTCATTCTAATTTCTGAACAACTGGAGTTTGAATTGATAGGGGATGAAATTTTTATTCATTTTGGCAGCCCTTCTTTTTTTTGATAACTTGTACAGACTATTTTGTGTGTTATAAAAAACACTCATGAGGCCATTCTTTCTTTGTTTTACCTTAAAAATGTAGATTTATAGGAAAGATAAATCAAGTGTGATTATTCTATTATGGAAATGTCTCCTGTTTCTCAAAAAATTACATAGGAATTTTGCTTTGAAACCTTACATGAAAACTTTATATTAGGGTTAAGTACTAGAGAAAGTCTTAACCTACTATGAGATCTGATGTTTTTCTCCCTTTGGATAATATAAATAACCATGTTTGCCTTGTTGCTTTGATTGTCAGGATTCTCAGAGCCAAATTTGTGTATTTTAATAAAAATATCTATGGCTTGCTTTATTTTGTTCAGGTCTCTGCCTCACCTGCAATTTCTTCTTTCTATATTCCAATTTATACTTTGCCTAGTCCCGATTTACTGATGATTTTTTGTGTTTTAAAGCAGGCTACTTCCTGTCCTTTGTGATCCATAGTAAGATATATATCTATAATTTCCTAATAATTGTGACCTTTCTAGTACATTAACAGCAATCATGTTTTTGAAATATTCCATTTTTTCCCCCTGAATACGTTGAGTGAGGACGTAACTTTGGGCTGGCATTAAAGTAGTGCCTGATGTATTGCTGTAAATATGACAGGGGTGTTCCCTGTCCTTATGAAAAAGCCTGTAACCTAGAATGAAATACATGATTTTCTAAATCTCCTTTGATCTTCTAACATATCATGCTCTTAATTGTAGAAGAGGTAGCATTGGCCAATAGGCTGTTCTTCAAGAGAGAATTCTTCATGGTGTCGGATGAGAAGGTCTATAGCCTTTGGTCCTGTCGAGGTGAATTCACTTGGTATAAATAGATCTTAGATGACATACAGTGAACTTGTGCTCTCTATTACCTGCTTACCTGCATGTGTTTTCATGACCAAGGGCATGCATATATATATTTCCATGCATACGTGTGTGTGTATGTGTATATATATATATTTCCATGCATACATGTATGTGTATCTATGCATGTATATGTATATGTGTATATATATATATATGTACGTATATATATAAATTCTCATAACCTCAAAGAAATAGGATCTCTTGGCTGTGTTTCATGATTTGGTTAGGAGGGTAACTATATGAAATTGTTACAGGATGTACACGTTATTTTCTGTAAAGAGTCCAGTTTATTTCATAAAAGACTTTTTGAGACATATTAAAACCTCAAAAAACCTGATTTCCCCTAATTTTCAAAGCTCTTACTAGTTTTAAAAGAGTCACCCCCCGCCCACCACTTCCCTTATCTTCAGGTTGGCATTTAGAAGGAATTCTTGGTCAGAATTCATAAATACTCTAAAGAAGAAATTAAACCACCCAAGGCAAATGAACTATTTAAAAAACATTTCTGTAAGATTATAAAGAAAGGCAGTATTTTTCTTATTTCTTTTAAAAATAAAACAGATTAGTTTTTAAGTAGAGTAGAATATATATCAGGCACTTAATGTGAAAAACGAACTGTTACCAAAACCCTTAAGCATTCACAGGGGTGGCCTTAATAACAGATGTTTTAACTGAAAAAAAAAAAAAAAAAAAAAAGAGAATTAATATATGATACAGACTTGGGTGAAGAGAATATGGAAGTTTTAAGACACATGTACCCCATAGTTCTCTCCACCCAGAGTCGACTCTATTTAAGTCTTTTTTCAAATGCACATTCTGTTTGCTTAAATCTGCATCTGCTACTGGCTTCGAACACTTCCTGCAACGTATGTGCAGCTTGGCAGAAAGTCTGATATGCAGAGGAAAGCACAGAGTAGTTGGTCTTATTAAATACTGAGGTAAATACCTTCAGAGTTCATAGCTTGTCAGTGCTTACTGGTGTCCCATGGTGCTGCTGGGAAAGAGGCTTATAATTATTTTCTTAAAAGTCCTACTTAGGTTAGCCCTCATGCTAAAACAGATAGGAAGTTTTGATGTATTCCACTTCCCTGTCATGTTTGTTGAAATCATTGAGCTCTGCTGTACAGAGCTGTGGGCTTTTGTTTGCTTGCTTGCTTTAAAGCCATTTGTATCTCTTGATTGAGCTTAGTAGTTTTCTTTGCTGCCAAGAGCATGTGCTGCATCTGGTCTGTGTCCCCCTACTTGTGCTGTGTGAGTCATCTTTGATCCAAGCCACCTCTTAGTTACAAAGTAGCATTGGCATAAGTTTCAAATAGTGACATAGAATGCAGTGTTTTTAGGAGTTTGATTATGTATTTGTGATAACTACAGACTTTGACATTTAAAAACCTTTGAAGGTAGTTTTATCACTTAACATCTTACTGGTATTGCTAAATTATTGGTTGATTTAGTGGTCAGACATGTATGAACTGTTTTCTCAAAACCTAGAAGTTGAGTATTTCTGTTGTGTTTTGTGTGTTGTGCTTTATTGGCTCAGAAATAATTTACACTTTATGAATAAGAAGAGATGAAATTCTGTAAGTGGGTGGTTGCCTGGGCTTTGGAGTCGCAGAGTCTGAAGTCAGATTGAGTCCTGCCACTTTATAGTTTTTCTAAGAGGATTTCAGTAATGGTGATTAGCTCATTAGAGTTCCTGTGAGGAATATGGTCAGAGAACATATGTGGACCACTTAGTGGGAAGTCTGACATAATAAGTGCTCACTAAGTGCTAGTTTCTCTCCTGGGGTTTGGCTCTGCCCTTTCCCTCCAGCCTATATATATGGATATTTTTAATATAATTCTGTGACAATATATTTTAAAATAATTTGGATTCATTCGATATAGTATTAAGTCACTAAACGAGACAGTATGTCCATTAAGTTGTCTTTAATTTCTAAAGTTTAAATTAGGTTATTTTGTCTTTTCAAAGTTAATAAGACATCTATAAAACACTTTTTTCCCCCTTAATCTGACAGACATTAAACTATGCTACAGATTTAACTTTCTGCTTTCAGTCATCCCAACTAGCCAACTGTGGTACTTCTTTGTTCTTGTTTTTCACCGAGAAGTTATCTTTTAATAGGGTTCACTTCAAATAATAAAATAAAAAAGATGATTTTAAAGACAAGGGTGAGGAATTGAAGGGGAAAGAATGCTGGCTACTTATTCTACTGAACTAAAAAGCTTCTAATCCATTCATTGTCCTTCTCAGTGATCTTCAGGAGAACTCATATCTCAAGCTTGTTTGTTGTTTGCCGGCATAACTCCAGATACAGCATTTAAATATAAAACAACATATTATTTTCAGTGTTTTCATACTTGGAGATAAAAACAAGAGAAAGCCTAGCAAATGTGGTGGATTTTTGAAAGGAATAGTTATTGGGCAGCCTGCCTCAGTTAAGATAGTTTTAGCTCTAGGCAATTTAAAATCGACTGTTTTGCAAAGAGGATATCTGGAAAAAGTGAATATGAATATCCTGGTGCCAGACTTTGAACAGTTATTCAGTATTGTAAACCAGGCTCTCCTTTGCTTGGGAGAGGCTTAACCAATTAAGACACTTGTAAAGATTGAAGAGACTATAAAACTTCAGCTCATTTTGATAATCCTTCCAAATTTTGTAGCACTACCTCAACTGCATTTTACGTATAGCTTTTGTATTAGTAATGGGAGTTGGCTTAATGGTAGCTATCAGTTTGTTTTCGAAATTCATTTGCTGTGCTCTGTATCTCCTCATTCTGTAAAGTGTTTGCTTTTTAAGCTAAGAATGCTTAAAAAGTTCTTTCTTAAACTTTTCACTATACAATTCTGAGCTTTCTGTTGGATATTACCATGATTTAAAAATAGTCCCCGCCTCCAAAACAGTTTTCCTCTTTCTATTCATCTTTGGGAACTACCCGAGGAATATTTGGTTATATTAACTCAGAAGTGAGTATCATTGGATCAAATTGCTACTTGGGCTTCTTTCTGTTAAATAAGAGAATTTTAGAACAAAAGTGAGAGCGTGCCTAACTTTGGACCAATTCTACAAAGATGCCTTTAAATGCTTGTTTCTTATTTCATTGACCTGCATTAACTCTGCAGTAAGGAGTTTGTGGTATCAAGGAGCCTTATTTTTTTTCTTTTCCTTCTCTTTTTTTCCTTTTGTTTCTTTTGTTGTGATTCTCTTTGTTCTGAGGTGTGAGGCACTCCTTAAATAGGAGTGAACTTTATCTCTGCCTGGGCATATCTTGTATGCTCTCCTGTTAAAACTCCAGCCCAGTAAAGTGAGTCCAGCTGGGCATAAGAAGGCAAACATAGTTCTACCTCCCACTCACCCAGAGTCTGTGGGCTGGAACAAGGCATCATCACAGCCACTTCCCGAAAGCATGAGCTTCCTCCCCTTCCCTGTTACCTTTGTGTTGTAGCTACATTGGGTCTCTTGCGTGTGCCTTAAGCACCCACCTTGTTATGACTCCCTAGAGAAACTAGCATAGCCACAAAAGCAATGATGGCATTCACCTGGAAGGTGAGCATCTGCCGGGACCATTCTTTATTTCCTGTGTAGAATTCCCTCGCACGTCACCTTTTCACGATTTTTTCCCTCGTGTCTTTCGTAGTCCAGAGGGGTGAAAGGTGTGAGCTGGTGTGGCAGCTCAGATCAGTTGAGTGGTGGTAGCTGCCAGGAGCATGGTTTTGAGACCATTTAAAGGACGGTCTGCTTGCATTTCTTATCCCTACTTAAGTTTACCAGGGTACTTCTGCAGGGTTTGGTTTTGTGCTTTTTGAAAATGTGGGTGGGAGGAAGAGGAAAGGAAACACTGCGTGGGTGAAGGGAGATAAGAGTCACGTGTCTGTGTCAACATTAGAGGGAGGACACAGATCTAAAAGTCTGCAGAGAAAGCAATTCACTTGGCTGGCTGTGAGTTTTTTCTTGTTCCTCAGCTTGTATATAATAGAAAAAATGTCACTTAAACATTCTTTCTATTGAATCCAATGTACCTCTTTGTGTACTGCAGGCTCATGTGAGTAGTCCTGGTGAGGACTAGGCCTCAGTGTACCCAGCTTTACTTGGAAGCCCCAGCACCACCCCTGTGCTCCTCTTTTCACGGATCCCTTGCAGTCCTTTTAGATCTTTCTTTCTGGGTGTGACACCTCCAGGAGGACATTCTTTAAGTTGTGGTTTTTAATTTTTAAAGTTGGGGTAGTAAGTCCAAACCAAAATAGAGACTATCCAGAAATTTCACACAGAATAGGCCCAGAATATATTTTTTGTATAATAGTGAAATTCCGGTGCCTTGTAGATTTTGAACAGCAATTTTATCAACTTACCTGTCTTGTTCATACCCCTTACATTTTAATATTTATTTGCCATATTTAGGTCATGTGAAAACGCTTATGACTTTAAAAATACGTTTTTATTAGGGGCTCCTGGGTGGCTCAGTTGATTAAGTATACAACTCTTGATTTTGGTCCAGGTCACGATCTCAGGGTTCGTGAGTTTGAGCCCCTCATTGGGATCCACGCTGATGGTGCGAAGTCAGCTTGTGATTCTCTCTCCCTTTCTATCTGCCCCTTCAATGCGTGCACTCTTTCTCAGTCTCAAAATAAATAAATACTTGTAAAAAAATAAGTTTTTATTAGAGCTTTGCAAAATCTTGTGTGTCATGATTTTCTAAGCTATAGAATGGCAAAGTGGAAGTGGTCTCCTCACCCACCAACTCTCCCCCTGCCCCAAGTTCTACCAGCACAGAAGCTGTCTCT
This sequence comes from Panthera leo, assembly GCF_018350215.1. Lineage (NCBI taxonomy): Eukaryota > Metazoa > Chordata > Mammalia > Carnivora > Felidae > Panthera > Panthera leo. Next base: position 60,575,334 of record NC_056695.1, on the reverse strand, counting down.
CCACTTCTCAGTTCTCAGAATAAAATACATTGGAGCAGTGTTAACTCTATAGGGCTACAAGCCGCCTATTCCTCAGTCTCTTCCTAGCTAAAAGGAACACTTATTTTCATTTTTGTCCAAGGGGCTTGAAGTGCGTAAGATTCCGGATGAAGAAGGAATTTGCAGGCTCACTACTGTTCATAGAGGTTTTTTTTTTTGTTTTGTTTTGTTTTACCTCCTGCATCCTGAAAATACTATTATAAAAGCTATTGTATTCAGGCTATTTGGGGAGAGACTTAGTAAGATTACAGACTGCTTTTCAGAGAAATTCATTTTTAAGTATTAATGCATGCTGGAGGCTATGCTTTAGTCTATAGAAAAATTATTACTTATAATTAGCATATTCAGTGAACAATGTGGAGTCACAACATTTTCACTGTGATGAGCTCTTAGATCTTTCTGGAGATGGGAAAGTTAAGCATCAGAAAAAAGTCATTACCTGGATGGCAGGACTCCCCATGGGAAAAAGCGAAGCACTGGTATGAGAACCTAGATCTCAAGATTCCAAGTCTTTTCTCTTTTTCTATTGTTGCCAATTGAATCTAATTTCTCCTTATATTATAGCTAAATTGTACATTGACCGATACTTTGGAAGTACTGACTTAAAGAAATCATCCTATCCAGTCATGTGTTGACAATTGTCAATTGCTTGTTACTCTCTCCCCATCTTCTCCTTGTCCCTTTAAAATGAATGGTAAATTTAGTCTGGCTCCTATTTTGTTTGTGATATTAGAACTTTTAACTGTGATTAAATCTCATTTGCCAAGTTAGTGATTTTATTTTAATTTAAAAGAGGGAATTTTAAAGCAGAGAGAGACCATCGCAGTGATTCTATGCCATATTTATGTGTTTGATACGAATCTGTTAAACTAGCTGGGAAGGAAGTCTGTTATGTGCCAGAGATACAAAAATTTAAGATAAAAGATAAATTGATATAAGATTGTCATATTTCATACTTCTTCTTGAGGCCATCATATTGTATGTAAAAAGAAAAACTAAAAAACATATAATTCTTGAATAATTACAAGTTGACAGCCATATTTTATCATGAGAAATAGAACTTTCTTTGAAATTAAGCAGATTTGTAATTTCTTTGCCTAGTAACAAATGTTGAAAAGTAAGATTGTGCCCATCTGAGGAAGGTTCTTTTGTATTTTATGATCCTGAATCCTGTTTGCTTTATAAAACCATAGTGCTATAACCAAGGAAATGACAAACATATAACTTTACATTTGCTAAAACCTGATTAAGAGTTTTAAAAATGAAATGACTAGATTCTGAGTTAAGCAAATATATTTATTCCACATAGTTGTGCATTCATTATAATAGAAATAGCCTGGATAGTAGGTTGACTATAAAATTTTCTCCTGTATTACCTATTTGCTACTCATTTTTGGGCTATATTGCTTTTAAAGGTTTTAATCTTTTATTTATTATATTCTCAGTTTGCACCTATTTTTCTAATGATACTGCTTTAAGTTAATAATGCACATTATAGTTATTAATTTGAAGGGAGTAAAAGTCTTTCAACCTTTTCATTCTACACATGGTGATTAACTTATAACTCTAATGAAAAATTAATATCTATTAGTTAACACAAAAGAACACACAAGAAAAGAGTTCTTTTTAAAATTTAGCATATGCAGCAGGGGGCACCAAATGAAGGCAAAAATGAATTCTTATATTTTAAATCAGCTACAGCTTGTATTCTGTTCGTATTTAAATAATGTGGTAGTTAATTGTTTCCCCATTCATTTTCCTGATGATCTTAACTTCTCAGTTCTAAAATCTGTGTTGAAGAAGACATTGATAACTATTCTCACTAATTCAAATGAAATTTCTTAAAACCAACCAGTATAGCAAATACACAAATTGTTTTCTTAAACATTGACTATTGTTAAGAGTTTTGAGAAGGGAGTGGAAACCACATTTAATAAAGAATTTCATTTTTATAACAAGGCATTATTATTGTGTTTTTAGTAACTTTTCTACAACATGTTATTTCATCAATGAAAAAAAGAAAGCTTCGGGGATTTGAAATGATTTGAAAGCTTAAATTCATTTTCTTTATATGTGAACTGAATGAATTTTAAATCTGGAAACCTGTTCCCTGTAGCTAATAAGTTGTTGTGTAACAACTCATTTCCAAAAAGGCTTGTTTTTAATATTTGTGGCGTCATTAAATAGATTTTCTTTTACCCCCTCCTCTCTGTATCGTCTAGTCCAATATCAGATGGAAATGATGCGCAGCCTTCGCCATGTCAACATCGATCATCTCCACGTGGGCTGGTATCAGTCCACATACTATGGCTCGTTCGTCACCCGAGCACTCCTGGATTCTCAGTTCAGTTACCAGCATGCCATTGAGGAATCTGTCGTTCTCATTTACGGTTAGTAGGAGTTTCCTTTATTATTCTTTTCTTCCCTTAATGTTATTACTACTATTTTTGCTTTCTGTCTTTTTGCCTCTAAGAGCAGCCTGGCAGGCCTTCTCAAGTAAATACCAACCCTGTTTCTGCAGCAGCCTCAGCAGCAGCTAAGTCTAGACAGGGTTTCCTTCTCTCTGTTTATTTTTCTTGCTATCAGAGCCCTGATGTGTACATTTTGGAATGCTGGAGTAGCTGCTTCATTTTTATTCCTCCGTCTCCCCTCCCTCATTTGAAGGGGCTGGTGGAACTCGACCAGATGTCTAACAAACCCCAATTGCTAGAGTGTCTGGCTCTGTACGTGACTGACCAATCCTAACACAGTGTGCCAAGTTTTTTTTTATACCTCTGACAGCAGCGTACAAAACCTGGACTGTTTCTTAGCACAAAGATTTTTTTCTTTTCGGCCTATTTAATGGTGTTTCCTCAAGCTCTCCAGACCAGATGTTCTGTGCTGTATCAGAACTGTAGGCAATTTAACAGCTTTATAGCCTTCCCCCTCCCCAAACACTCACAGTTTGCCATATCTGGCAGACTTGCATATAGTTTCCAGCTGAGAAGTAAATGTAACGTCCTGAGTATCTGTCAGAAAAAATACTAATGAATACGATCAATCTTATGAGCTGCCCCAAAATTGTTTCAGTATGTTAACAATTGGATTACAGTAAAGAACAAGTTGTTAAAGTGTACTTATATTGGCTGGAAACATTGCATCATCAGACCTTGATGAATTTTCCACTTGTTTCAATCTATTTTGGTTTTCATTTTATCACCTATTGCTAAAAGTTTCACTGTGTTAAGTTTCAGACAACATGAATGTTAACACAGGTTTTAGGCGAATATTGGCGTGCCGGAGCCGTTATCATGCAGCAAGTGCTAAGCTCCCTTACTCAGGGAGTATTTAAGCAGCTAGTTTTTGACAAAATTAGTTTCTCTGAAACTAAAAAGACACTTTTGTGATAGCACTTTCTTGTTGTTTTGTTTTTAGAATCTGTTTTACTAAACTTGGGCAGTGATTCTTAGGATGGATACATTTCGTTTGCAGGGTTATTCATTTAAAGTAGTCGACTGAACTGCACAAGTGCATGCAGTGTATTTTCATATTTAATATTCATTAGTATTTTTCTTGTCATACGGGATGAATGTAAGGTTTAGAACATATGAGATGTTTTCATCAAGAATACTTGTTCAAGTATTCTTCTTGAAAAGTTCAACTTTTCATCAAGAATATTTGTTCAAGCTGAGGAATAGATATGAGAATCGCTTCATTTTGAATCCTTTATTTTTACTTCAGGGAGGAAGTTCCTCTACCAATTACAAGTAGGACGATAGGGTTCCTACATTTTCACTTAACTATTTGCTGGTTCCAATCTGCTTCATGTTGCGTTCTGATCATTTATTTTGATCTTCATTTTGCAAAGATTGTATGATAAGTGACAATGTGCCTAGAACCATTGTCATTCCAGCACTGGTAGTAACAAAATTTCTAGTAAATTTCTTTCTCTTTTCCTTATTTGAGATCCCATAAAAACTGCCCAAGGGTCTCTCTCGCTGAAAGCATACCGACTGACTCCTAAACTGATGGAAGTTTGTAAAGAGAAGGATTTTTCTCCTGAAGCGTAAGTGTTTGGGGGCCTGTGAGGCATATGGTAAAGCATTGGCTGTTTTTTCTTTTAAGGTTTTAGTTTGCCACATTTATTGAATCCATGGTGGTGGTGGCGTGGTAATGCTTCTGCCGTGTGGACGGTAGACGTCTTTTGCATGGCCGAGTGCCACTTGATCTCTCCCTTTCCATGTTTAAACTGTTCTGTATGGAATGTCCCGTCTGTTCTCACTATGGGTGAATTCATTTGGAGTGGGAATTAATTAGCTACTGGATTTGAGGAAATAAATGATTAATAAAGGGAGGTTAGATGAGTGACCGGCGGCTGTCAGAGTATGAGCTCTGTGTCAGGCGGACTGTGAGATGTAGGTCTTACTTTCTGAACTCCTGTTTTGTGGGGCTGGGGTTTGGGGGTGGGGAAGATACAAACAGTTTAAGGTATCCATAAGGAATGTGGGTTTTTGGAAATTTTATGGTTGATGGTATGAACAGAATTAATTAGTACAGCTGTTTTATGATCTTACATAATGGCATTGGAATATTTACATTAAAATTAAAAAAATTCAGAATTCTTTCATTTCCTATTAATTATGGGAATTTTGATTTCTTATTAAAGTTAGTAGCTTTAACTTCATTTAGCACAGGTAGGTTTTTTTTTGCTGGTTTCCTAATAGCTTCTAAAGAAATTAAGGCAAAAAATGTTCAAAGCTAACTCATGAACAATTCCTGGGAGTGGTGGTTATAACTAAATTATGAGAAATGGCATTTTTGCTGTGTTCTGAACCATTGTATATAGGATATCCTGTGAGTGTTCTGCTAGTAGTGAATTTAGTTGTTCAGTCGGCTTTTAAAATGAACTTTCCAGCAACTAGAGTATTTCCCTTTTCTAGGGAATTGTTTTAGATATAGATTATATAGCTTTACTTCCTATGGCATTTACATTTTAGTATCAATGAAATTTTGAAGATACTTGATTACGGAGAAAGAATAGTTTATTTTGCCATGAATCTTGTTTTCTGAGCTTTATAACTCAAACTTGGATCGTTTTCAGTGTTATTCAAATCATTCGACTTATGCTGGACTCTGTGAAACTCGTTTCTCTCCTTTTTTAAAAGAGTGCTAATGAAACAGAGATCCTGGAGAGGGCCTGTAATTAGGGAAAATGTATGAAATAGTCAATTTAACACTTACTTCTGACCACCAGATTAAAGTATTTTTAACATGCTTCACAGATTGAAAAAGGGAAATATCACCTTTGAGCACATGTTTGAAGAAGTGCCGATTGTAATTAAAAATTCACATCTGATCAACGTCCTAATGTGGGAGCTTGAGAAGAAGTCAGCTGTAGCAGATAAACATGAATTGCTCAGTCTTGCTAGCAGGTAAGTGGCCCTGTCTCATGAAAAGTCCCTTTTTATCACTTTCTGCAAAAGATTCTTTCACTCAGAATTAAATCCATGAATCAAGAAAAAAATTACCCAAGCACACTTTGAGGTTCTTAAGACATAACAACATGTAGTATTTATCCAGCCCTGCTAAGATCCCAGGAAAAAGGCCAAACTGATCAAATGAAAATGTTTGAATACTAATAATTCCTATTATAAGAATGCTCTGATGCCTTTGCTGTATCATTTTTGCTTTGATATGGTAAATGCCCATGAGAGAGGAGTTTGTTTGTCTGTTTGTTTCTTTTGGGGCTTAGCTTTATTTATTGTACACTGTCCTTAGAGGCTTATGGTATTATGTCTGGATATTTAATAATACTCAGGAGAAAAACAAAAATGCTTATTTGTTTTACTGGTGGCACTTGCCCTTGTTCAGATACAGACTGTATTAGTAGTGAATTTCCAGTGTGGATTTTCAACTAAAATTAGAATTTTCCAAACATGACCCTGGCTTTTGCTGTCTTAGACAGTGGTGACATCATCTCCTCCATTGTGACTCCTTTAGCTATCTAGTTGCTAGGTATTTATTGTGTTGGTAAAGTACTCACTGAGGTGTTCCAAACACATTATTTCCTTTATGGAATTAATGTTTCTTTTCCTGTCATTTATTGCTCTTAACAGAAATATAAGCGGAATCGTCTATGTAGCTCCTCTTAAATGCCCTTTAAGCTTGATGTTGGTGATTGTTTTGTGGTGGAAGGGTGCTAGCAGCAGACCTGTAGAAATTAAATAGGCCGAGTAGGTACTCAATCAGTATGTATTTGTTGAATGACCACGAAGTGTGTTTTCTTAAGCACACAGTTTGGAACCGAAGCTCAGTTATTTGTCATATTTCTATAACCTCCAGTAGAGGCTTGCACAAAAGAACATACAGACCTTGTACTTCTTTGTTATAAGACGAGTGGGATAAACCCGGGAGGACCAGAGAACCCAGTATTCTCCATGCTCTGGAATGGATAGGACTGTGGTTGAACGGCCACTTCTATTGGATGAATCCATCATAGAGGCCACTAGAAAGCCTGTACAGAGGAAGGAGATGGAAACTGCGTGGTAAACGGAGTGTATAGCCAGCTTACAAGGCTAATTTGGCACTAAAGAGTTACTGTGGACTGCAAACATATATTCATAATAGTCCTTTAATTTGTCTCTTTTAGAAGGTCATACTTTTCTTTATTACTTTTACAAACACATTCAGCACACCTGTATTTAAAGCATTGCGCCAAGAACATTCTTTAGCATGCAAGGTTACAATTTGATACATTAAGTATATATGTAGTTACACAATAATTTTAAATTTATTATGTGAAAGCGTTTGCTCATATAATTTATGCCTTCACCCTTTCTCAAGCTTATTGAGCATACAAAACAAATATAGCCCTTTTGTGCTTTAACATTACCAGTGAGTTGGTCTGTAATGCTTATTTATCCAGAACAGCATTTATAATAGCCAAGAAAATGCTCCCAGTTTGCCATAGCAACTAAGTTCTAGACAAATATTTTATTATAGTTTTATCTTCTGTATTTTATGTGAAATAGAAAGAGAGGTCCTTTTCTTTAAATGTGAAATTATTTAAAAGGTAAATTTGTGTTCCTGTTGGAAGGGAAAAAAATGAAGCAACCCTGAGCAGTACCTGTACTAATGGACTGTTATATTCACCCAAACTGATAATACTATTTTAACAGACTGAACTATAACCTTCGTACATCTCAAATTTTAATTTCTTTTCTTTTTTTTTTTTTTAAATGTTTTTATTTATTTTTGAGACAGAGAGAGACAGAGCATGAGCAGGGGAGGGGCAGACAGAGAAGGAGACTCAGAATCCAAAGCAGGCTCCAGGCTCCTAGCTATTAGCACAGAGCCTGATGCGGGGCTCGAAATCATGAACCACGGGATCATGACCTGAGCTGAAGTCGGACGCTTAACCGACTGAGCCACCCAGGCGCCCCTCAGATTTTAATTTCTAACATTAATAGCATGCTGATGATAATCAGGTCAGTCGCCATGAAATTTTTTCTAAGAAACCACATCAGAAATCATGCTCTAGCAGCTCCTCAAACATTTTGCGTGGTCTTGCTTTTCACAACCCATATGTGGATACCACTTCTTTGGTTTACCTGATAAATTGGTTCTAGGCTGTGAATAAAACATACTGCATTTCCTTTCATTTAAAACAATTCTGATTTTTAATTTTAATTTTATTGGATGGAAGTTCTGGTAATAGCTGCTTCATAACAGCCTTCATTAATTTTTAAAAATGTGTTACACAAGCCTTCAGCTTTTCACTCTTGAAAAGGTAATTATGTTATTTCCTCTTTAAAAAAGTAAACTAAGGTGGGCATTATACATTAAGGATAAAGATAAATTGATACTACAGCCAGAGCAGACTACAGCATATCTCTGCATGTGTTGGTTCACATCTGTTTAAGTGAGCTGTTTTCAGTTCTTTGTTTACCTTGACAATAAAAGAAAAGGCTATATTATTGAATTTCCTAATAATACCTCCCTGGTTCAGTATTCTAGTTGAACTGGTACTGAAGAAATCCCTGTACAGTTGCTCTTGGTAATGGACCTGATTTCCTGTGAATGTTATCTGTGAAATAGTTAGATATTATTTTAATTCCTTTTGCCCTTCAAGACCTGTTGTGCAGATTTTTGAGTATTTCTTATTGGATATATTTCTGAAGAACATTGTAGTAATATAAATGATATCAAATGTTTAGAGGCCACAGATCTGTGCTTGTGTTCTTTCACGAATTACATATACTTAACAATACGTAACATTAGTGCTTTATATTAAAGACCTTTTGGGGTAGAGAGGGCGAGTCTATTCCAGTAGAATTGCTCAAATCAGTGTAGTCATTCTTCAAGATTCAAGGTGTGGGAACAAATAATAGATCTCTCTTCATATGGCAATAACTCTCCCTTATGGTTTTCTCCAGTGTCATTACCCTTCCCACCATCACCCAGTTAATAGGGTTTGTGGTGATCTTTCTCTTCTCTGAATTCCTTTTGCACTTAGCGTATAAATGACTTTTTTTTTTTTAACAACTATTTGCATAGTTGATTGTAGCATTTCTTGTATTTGTTCTAGCTCTTTGGGCCTCAGTTCTTTTCATTGGTGAAAATGGAAGGGTCAGTGCCCTCTTCCTGAGGGCTGTCCCATCCCTGTCCCTCCTGCCTTCTGGGGATCTGACTCCATTCTTCAGTTGCTCTGTGTATTGTTTTCTGTTATTTATTTATTTATTGACTTGTTTTTCCCATTAAAAAAAAAAATTGACGATGTTCAAGTCCTCAGAAAAATGGAAAGAGTTAAATCTGATGAACACACATAAACTTTTCACCTGGATTTACCAGTGGTATATCCTCCCACATTTGCACCTGCTCTCTTTTTATCTATGTACATAAATGCATGGCTTGTTGTTTGTTGTTTGTTTTTTTGTTTTCCTGAACCATTTGAAAGAATTGCTGGCAGGGCACCTGGGTGGCTCAGTCAGCTGAGCATCGGACTTTGGCTCAGGCCATGATCTCACAGCTTGTGGGTTTGAGCCCCACATCGGGCTCTGTGCTCACAGCTCAGAGCCTGGAGTCTGCTTCAGATTCTGTGTCTCCCTCTCTCTCTCTGCCCCTCCCCTGCTCACACTCTGTCTCTCTCAAAAAAAATAAATAAACATTAAAAAAATTTTTTTAAATAAAGAATTGCTGGCATGACTTTTAACCCCTAAATATTTGAACATACATCTCCTAAAAAGGACGTTTAAACTTGTTTAAGTCTCCATCATCTTTTTTTTTTTTAAATTAAAAAAAAAAAATTTTTTTTTAACATTTATTCATTTTTGAAAGACAGAGAGTATGAGTGGGGCAGGGACAGACAGAGAGGGAGACGCAGAATCTGAAGCAGGCTCCAGTCTCTGAGCTGTCAGCACAGAGCCCAACTCCAGGCTGGAACCCACAAACTGTGAGATCATGACCTGAGCCGAAGTTGGACGCTTAACCGACTGAGCCACCCAGGTGCCCCTAAGTCTCCATTATCTTAAGAAACAAAATTACAAAAAGAATGCTTTTTGACGTCATACCACTATTATCCATTTCCTTTCACCTGTTGCTTCATACTCACTTGTTTCTATAGTCATACTTAGTGTTCCATCTGTTCTTTGTTGTCAAAGCTCTCACTGAAGTCACAGAGGACTTCATCACTGTATTACTGGAGATTGTGGACACTTAAGTCTTTTGTATGTTGATGTCCCCCCTTCTTCCTGAAATACTTTCTTTGGAGCCTCTAAAACTACAACTGTTTTGGTTACTTCTCATTCTCCACAGTGAGCCCTCTTTGCTCATCCCTTAATTTCAGTGTTCTTCAGGGTCTGTCTTCCCCTTTGGGCACTCCTGGGGTGATTTCATTTTATTTCTGCGTCTTTTGCTACCTTAGGCCAGGGCCTCATTATTTCTATTCCTGATTACTTTCGCAGTCTCTTAACTTCCTGCAAAACTTCCTATTCCTCTTTCATTGTAGTAATCTTGCTAAATGCAAATTGTACTTTCGTATTACTCCTTTGCTTAACTTTCTGGCTGGTTCCCCATTGGCCTTAGAATAGAATCCAAACATACAGTCCTTGCTTCCAAGACTGTGCTGTGACCCTTGTCTGCCTCTTAGTTTCACTGCTCTCTTTTCCCAATCTTGCCCTCAGTGCAGTTCTTCAAAGGCATCATGCTTTTCATGCCAGAGTGTCTGAACATGTTGCCTGTGCCCAGTATCTTCAATGTCCCTTCCTGCCTTCCTTGTCTCCAACTCCTCTTCAAAAATTCAAAATTCAAAATTCAATTGTCACATTATCTGGAAAGTCTCATCTCCTCCTACCAGACTATCTTGTATGCTTCTGTTACATCCCTGTGTTGTGTTTATCTGTTTACATTCCTGTCTTCTCACTAGGATGGGTGGAGAGCAACAATGTCTTTTACAGTTCAATACACAGCATCTGACAGGGTGACTGGCAAAATATGTACTCAAAAGTGTGTATTGAAAGAGTACATTTAGATGACAGAGTATTGTTAAATTTTAATCTTGACTGTATTTGGAACACAGTGTGACTGTATAATCAGTGGATGTGGACTAAGTACTCGGAGGAAAAAATGAATTAATTACTCATCTTGACCATTGGCCTAGACATTTAATTAGAGGTGACTTAGAATCAAGCTGTTAAGTAATTAGAAGAAAACAGAAACAAATACTTATCTTGTTTCCAAAGAATAAGAAATATTTTAAAGTTAAAAATGATTCACGAAATTAAAATGGGCTAAGATAAATATGAAATAAAATTTAATTTGATAAAAACACTTTTGCAAAAAAGCGAAACATTTGAATGTTTTGAAAAAGCGTCATTAGGTCAACTGGGCTAAGGTTATGTAGGTAGTTCCAGACCTGAGATTAGAAGGTAAATTTATTTACACACACACACACACACACACACACACACACACACACCAGTTCTGTGTTCTTTCATTTAGGAAAGAGCCAAAACTTGGTAAAAAGAATTCAATATATCATGGCTTTTGCTATATTCGCCATGTTGTGCAAACATTTACTACTAATTCCAAATCATTTTCATCACCCCAAATAGTATCCATTAAGCAGTCATGTCATCCCTCCTTTTCCCATGCTCTGGCAGCCACTCATTATTTTCTGTCTCTATGGATTTCTTTATTCTGTACATTTCATATAAATGGAACCATATAGCGAGAGGCCTTTTGTATCTAGGTTCTTTTACATGGTATATTGTTTTTAAGGTTTATGCATGTATCTGGACTTCATTCATTTTATGGCTCAATACTATTCCATTGTATGGACATACCACAACTTATCCATTCATATTTTGATAGACATTTGGTTTTTTTCCCACCTTTTGGCTTTTATGAATAATACAACTATTAACATACGTGCACAGTCTTCGTGTGAGCCTATGTTTTTAGTTCTCTTGAATAAATATGAGTGGAATTGCTGGGTCATATGGTAACTTTTAACTCTTTGAGGAACCACCAAACTGTTTCCCATAGCAGCTGTACCACTTTACCTTCCCACCACAGTCTATGGGTGTTCCAGTTTCTCTACATCTTTGTCAACACACCAAAATAGACTCTTTAACTAATCTCCTGGTTTGTACCCTCCAGTCTGTTCTCTGCATAGCAGCCAGAGTGGTCATTTTAAGATTTAAGGCAAAATATACCACAAACATGAACAACTCAAGGGCATCATTTAATTGGTGTTGAGGGGTCTCATTCACTTTAACTGTCATTAGTGTTTTGTGGTGCAGCCGATGACTTCCCATGTGGGCTTGTCTGACCTCTGTGTTCCAGCCATGGCCGAGACCTCCTCTTTTTGTTGGCCTCGTTCTTGTGCATCACAGGCATTCAGCACTGATGCTGTCTTCTCCAGGAAGACTTTTGTTTGGCTGATTCCTTCTGATCGTTTGCTTTCAGCCTGTCATCTCCTCAGAGGGATAGTGCAACCATACTGTCCAAAGTGTCTCTACCTTCCCTTCCCCGCTTCCCCACACCTAATCATTTGTAGGCTCAGTGAAGATAGAGACCGTGAATGTCTCATTCATCATTGTCTCTATTTGCTAACACTGAAGTCGGAACATAATAGATGTTTAGTAAATACTTGTTTGAAATGAATGAGTGAATACTATTTGTTAACTAGTTATTTTTAGAGTACGTGTATGCAGTAGTAGGCTTTACCATGGTAGGAGTTAGTTGCAGGCAGAAATCAATGAATATGGTGGTCATTTTACAAATCATGAGCATCATTTTCTAAGATGATTTTGGTAAATTAGCTGCAGTAGAAATTTCTGGAGAGGAAAAGAAGTGTGAATGACTGTACTACACATTCTAGGGAGGGCAAGGGGAAAGGAGCCCTCTTCCTTTCCTCATGTAGCTTTACAGAATAAATGCTGTTGTTCTTTTAGAACCTGCTGGATAGAGAAATCGTGTACCAGAAGTCTTAGTGTGTTTGCATGGTTCTTCCTTTCCATGCGTCCTGATTTAAATGCTCTGGAACACAGTTGGGAAGGGGGTGGTGCTAAGGGAAAAGGTGCAGGAGTGCTGAGCTTAGGTTAAACTTGGTTGTTCAGGAAATAAACATTATAGATATCCTGCTAGATATGTTTAACAGCTTCTACTCTGATGTATGTATGCTCTGACAGTAAGAAACTGAGCTATTTCAGGTGCTCTGGTGGTTACAGTGTGAGTTCAATATGAAAAGTTTAATAACAATCTGATTCACATTCTTTCCTGGACCCTTGTTATGTGTATGTGTGCTCTCATTCTTTTAGCAAATAGCAGCTCAGTTTAATATCTCAGAAGTGTTTAGAGTAGTGGCAGAGCTATAACTTTAAAGTATGACATGCCAGTATATTTACTTTACATTTCAGCAATCATTTGGGGAAGAATCTACAGTTGCTGATGGACAGAGTGGATGAAATGAGCCAAGATATAGTTAAATATAACACATACATGAGGAACACGAGTAAACAGCAGCAGCAGAAACATCAGGTTGGTGTTATGGAAAAATTCAACAGACATGGAATTCATTCCTAAGTATGGTGCTTTAAGAGTTATATTCAAAACTATCGAAATTATATTTGATAACGCATTGACTATTAGCTGGTAACTATATCATATTTAAAAAGGTTATTCTTTATATAGTATGTTCCTCACATATTATTTCTAAGTTGTACTTTAAAATACCTGTCTTAAAGAATGCTGGTGTATTAAGCTCAGATTGTGATGACAGCGTTATGCAAATAAGAGATACATTTATTGAGAAAATCAGAGGCAGAAGAGATTCTGGAGTGTCACAGCTCATTTCTTTACTAACTGTAATTGGTTTGGTAGTGGCTCATTGCAGCATAGTTAGCAATCTTCAGTTCATTTGAAAAACTGAGCAATTGTGATTAAGAGCAAGCAATTTTGATAGGAAATAATAGACCAACCGCTGTGAAATAGATAGTATAATACAGATAAAAACCCTAGAACTACCTGAATATTCTCACATGCACATACACACTGCTATGGCCATTTAGCCTTTTCTTTATTAGTGTTGCTTGAAGGCCACATGATTCTCACAGTTCCTGGAATATTGTTTTTAGGACTGTATTGTTCTGAGGAGTTCTTATAGATAATTATAAGATTATAGAATTATAGATTCATAGATAAGTTGATTCCAGAATGTTCATCTGTGAAAGTGTTTGTATGTGACTACTGTGTTTTCATTAAAATGCACTTGAAACTAGGTGTTGTTAACTGTATAATTCTCAGCACAAGTATAACTAAGGGGTTCTGAGAATATTACACTCAAACTTTTTTTTAATATCAGTTGTTCGTATATAGTGAAATTTAAGTACTTTGTGTTTCTATTGTACTTAGAATTTTAAAAACACATATAAATCTATAAAGTATATACCTTTTAAAAGAAAAGATGATGGGTAGTAAAAATGGCGATGGTGAAACACTTATAAAGGGTAGCAGGGGACGACGACAGCAGAAAAGACCAAGCATGATTCTGTCCTCCTGCTGCTGCTTCCTGTAGGTGAAGGTTGCAGCCTGGAGTATCAAATTGTGAGACCGTTGGTTCTGGAAACCAGTCTTACAGATATTTTTTACAATTCTAATATGTCTTAAAACTTTGCACATGATGCTTATTTGTACCACCACCACCATTCATAACCCTTTTTAGATTTGTCTGACTTCTCTCAAATCCCCTAATGAGTATAGAAATCTTTGCAAAGGAAGGTACTCCCCCTTTTTAAGAATCCAACGACCTAAACTTTTTACTGGCCCACCTTGGTTTCTCATTACCTGACATTTTAAGGGCTACGTGTGGGATATTTTCGCTCTGCTGTTGTAAGCAACCCACAAGTGTTACCTCTTGATTATAATTTGCTCTGTGAGTTTGTAGTCAAGCCATACCTTTAGATGTATCTTCACCTTCTCTTCAGAGAATCACGGGAATCTTCGTTTGGAAAGTTTCTGAAGCGTTATCTAAGCTAATATTCATTCTTAGCTATAGGGCTAAAAGCACAGCTGATCAGGAGAAGTGCTTACTACTGTAATAATAGCAGTGATGATGTTACAGTATTAACATCATCAGCATTATTGTTGTTTTGGTCAGTAGGGGTAAAGTTGAAAAAATTCCCCAATGTGATCGTTGATTCCTTTACTTACTACAGTTAAGATAAATGTTACTTGTAACGCCGTCATTTACCCTATTGTCATAAATGGTAAAATCACTCCCCTTCACTCACCAATTATGAACTTCTTTATCTTTTAAGCCCCCGGTTTCCTACATAACCAGTTTGCTTTTTGCATATCATTATAGACTCTCAGAGCGACACTTGAGTTTCCAACAAAGGCATTTTCTTTATTGCCATATTCATTAGCTTCTTAGAAGCAGGAGTTACCATGGGTTACCATTTTTAAAACTGAAGTTTGAATTCAGAGCAATGGAGTTTTGCTGATCGCGTAATTGACAATGGGTCTGTATTTCTCCTCAGGTAGGGACAAATAACCAAATAATTTCTCCTCTGAATTTTAGTATCAGCAGCGTCGCCAGCAGGAGAACATGCAGCGCCAGAGTCGAGGGGAGCCCCCACTGCCTGAGGAGGATCTGTCCAAGCTCTTTAAGCCACCCCAGCCGCCAGCCAGGATGGATTCTCTGCTCATTGCAGGTACTGTCAGCTGGTGCAAAACATGGCTACTCTTCTCTCTTCCTTAGGAAGCAGGAGACAAGGAAAGATCTATCAACAGAAAAATACATCATAAAAGCTAGTGTATTTAAAATGGTTGAATGATGAATTTGAATCTAGCACATATACTCTCTGAAACTTATGAACATGTCAGTCTTTGTTATTTCTAAGTTTCTTTCTGCACTTCACTCCTTGTTTAAGCATTTTTTGAGATGGCATTATAAACTTTCTAAAGTGGAAAGGTTTTATTTGAGTCATCTTTCATAGAAACCAAGAAAAAAATGTTTACCTTCTCATAATGCAGAAGATCATTTAACTCGAGCTGCTTACTTTTCATGTTCCAGTCCAGCACTGAGCCCATGTCTGTTTGTGGGTGTTTGAATTGAAAAGGATTTCCCTTAACTTTGACTTCTGTTGTAGCAACATGAATGCAATTCTGGATGTACTTTGTGTGGATGTACTTACCATTTAACACTGCCTTTCAGTGGTTGGTGGAGTCTTGTGTCCTTTGCTACGACTTGATTGTGCTCTTATTTAGCCATGATAACCTGATTTCTGTGTAAATGCTGTTAAATACTGTTTGATTCGATCAGCTAGTTGCCTGTGAGATATATTTGAGTAAAAATCCTACTCAAAAGATGATCTTCCACAATTTATTAATTCTGTTGGTACATTTTCAGTGTGGGGGGAGAATTCCAAATTCCTTAAGATTTTCTAGAATACATATAAGTTAAATTTGGGAAACTGGGACACGTTTTCCTTACTTAAGGTCCAATTCAAGCAGAGTTGTATTTATTATATTTTCAAAGCACATTGCACAAATGTTGCATTAGATTAGATCATTAATTCTAAGACTTAAAGAGCAGTGATGTATTTCTTTCTTCACATGGACTCTCTGCTTCTGCTCTATCTTGGGTTAGAAGAGGAAGAAACCCTTAGTATTTCCAGAGCACAGACTGAAAACTACTGTACTTGTTCATATCTGGGTCAGGTAGGTCCATTTAGTTTGCAGTTCTGTGATTTGGTATCTGGATCTCTTTTGTGCCTGGCTAAGAAGAGCCAGTGCTGTTTTCTCACTTGTCTTAGTACAACGTGCGTCTGATCAACATAGTCATTACCTTTTGATTGATAGCTAATATGTACTTAACTGCTGTTTTTCTTCATTCTCCGTGCAACCAGGAGTGGAAGATAGCCTATTTTCAAAAGAACTTACATTCTTCATTATAAGGATATGGACAAATGGAATTGATTCTTATAAACTCTTGATTCAGAACAAAACAAAACAAAACTCTGATGATCCTGCATTCTGATTTTCTTGCTTGACTAGTGTTTTAGGTCATTATAATTTATGGAACATTGTGACTCTCTTTCTCACTTTCCCAAATGCACAGGCCAGATTAACACTTACTGCCAGAACATCAAGGAGTTCACTGCCCAAAATTTAGGCAAACTCTTCATGGCCCAGGCTCTTCAGGAATACAACAACTGAGAAAAGAAAGTTTCCAGAAAAGGAGTTAACCTGGACTCTTGAGATCACATTGGGCCACTTCTTGGAAGAAATACACTTGCATATTGAAGTCTTTCCAGCTAATAATAAAATAATAAAACAACCTTGACTGCCTGCTCATTTGATTTTAGACACATCTAGCCTTTTATTTTTGTTTTGCTTATGCTGTTTGTCTCCAAAAGATAAAACAGATTTGATCAGAAGCTTCATCAGGCTCAGACCTGCAGGCTCCGTCACCTTTTCTACTACCTCTGAGGTGCCACATTTCAACATAGAGTCCAGTGCTGCTTGTCCCAACTCCTGACCCAGAGGCCCTGGCACACTGTGAATTCTTGTGCTTCGTTCTACCAAATTGGTGCCCCTGGAAGGCCAGGCCTTGTGTGCTTGCCCAGGCAGCCCGCATCCCCAAGCCTCAAACTGCTGGGCGTGCTTCTTATTGGTCTGTTGTTTCGTTTCCACAGGTGATGGTCTGCCAGTACCATTAATGCCAGGTCATTAATTGGCCACTAGAATTAAGGGAAAAAAAAAAAAAATCACCAAAGGAACCGTATTTCGTATGAAAAAGAAATTCATTCTGTGTATTTATTTTTTATTTAGGACTTCATGTTTATCTTTCCATACCATGAAGTATAATTCTGCTGACATGGTGTTTTATAAGTGGGGAAAGAAGAATTGGAAGAACAGTACTCCATGGGGGGAGGGGGGCTTTTAATCTCAGATTTGAAAGATAATCAGAAATCCTGCTGTGTGTAACACCAAAATCCGTGAGGGGTACAACTGGCGGAAGTGTGCCTGTGAGACTCTATTTAGTGATTTTCATCTTGAAGACATGGCCCATCGGAAGATGATCAGAGAGAACGGGTTAGGGATAAGGAGAGTTGAGAAGTCTTTTTTTTTCCCCTGGCAGCATTGTTCTGGAGGTACTGCTGAGGCTCTGGGAGCAGGCAGCTGGATGGAAACCTGACCTTTTTCCCTCTGGGGTGTACTTAAACAAGTTGCTTAACCTCCATGTGCTTCACTTTCCTCATCCAAACAAGATGTGAAAAGGGGACAGGCATATTGCCCTGTGGGCGGGTGTGAATACTGAAGAAATTTATCGAAGATTCGGGTGAAGTGCACAGAATGTTCAGTGGTTGGTACGTAGTGGAGGCTCAGTATGGACTGTGATGACGGACATACTCTCAAGTTCTCTGGGATGTTGGGTTGTTAGCAAGCTCTTGCTTTTAAAAAGCTGTGGCCCTTGAACATTCTCGAATTCAGGTACTTGCTCACATGAATTAATTTTTCTAGGATAAATTCCTAGAAGTGGACCTGCTGGTCAAAGATTATATAAAAATTCTAAGGCTTTTTAACTGTATTGCCAAATTACCTTCAAGCAGTTTGCACTCCTGCCCATGCTGCTGCCTGATGATTGGAGTCAACCCGTGCTTGAGTGTGGTCATATTAGGTAGAGGAGAGGTATTGATAAACAAAACTGGTCCTGGTCTCCGTCCTTGTGGATTGTATACTCTGTTGGTTTATTTCCTTGCATTCGAGTTGCCTAGATTTGGAATTCTATTGTGAGTTAAACAAAGCACCCTTGAAGTGTCAAAGAGCAAACTAAAAGGAAAGTCCTTTCAAACGTAAACTTAATTACTGTTTTCTTCATGGTGTAAGATTAATGTAACATGATTCAATTATATTCTTTAAAGGTGTGGTTATTTCTTACATTCCATATGATTATTTCAATACACATAACTGAGAGTAACACATAACTCAGAGTAACACACTTAATGGAAGATTTCAGTAGTTTTCGGGTTAGGAATTACTGTATTGGGAAAAACTGTTTAGGGAAACATGTCAATGGAAATTAAATCTGCACAGTATGTAGTGTTAAGGAAGAGCTTCTGTTCGGTGTTTGATTTGAGTGCTATATTCTGACATTTTTCAGGAACAAATACGTATGGTTCATCTTCTATAAATATTTGCAGTTTCTTCACGTTGAAATGAGAAAAGCTTATAAACTGAGTACCGGGTCTAATAAATCACTCACTTACCCAAGAACAAAAAGACAGAAAAAGCTAGCATGTTAATCTAATGGAAAATTAAATGTGACAAATCAAAAAAGTAAAATATACCTGAATTTGACCCCATAATCATTGATAATGCTTTGTAAGGTTCAAGTAGATGTAGGACTATTTTTAATTGAAAATACCTGAGAGAATGAGTCTTTAGCCTACCCCAGATACCTTGTTTTTTAAAATACCGAGGTAAACGAAAATAACCTTTCCTCCATTTTTGGAAACTTGGAAATTCGGATGTGGTTATCTAATGTTAACTTAATTATTTTTGTTTTAATTTCAAATTTTAATGTTTTCTAAAATGTTTCTACGTTGTTCACACTGTGTTTTTGTAACACAGTCTTTGGAAAACCTAATTGAAACCTTCATTTCAAACCATACTGGCACTGAATGCTGGAGTGGATATTGGAGTGTTGTGAGAGAATTATTTGAATTTTAAACTCCATTTTATAGTAAACATTTTCTCATTCATATTAGATGTATACCATTTATTAATTTTTTCCCTTAATCTCATTGGGCCTCTTTTTCTATGATCTATCATAGAAATGGGGCAAGGGTGTTTAAAGAGAAAATACTAAACTGGGGTCAAGCCAGATAGTTGTAGGGCTTATTTTAGCAAATGACTCAAGTGCCCATCTGTAGAAAGCATGATCAAGTCGTCAGTGCCTTGGACAGTGCTTTGGTCCTTCTCAACAGAGGATTCCTTCTGTTGTGACAGTGGTTAGTAGATAAGTAGGGGAAGAATGAAGATCCTGAGCCTCTTAAATTAATGTTTACAAAGATGAGAGAAAAGCAGTGGGTGGTTTCTGCATCCCGTAGTCTAAGACTGCGCAGTGGGAAAGTTAGAAGTGGCTTACTGTGTGGTGACTTCCAAATTAGAATCTGAACCTCTTTGCATGGATTGGAACAGGGATATTCCAGATTCTTGAGACAGGGAGGGAGAGACTGGGGAGCCAGAGCTACCGGGAAATTACAGTTTGCTGGAGCAGACAGCTGTGGCCTGATACCCGTTGACTTGAGCTTTCTTTTTACATAGAAAAAAAAAAAAAAAAAAAAGCCTGGTTGGCCTTACAGTAGAATACATACATAATGGCTATACCAAAAGTTCAGTAGTGATTTTAGGGATAAAAATCCTGCAAGCAGAAATGGTTTCCAAGAGCCACCGCTACCAGTTTGGGGAGTTTGGGCCAATCCATAGGGGTTTGAGCTGTCCTAGACAATTCTTTGATTACCTGTATTCTTATTCTCAGAGGCTGTTAAGCCCTCACATCTGCTGTCACATGATTAGTTTATTAGCGTCACAATTTGATTCAGTACGACTGATGTTAATATTTGGATTTTCTTACAACTGTGGGTTAGGCAACCCATTTTCAATTCTTTGATTGAATTGATGGCAAGCAGTCTACTAAAGATAGGATGTAGCCTCAGAGTCTTACTAACTTAAATATCTCCTGGAACATTCGTGAATTGAGGGGATAGTAGATGGGGTACTGAATCCATCCTTACAGTAGGGTTTGCTGGAAGCCCTTTTCAGTAGGTTGCAGATACATACTTAGTTTTGTTTCTAAGTGTATCTTCCCCTTCAGGGAGAAAAAAAAAAAACAAACTATAAGAAAATTCTCATCCACTGGTGTTATACTATAAAAAAGGTAAAAATGATGTTCTCTTTTAATCCCCAAATTACTGTTTCTACATTTGGACGAAAGTGAAGGACTCTAGCACTTGTTCATCAGACTCGTAACAATACAGGGTGGCCTGTTTCTCCCTATTTAAAGTTTAGTTGATTGCAGTAGGAAAATATTGCTTCTGGCATCTGTGTCAACCGCAAGACATAAACTCAGGTGTCACTTCTATTTCCTTCAGTAATATTTTTTTTCATTGACCCCTTTCCAGGGCACAGCCATTTCTGGCACCTTCCATCTTCCTTTGTGAACATGGAGGCAAAGGATTTGTTTAACTTTTCAGCAGTGTTTACCGCTTCTGACGGTAAATGGTCCTTGCCTTTTCTTCTCGGACTGTAGTCTCTGTTGCCAATGTTTTACTTTGTATGTATTGGAAACAGCTCTTATTTTGTCAGATCCCCCGAGTAATCTTTCCCCACCTTTGTTTATCTTGTCATTTGGCTTTCACTTGCTTAACTCATTCCTAGATTCAATCTGCCTATGATTTGTTAGTTTTGATTCTTGCCCTTCTCCAGTTTGAGGTTTTTAAATTGCATTTTATTTTTTAAAATAGTCACAAAGATTTTAATTTTTCCTTGATCTGATCATGTATCTCTGAATGTTATAATCCTCCAATCAGGCAGGCAAGTGTCCCTGTAACCTCATCTCCTACATCACAGTGGTGAGGGTCTATTTTTCTCTTTGATGCGTGCAGCTCCCATTATTGGTAATGAAAGGTCTTCATGTGCATTAAGGGGAAACTAGACCTCTAATGAGATACAGAGAGGAATTGCAGCTGATGATTTCCACTTCTAGCCCACTGTACTATAACAGAAATGCACTCTCAGGAGGCAATGGGCCAAAGAAATACAAAATGCATGTGCTGCCTACGTAGAATATCTAGTCTGGTCTTAATGGACGGGTGGTATTGTTTTGGTGTTTAGTCCATATTTGCCGACGGGGACCTTTATTATGGAGGCAAAAGACTCAGATACTTGAAGAAAGTGAATAGACTAATTACACTGCATTTGAAATAGCTTTTAAGGATGATCTCTTACATTAATATATTATTTTACAGTCCACAAAGTACTTGTATATTTTCTCATTTAGCATGGGAAAGGAGGACGCATTATGAAGCCAATGTACTTGGTACTGAGAATCTGAAAATACTAAGGGACTGAGAAACATAATATAATTCCTGCTTAAAGATGATAAAACCAAACCGAAAAGGTGACTGACTAAAGCAGACCAGCTCCTAGGTGGCAAGTGCTTGGTATAACTTGCCTTCTCAACACAGCTCAAGGAAAGTAGTTCTCATTTCAACATGGGTTCCCCTCTGTGGTGAACCACTCCCCTCCCTCCCCTCACCACTTTCAGGGAACTGTTTCACCCTCTACTGCGGTAATTCACCACACCCCCTAAATTTATAGGCTCCCAGTGTCCATGTTTGTAATTGAACCCTTTCTGATTATGTACAAGACAATGAGAATCAGGGGTTCCAGTGTCCATTCAGGCTCATTTCTCGAGTAGAGCATATCTAACCTCTTGTAACCATTTGTGTTATAAGGCTGAGTAGCAGAGCAGAGTGTAGGGGAAGAAGCCGAGAGGAGCAAAAATGAAAGCATGCTTCCATGTCCTTAACACTTGGGTTTTCTGTTTGCAGTCCCTTTCTGTCCCTGTTTGCATTCCTGCCCTTGGGTCTCAAAAAGCATATTTGAATCTTCTTACTAACACTGCCTTTTTGTTTCTTCAGCACCTTAGAGTTGGTTTCTGTTGCTTTCAACCTCAAAAATACCTAACCCAAGTCATGTATATGCCAAGGCTTGTTTGCTATTAGGCCTAACCGATTTGAGAAGACACAAACTTAAGAGGTAACAGGAGAATAAAAGTAACTTGGCAAATACATTAATAGAATTTTAGAGCAGGAGGGCACCTAGCCTGATGTCACGGCCACCACAAACCTCACATCCAGAGATGTGGGAACAGGCTCCAAGAGCTTTCACTATTGTTTCCAAAATAGCCTAGATTGTTGACTCCTTTTTAGTGTTATTCTATGTGTCAGTATTTTTTCTTTCTTGATTTGATATTTGTATGTGTTGCAAAACGATCACCACAGTAAGTCTAGTTAACAGAATCTTTTTCTTGTGATGAAGACTTTGAAGATCCACTCTTCAGCATCTTTGGAATATGCAATATAGTCTGAACGATAGCTACCCCGCTGCACATTACATCCCCATGACTAATAACTGGAAGTTTATAACTTTAGGATTTCTTATACCCATTTTTGCTCACCCTGCAACCCCCGTCAGCATTTCTTAAAGAGCTCAAATGCCGCCCAGTATACACTGAATCTTTCTGGTAGGGAGATGCTCTCTGATGACACCATGGAGTTGAGGTGTGTTTTCTACAACATTTGGAGCACAAAGGTTGCACATTCTCAAGAAGGAACAAGGAGTTAAGGGCTAATTAAAAACCTCTTGGATATCTGGGTCATCTTGACTGTTCCATCTGGGAAGTGGATGGAAGAGGTGAGTTTTTGCTTCTTTGCTGGAGATTGGTGGTGTCAGCAGGTGGTGGGGTATTCTAAATTTGGTCCGAGATGAAAACATTTCAGGCAAGTGAAACTAAGCTAGATTCTTTTGACAGTAAAGTTACTTCTTTAGAGATGCAGATGTCAGTTTTATTAAAGTATAAAGCAGCATTGCAAAAAAAAAAAATAGTTGAGGGTGTTTGTGTGTATGTGTTTTTAACAGCTACTCTTAACAGAACACTTTGGAAAAGTATAACTCACCTTTGCCTCTGCCTTCTAAACTTGAGATAGAATGCTGTGTAGAGTCCATTCCCTCCCACTCCCAAACTTAGAGAAGGAGGGAAGCAAGAGCAATTTGTTAGGAACAAAGACATTTGCATCTGTGATGTTCACGTCATCCTGTTCATGCTTCTGTGAATTCACAAATGTACAGAAATTGAGAAATCATCTCTGGTAGGAGAGGAAGAAAGGGAAGGTGTTGATTTTGTTTTTTGACAAAGCCCTGATGTGGCAAATCTCAGATGACAATCTCTCATCTTGTTTCAACGGACTGTGGCAACTGTGGGGCGCTCTTCTGAAAGTGATTAGAGCTTGGCCATGCAAATCCTCCACGGATTCTGAATAAATTCAGTGTTAGCAGTAAATCATTGCTCCCGATTGAAAGTGCACTTGGACAAAAAGATGATTTTCTCCTGATGTTCTCTAGTACTAGATGCTTGCCTCTCATTACCTTTCAGAAGAAAAGTCAACCAACCTACCAGCCAACCAGTAAGAGTGGCATTTTTCCTTAAAGAGAACTGAGTGCTACTTACCCTGTTGGTTTAGCACTTTTGAGTCTCTGTGTCGAAGTCGGCAACTGGGTTTTAGCTCTGCAAATGGAGAATCATTGTGGGATGAAAGTAGAACATAAACTTAACACTTTCGAAAGGGTGTTCATTCAGCAGATAAATGTGCCAAATACCGTGTTCAATACTGGGAATGAAAGTGCACTAAGCCCTGACCCTCAAGGGGCTTACCCAAGGGCAGTGGTTCTCTAAGTGTGGCCCCTGGGGTAGAATCACCCTGAGCTTGTTGGAAATGCAGATTCTCAGGCCTCGACCCAGACACACCAAATAAGGAGCTTCTTGGTTGGTGCCTCACAACCTGCGCTTTAACAGCCACCCTGGGTGATTCCTGTGCTTGCTGGTTTGTTCTGGAATAGTGGTTCCTGGATCTGGCTCTGTGTCATTAATGCCTGGAGAGTTTTTGAAAAGTTAGATCGTGAAATAAGGCCCGGGAATCTTTTGTTTTTCTGTTTTTGTTTGTTTTTTAAGTTGCCAGAGATGATTTTGGGAAGGCGTCGCAATCAAGTGACCACTTTTATTAGAAATTAGGAGTAATAGGTCGTGGAGAAGGAAAGGCATTCCAACAGAGCCAAGAGAACCCAGGCTTGCCGAGGAGGAAGCAAAGGCTGGATGGAGCCACAGGTCCAGGGACTTGTGTGCCATGTCGGGGCGGTGGGGGGTGAGAGGGAGTCTCTGGCTCCCAGCAGGGCAGACCAGGTGTGCAGGGAGCCTGATTCAATAGCGGGGCTTTGTTTACCCAACTGTGATTGCAGCAGCCACCTGCAAGCCGCGGTGTCATGTACTACAACAGAAAGGACAGCAAGAGTGGGCCGCTTCATAGCGTTGCACCAAACAAAGCCTTAGTGACATGAAATCTGTGTTGAATCTCGGCAGCAGGATGGAGAGGAATTGTGACAATCTGCCTCCTACCTTCACCCTCAGCTTCCCCTAACTAGGGTCAAGGAGCCGGATTTTTTAAAAAGGAAAAAAAGAAAAGGTTCAAATATGTATTGTTACTATTTCTTCTTTAGCAAAAATGTAATTGTTAAACACAAGACCTGTAATTTATGGTGAAAAGTATATTGATGTTGGAATAAAATCACCACACTGTTCTCTGCCTTTGTATTCAATCGAAATCACATGCAATTCTGTTTGAACTGTTATCTCCAAAGTAGGACCCATTTAATCTTTGGAGAAGTTTCTTGTGCATTGAGCACCATTGGTAGTGTTAGACCAGAGCATGCAAAATGTTCGGCATTCAGAGAAGGGGTTTCTTGAGCACCTTTACAAAATTGGCAGGGAGAAGTGCATTTTTAGCAAACTGCAGGATCTCAGCCTGAGATTCAGAGTAGAGGCTGCATGGACCGCCTGGGGGAAGCCATATCCGCATACCTGGAGGCAATCGAAACAAATCATTGGAGACATTAAAAATAGAGTTCTCTTTCTTACTGCCAATATTCCCTTTCTTCCTCTCTACTTCAATTTTTTTTTGGTAGTGTTTTCTGAAATGCTTTTTTTTTTTTTTTTTTTTTTTTTTTTTAAGAAGCATATAGAAATTTAGATTTAATTTGTTACAGCTTGCATTTAAAACTCTGGAAAAATGAGAAATAATTGGAAGATAACAGTAGCAGCTGCCTAACCAGTTGTTTCAAAATATGGCAATAAAATATTAAACTTGAGACTTGCTATTTTTGTGCATGGATGTCTGTCATTGGTTATGATAGATTTCTAACCTCCCTACCAAGTTAATATTTTAGGAGGGGTTAGGGGAGGATGCTTATGACAAGTTGTGGACTTAAATATTATTCCTGGAGAAAATTTGTAATAAATGAGGCCCTGACTGTAAACTTTACATATACTAGCAATTATTCTCTTTAAAGGGGGGGGTGGGGGGCGGTGCAGGGAGGGAAAACAGCCAAGCACATTGCTTAATTGACCTGGACTTAAAAAAAAAAAAAAAAAAAGGCAGCCTCAGATTTTGGATACTACTATTGGAAAAGAGCCTGCGACTGATTCGGCACATAAATCCTAAGAACTTTGACTTAGAGGGAGAGTGAGCAGTTCTGATGGGAGACGCAGTTTATTTGCATTACAAATGGGAGGTATGGGATGGTTAACGTGTATTAAATGAACATCCAGTGCCATGTAAGGATGGAGTTTCATTATTCCTGTAAATGGAATTAGCCTGCAGCAGCAGCATGGACTATTCAGGTTATTTTAGCGAAAATGGAGTTTCATTTGTCCATGTAGCAAGGTACAGTGAGTCTCAAATTGGGCATGCCCAGAGCAGTTGTGTGGCCGTTTGGAGGGGACAGGAGATGGTGGCAGTCAGGGAAACGGGGGACTGCAGTGCCTGTGAAGTGTTGCAACCTCTCAGGTGGGGATGGAGGGACTGAAGTGTTTCCCAAATGGGTCCCAAGGAAGACTAGTTTTGTGGGATATTTATAGGTGCTACTTGGGGTGGGGAAGAACCCCAAAAACTTTCCTGACCACATAACCTCGGGAAAAGTTTGCTTTAACAGCATTAGATTGGGCTCCTCAAGATTTGCACAACCTTTAATACCTAAAGCGAAGTATAAAGTTTTAAGCAGCAGTGGCTGCCCTACAGCTACAGCTGGGTAGCATCTGAGTACCTTCACTTAACTGTGTTGATGTTTTCATATCTTTAAAATAGAAATTTCTAGGATTTGACCTACAATAAATGGCAATTTTATATGGTTCAGCCTAATTCCATTAACACACCATGTGTGTATAATAATGTCCACCTTATATGATTGTGGGGAGAATTTAATAAGGTGACGTGTGTAAAACTTTCTGCACTCAAAGTAGCAAGCTGGTGGTTGTGTAGACTATGTGACCCAAACAATGACCAACAAGCCCTTGTCTCTAGCAGTAGCTCCTGGACGGTTATGGGATTCCAGGGAGTGTGGCTAAAGAGCTAGGGTCAGCAAGCTTTTTTCTACAAAGAGCCACGTAGTAAATACTTACGGCTTTGTGGACCATAAGGTCTCTAGCAACTATTCCGCCCTGCTGTTCCAGTGGAAAAACAGCCACAGACAGTATGTAAGTAAATGGGTGTGGCTTGTGTTCCACTAAAACTTTATTTATAAGACTCTGGTGAAGGTCTGTATTTGGCCCATGGGCTGTAGTTTTCTGACTTACTTTAGACGAAGGAAAACAGTGAGTTGTAAAGATAAGACTGACTTGGGTATTTGGAGACCTAGGTTTTGTTTCCAGATCTGCTACTGCCTGTGAAGTTGACTTTTTTGAGTCTTACCTGGTTTATCAAGTGGCTTTGTATTTTGTGCTCTGATAGAGTTATAAACTAAGAATAGCATGGAAGGAGATGCCATAAAGGCAGTTTGAAACTTACGCAACCATATAGCATTTTTCTAAGGCTATTATCTGTTCATTTATTCATCTGTTCAATAAGCTCTTTTTTAGTATCCTCTGTGGATCAGTACTTACATGTTTGTGAATAAGACAGATATTGCCCGTGTCCATGTGAAGCATATATTCTTCTTGGGTATTTATTTTTGGAACATTGTTAGGATTTAAGTGCTATAAGAATTGTTGATTATTCACCTTTTACAGAAAACCCTTTGCCCTGAGAAGAATAGAGCAAGGTAAATGAGAAGGTGAGTTCTTCAAATATAATGTTAGTCCAGAGAAGAGATTGACTTTTCCCAAGATACTAACTGAATAGGACTTAGGATGAAGTCAGGCTTAGTTGGTATTTGAGCTTTAGCTACAGTCTTGTATATACGAATACTATATTCTGTTTATACAGCAGACTCTGCCTCTAGCCACAGATGTTTCCGGCACCTGGTTAATTTATCCAGGAAAGGCCAATGCTCATTAAGGCTCCCAAGTCCCAGAGCTAAGTTTTATGGGTGGGGAAACTGAGGTACTGAAATTGGTTATGGGATTGGCTCAGATCACAACTAGCTGGATGTAGGACTCTGGCCAACACAACTGGCAGGTCCTAGGAATGAGACCAAGGTCTCCCTCCCTGGGACTCCCTGACTTTCAAGAATGGCTGAGGCTTCTCAGACCCCCATCTCCAATTAGGCTTACGAAATATTAGAGGGGCTCAAGTGGAGACCCTGCCGGGAGAGAACCTGTTTTGACAAAGGAGAGGCTTGAATCAGGAAACCAGATGTGGCTTCAGGGCCAGAGAGCTCTGGCAGCATCCAAGCTGTGAGTCCTAGGCTGCAGTCTGTCAGGGACGTGCAGGACATGTGCAAACAGGGCCTCTCTTCTTCCTTTCGCTAGCTGCTTTCTAATGTCCCCTGAGTGGCCCATATCGAGGTTGCCTCTCGGTGGAGACCTATCCTGGAAGCAAAGTGGATTCCTGCCTAGATGGTTGTGATGTCATCTGCCACTTTGAGTTTTACTGAGCACGTGCAGAGGTGGAGCAAGATGTCTCACTCTTTCACCCAGTCGTGGTGGTGGTCAAGCCTGAGGGCGAACTAGAACCTCCCAAAGTGGCCCTGGGGGTTGGGAGGTTGGGAGTGTTAGGCATCGTTTGAATGAGCTTATTTAATACTAGAGTTTACTTTTATACCTTGGATGTGATAAAAAGAGAATCTGTTGGTTTTGTAGTTTGCCCATCTTGGCATTTGTCTAAGTGAACTACCAAAAGGGAAGCTCATTCACATTTTCTTGGCCACTTGGGGTAAGCAGTCATTCTAAAAATTGTTGGGAAGACTGGGAGATTTTAATGTTTATTAAGGAAAAAGAAGGAGACAAAAATAGACTCTTTTCTAGTTGCCTGGCTGAGACGACCAGCCCAGAGCTGGGGATTCTGGACACAGTCACAGCAATAATGTGAAGACTGAAAATAATAAAGTGCTGTGTCTTTGAAAGGGGACCGTCCCAGCTTTCATCAGTGACAAGACTGGTTAGTGAGTAGGCTTTGCATTGTGCTTGGAAAGCCAACTGACTTGGGTTGGCCAGACCTGGTGAGAGCTGGAAATGTCAGAGCAGACCTGCTGCTGGGACCTAAGGTCCCCGAAGCTTAACTCCAGCAAGTAAATAAGTCATAGATGTTCCTGGGTGGTGTGAGGTCCAAGAGGCAGGGCCTCACCAGCTCTACATGTCAAGGTCACACTTAGCATCTGGCGCTGTTCAAAGGTTGTTTTGACTTTCTTTGAAAGGTTAGAAGGAGGTGCAAAACTCCTATTTACATACACTAGTTTTAAGCCACCAAGACTTAGGGTTTTTTGTCACCACAGCAAAACTTAAACTGTCCTGACTTACTAAGTTTCAATATCCTCATCTTAGAATGGAGTAAGATTAACCTCATACAGCTATTGTGAGAATTCAATAAATTAATGCTTATAAATTATATAGCCAATGCCTTACATGTACAAGGTACTCCATAAAAAGTAGCCATGTTGATACTGATGTTGCAGTGTTGAGAACAGTTTTTCCTTCAGCCATTGGCATGGTTACCTAAAATACAAAGGCTCTGAGGAATGGGACATTGATACTGATTCTGTAGGGTATGTTCTCAGAGTTGATTTTCCAGAAGTTGAGTTAGATTTGCTCTGCTTCATCCACACTCTCTTGCATGTCTGCAAGCATATATTCATTTTATGCATATTAATTGAGTACCTCTTACACACCAGGCCTTGTGACAGGCCCAGGAGAAGCAGTGGGGAATAAGTGGGAATTACTGTCCACATCAGCCTGAGTCCTCTGGGTCCTCAGGGAAGCGGATGCCCTTTGGGAGAAAAAGCGGAGGGACCTGGGGTGGAGGGAGGCGGAGAGAACCTTCAGATGGCCCTGCGAAGGAGAGAGAGTAGGGAGGAACATAGGTAGCGAGAGTCTCAGACAGCGGCCCTGTTCTAAGAAAGTTTTGGCCTGTGGGAGGAGCCCCACATCTGGCAGGAATGATCTGCATTCAGTGCTTATCCTAGGTTAGTGGCTGGGAATAGCCTATGGGAAGCAAGGACTTAGCACATCACTTTGGTGGGTTAAGGGCACAGGAGCTGGCACCAGTTGTCACTTACACCCAGGCCCCGCCCTGGGCAGCAGGAGACCTGAGTGGCAAATTTTTAGGGCCACCACACTGCCTTCATGGAGTTTACAGTTTGGAGCGGGAGATAGGTATTAAATAATCACGTAAACAATGAATGACTTGCAGTTGTGATTAGAGCCATGGAAGGGAACTACAGGAGGCCACACGATGGTATCACATAGAGCCTGCCATTATGAAAGGTTGGGAAGCCATCCTGGAGGAAGGGATTTCTTGGGGCTGATGTTAGAAAGACAAGCAGGGTTGGGCCAGGTGAAGAGAGGCTGGAGGCATATTCCAGACAGAATGAGAGGCAGGAGCATTCCAGGGAGAAACAGAGAGATCATAGAGTTGATGTCTAGCAAATTGTCATAGAAATTCTGGGGGATTGGGACACCTGGGTGGCTCAGTTGGTTAAGCATCCAACTCTTGATCTTGGCTCGGGTCATGATCACACGGTTCGTGAGATCAAGCCCCACTTTGGCCTCTGTGCTTACAGTACAGAGCCTGCTTGGGATTCTCTGTCTTCCTCTCTATTCTTCCCCTGCTCGCTCGCTCTCTCTCTCTCTCTCTCTCTCTCTTTTTCTATCTAAAATAAACATTAAAAAAATCTGGGGCCTTAAAAAAGGATCATTTATATTCTTTCCTGATGTTCTTTCCTTTGGGATTCAATGGTTGTATTTTTTTCTGGGACGAAGAACTGGCCCCTTCCCCACCATGCATACGTTCTTAAGAAGACCCAACTGAGACTTTTTACATCAAGTTTCAAAGAAGTCAGGGTTTATCTACTTCTTGGAGGATTGGGAATACTGGCTTTATTGATAAAGAATTTATCAGGCCACTGATACCAAGGACATCTCAATGTTGAGGAGAGGTCCCAGTCATCTCCACTGTATTGGAAAATGGTGAAATGCTAAAACAGGTTATAAAATTAGTCCTGTGAGTGCATCTCAAGTGCACAATATGTCACTTGAATGTTTGGAGATGGACAGCAAGAGTCTAAACATGAGGTTGATGGGACACCCCACACTGCCTCCTAGCCATAGGCTCTACTGAAATTTCTGTGTGTGGGTGGCTCTGTGCAGGTCATGGAGATGACAGAGGATGGCTTGTGTGCACCAACACAGATTCATGCAGGTCGATGTTGAGTGAGAGGGGCCAGGAGAGATCTAGATCTCCTGACTTTTCTATGAGCCTTTCCCTGAAATCTATCACTTTTCTTAAACACTAGAAACCTTAACTGACTTCTAAAATAGGCTAGTGTCCTTAAAACCTGTTTCCCTTCACCTGACTGCCCCAGCTGGACCCTCTGACCTGGATAATCAAGGACACCTGTCATAAGAGTGTCTCTGATGATTCCAGGCTTTTCAGGACAGGAGACGTATCTTGAGTGCTGACGTTGTTTCCATTTAGCTTCCGTGCCCCTGTTGGAGACTTTGTCTTTTCCACCTCTGCCTTAAATATATTACCACCATGTATAACTCTCAGCACCCTTCTCATGGGAGAATAACATTTTTAATATTACTTAAATCGGCTCTGTGTGGTGAAGCGTTCAATTCGGTTTTCTGCCAGTCTGTGCACCTGAAGAATGATTCTTATTAGATTACAATCTGTCTTAGGCTGTATTAACGTCTAGTGTTTTATCTGCTCTCTCTCATGAGAGGAATACTCCCTCCCACACTCCCTCCATAGCTTGTTTCCAAGTCTGTGCATTTCACTGTGCATCTGCTCTTGCTTTACCCAGGCCTGAGTAGCCGCTGACAGTGATTGGCAGAAAAGGGTTTCCAAGAATATTTTAAAAAGAAAAAAGAATGAAAGGGAAGAGGGAAGAAAGGAAGAAAAGCAAACCAAGTAAGAGAGAGAGGGAGAGAAAGAGAGAAGTTTGCTGAAGAATGACAAAGAACAAATAGGCCTCCTCTTGCTGTATATGATTGATTGTGCAGACCAAGATGCTGGCCTTTTGAGTTACAGCTACCAGCTGGCACTCGCTGCATCACCCATATGACACCCTTATTTGGAACAGATAAATTCTGTATTTAAAGTGCTGACTGGGGTGTTTCTGGCTTGCATTTTCTCAGCGCCTACTTGGCTTAGAAGAACAAAAGTCCGGGGTTTGTAAGGGGAAGGAGGGTGAGTGTGGGGCCATCGTGGTTTCTGTGGCTCACCCCACCATGTAAATGGTGGTTTAGATAGAGTCTCGATCCAGAGAGGATAGGTGGGCCAGCTCTTACCTCCGTTCACTTTGTTGTCTCTTTTCCCCTTCCTACTACCATTCCTTCTGGAAGACAAGTCTTAGGTAGTGTCTCTGAACCAATAGAGAAACCATATGGAAAATGTAAGCCCCACAGAATAATTCTCTAGGTGGTGCAGGTAGATGCCTTTTATGACGTGATCTTTCTGAAATGGAGCCCTCAAAATAACCCTCCCACTGCTGAAGATGTTCTGTCAACTCCCTACTGCCCTCTGGATATGCCCCACTTTGAGCTCTGACTTTGCCCCCCTGCAATTTGGTAGGCAAGGAACTTTGAGAACTGGCCCCTGAGATACCCTTCAACATCTTGTGCTGCTTCCCTCAGGCACACCTTCTGCACCATATGAGGTAGCAAGCAGGGTCCAATCAGGAAAATAGTAACTCTGTGAGTGCTCACAACAGAAGGGATTGAATGCAGGGAATTAGCCAGGTAAAGGGGGGCTGAGAAGACAACAGGTGTTGATGTGGCTGTCAGATTAGCAAACAGAAAGGCATAGGTGTAGAGACAAAGGCCACAAATGGGGCCTTGGTCACCTGGCAGAGGCAGGGATCATGTAGGCCTTTCCTGCAGAAGTCATTGATGAGACAGAGCTGCCTAAGTCAGAGAATGAGAGAGAGAAATATTCTGGATTTTTCTTTCTCCTTCTTTCCTGTTTTGGTTAGCTCAGGCTGCCATAACAATACCACAGACTGGGTAGCTTAAACAACAGACATTTATTTCTCACAGTCCCGGAGGCTGGATGTCCAAGATCACCTGGCCTTTCCCCTGTGCATGGAGAGAGAGAGAGAGAGAGAGAGAGAGTGCGCGCTCTTGGTGTCTCTTCCTCCTATGAGATCACCAGTTCTTTCAAATTAAGGTCCTGCCCTTTTGATCTCAGTTAACCTTAATTACCTTTTAAAGGCTCTGTCTCCGGATACAATCACACTGGGGGTTAGGGCTTCAATATCTGAATTTTGATGGGAAAAACTTCAGTCCATAACACTTCCTATCCCCTACCAGGACCTCCCATTGGTCAAAGCGGTGGTTGACGTGGGAACCTGGGAAATGCAGCCTCCAGGGGTCAGGGCCTGTGTGATAAAGACAAAGCATAGGGTCAGTGTTGGGTTGAGTTGCATTGGGTGTGTGTGTACGTGAGTGGTGTTCATGTGCTCAAAATTGGGCTTCGAGTAGAAGGGGAGTGGAGAAATGGATGGTGGTTGGGCAACCAAAAGTGTCCAACCTCAGAGTGATACTGAATCTCAGTTTCTGGAACTGTGTTTCTTGCATGTTCATGTTTTCTCTGCCTGGAACCCTCCCCATCCCCTTTTTTGCTTTACAACCACTTTGCCCAGCTGACTTCTCACCAATGCCATTACATCTGTAGGTTATGTTCTTAAATGCCAGGCACTGTTCTAGGCTCTGGTAACATAAAGCCAGTCCAGTGTCCACCTTCATGGAACTTACAATCTGGTTGGGGGGAAGTGAGGGGCGAAAATAAAGAAATGAGCAAATAATAGTACTTCAGATGGGGATATAAGAGTGGAGAAAAATAAATCAAGGTGGGGAAGACTGGGAATGCCAGACGAATCGGTGGTGTACCTGTATTTTATGCTACATTGGCCAAGAAGTCCTGAGAAATAAGTAGTGTCTAAGCAAAGAATTTCAGGACAGGAGTCCTGAGGGTTGCTATATACCTAATAATGCCCCGCCCCCCAGATATGTCTACATCCTAATTTCTGCAATCTGTGACTATTTCCTTACATGATAAAGGGACTTTGCAGGTGTGATTATATTAAAGATTTGCAATGGGCAAATTACTTTGGATTCTCTTAGTGGGCCCAAGGCATCACAAGGATGCTTATAAGAGGGAGATAAAAAGGTCAGAGTCAGTAGTAGGAGATATTATGACCAAAGTAAGACGTTGCAGTGATGTGAGGATGGGCATATAGGTGGCCCTTCTAGGAGTTGGTAAAGCAACAGTGGGAAGCCCATACACAGGTATGGGAAGAATGTTCCAGACAGAGGGGCAGCAGGTACAAGTGTCCTCTGGTAGGAGGTTCCTGGTATGTTGATTCTATCTTATGATCAGCACTTTTTGCCTCTCCACTCTCCCAACACCCAGGCCTTACCTCACTATTAAAATTGCTGGTTGCTTTGTGTTTCTCCCCCTCTGACTATAAACCCCTTGAAAACAGGGACCTAGAGTTTTTCATTGCTTTGTCCCCAGTGCTGGCACAAAGTGAATACTTAAAAAAAAAATGCTTTATTTTAGAAGTTGAAGACTCTTCAGGAAATTCTATCTGTGTGTACAAACCCATGGGACCACATGATGGCCTGTAGAGTGGTTTCTTGGGTATTTATGTACCCACTGTCATCTGGATTGTGGACTGGGCAAAGAAAGATACATGATGGGGTACAAAGACTGACTGTCCTCATGGGTTTGAGAGTACTGAGCCGAGGTAATGACATGGCTTCCCTCGTCATCGATGACGTGGTCACAGGCCTGTTCTTTGTGTGAGGGTATTTATTAGTGAGGGTCGCCCGTTAACAGTGATGGGGGTCAAGAGATCACTGTTGTGGCTGGGGGACACCTAGGCCTTAAGGTCACCACCTCATTAAAGATTTTGCTGCTTAGTTCCTGTGTAATCCTTTCTGAGCCCAGCTGCCATGGTAACTGGGACGTTATCAAAATCTGCAGGGCTGAGGATGTACTCTCCTGCTGCGCATCTCTCCCGGGTGGTTTCTGGCTCTTGCCTGCCTCCCAGCTCAAGCACAAGCCTTACCAGCTGGGGAGAGGCGTTTTCATCAGAGCCCTTGGAAGTTGTTCAGGGGGGGTCATACGCTGATTTTCAGGCCGTCTGCTCACCAGCGTCTTCATTATTTCACACTCCAAATACTTGAAACTGCCGTTGGGTCACCCTCAGCTCCCTGCAATTAACCATTGGCTTTGAAAATCCAGCTGTGCTCAGCATTTCACTGATGATTACAGATGCAGGGAAGGAGGTCGAGGCTCTCAAGTAAGACAGTTGTTGCCGGAGGAGGGAGAAAGGGAAGGTGTCAGAAGGAAGATGAGTGTCTGGGTGTGCATGCAGGGGTCTGCGAAGTGCTAGGAAAGAGAGAGTCTACCCGAGAGAAAGCATGCAGGGGAGAGGAAGATGGGGATGGTCTGTGCACTGGTCATTAGGATATGCTGGGGAGTAAGTGCTCACCAGGATGGGGAGGTGCTGTGAGAACCAGGGTGTGCACACACATGTTTGTGTGTTGGGGTTGCACTTAGAGATGGAGCAAGGTTGAGGGGATGTTTATGGAGTACCAGAGACAGAGCAAGGGCCTCTACCTCTGTTATCTCACTTAGACTTCACCTCAAATATACATGTGGCAGGCTTTATTACTCTCATTTATATGACATGGGCGAATGAAGGCTAAGAAAGGCTACACCGCTTGCCAAAATGGCGCAGGGCAAGGATGGCAAGGTCAGGATTCCAACCCAACTCAACCTGAATGCAGACCTTTGGCCCGCTCTAGGATTTATCAGACATTTAAAAACATCACAAATGTCAGTGATACTGTCCCATGTCAGGCGATGGATCTGCCCACTGGAGTTTCAGAGGCCTGAATAGGCTAGGTCATGCCATAGTGACGAGTGACCCCAGCTTGGTGACCTATGAGCTAGCGGTTTATCTTGCAGTCATGCTGCATGTTCATTGTGGTTGGCATCACTCCATGACCCAGGCTGATGGCACAGCCTCGACCTTGAGAGTTGTGTTGTTTGTAATGTAAGAGAAGCAGAGCATGGTGAACTCTAAGCTGATTTTTCTGCTTGGAAGTGTCACACATCCCTTCTGCTCATGTTTGTCTGGCAAAAATCAATTCCCATGGCCAAGGCTGCTGCCAGTGGGGCAAGGAAATAAATAGTCCTCCAAGAAGAGCATCAGATGCTTTTGAGTATCAGCATGGTTGACCACAGGCAGCTAGCAGGTATCCATGAGGCTTACCACCCTGAGGACAGTTGTGGCCTAGGACATGGCACATGCATGGCTGGTGCCTTGTGGTCTGTACTGGGGCAGGAGTATGCAGTAGTGAGATTAGGAGCTGTGTCACTGTGGGGTTACCTAGCCTCCATGACCTTGACTCCTCATTGGTAAAATGAAGGCAATAGTATCTTACTCTCACAGTTGTTGAGGATCAAGGGAGATTATAGACATATGGCTGTACATATCTAGCAGTCAGTACATGTTATATCGTTTCCCTTCCTCCTGAGTCAGAGTTATACTTTCCTCGATTTTCAGATCATATATTAAATTTGGATAAAACCTTTGAGAGAAATGATACAATAACGAACCTGAGCTGTGTTCCATTAATTTTTTTTTTAAATAAGCACAATGTGAAAATAAGCTCTTATGTTTCTTCACTGCATCTTCCCTTAGTTATACGTCTGCTTATTTGGAATGCTATCAGCCAGACCAAAATGTTTTCCAACAGAAAAGAATTGAGGATTATGTATTTCTTTTGTGCACAGGGTTATTTCACATGTGTTTTAGAGCAGATAGGGTGGAAGAATATTTAAGCTGTTATTGGGTGTGGTTGAAAACTACTGGCCCCAAGCAGAATAGTTATATATCAAAACTTCATTTGAAAATGAGTTAGATGAGGGTTTCCCAATATGGGTTCCACAAAATGTCAAGACCTGTTTACACATATGGTGTGATATAGTAGAGGGTAAACACGGCCATAATTCTTTACTCCTCCCTGTATCATGTCCTTTGCAATGTGACTTTGCAGCTTCTGCCATCAAGAGATGAAAATGCATTTTTCCCTGCTTTGAACTTGCACCGACCGGCCTTCTGCTTCGCTTTGTGGTCCCTAGAATGCAGAAGAAGTGATACTGTCCCAGTCTTGAGCTTATGTCTCAAGAGGCCTGTCACGCTTCCACGTGCTCTATGGAACCCTGTCCAGTCACTGGCACTAGCTTCCTAGGAGATGAGAGATCACATGGAGGAAAGAAAAGTTGTTCCCACTGAGGCCATCCTAGATCAACCAGCCACCTGCCCACCTGGCAGGTAACCACAGTCCCATGAACAAGCTCAAGTGAGATGGGAACCATCCATGTAGGCCTAGCCCAAATTATTGATGTGCAGAATCACCAACCAAATCAATGGTTATTATTTAAAAATGATGCTTCAGGGGATGTCTGGATGGGTCTGACTCTTGATTTTGGCTCAGGTCATGATCTTGCAGTTGGTTAGATCAAGCCCTGCATCTGGCCCTGTGCTGACAAGGCAGGGCTGCTTGGGATTCTCTCTCTCCCTCTCTCTCCCTGCCCCCATCTCCCTCTTTCTTTCTCTCAAAATAAATAAATATTTGTCTAAAATGTCACTTTGGTGAGGCGCCTGGGTGGCTCAGTCAGTTAAGTGTCCGACTTCAGCTCAGGTCATGATCTCACAGTTCGTGGGTTTAAGCCCTGCATCAGGCTCTGTGCTGAACTCTTGCTCAGATCCTGGAGCCTGCTTTAGATTCTGTGTCTCTTTCTCTCTCTGCCCCTGCCCACCTTGCGCTCTGTCTCTCACTGTCTCTCAAAAATAAGTAAACATTAAAAAAAAATTTTTTTTAATGTCACTTCGGGGCACTAGGATGTCTCAGTCGGTTGAACATCGGACTCTTGATTTTGGCTCAGGTCATGGTCCCAGGGTCATGGAATTGAGCCCCTCTTTGGGCTCTGTGCTGAGCACAGAGCTTGCTTAAGATTCTCTTTCTCTCCCTCTGCCCCTCTCCCCTGCTCACTCTCTCTCTCTAAAATAAATAAAATTAAAAAAGAATTCTTAAAAAAATATACTAAAATTAAAATTAAGAAAATAAAACGTCACTTCAGGGATGAATTGATATGCATCAAAAATTAACTGGCATTCAAGGGAAGAAGAGTTCCTTGGAGAAGTAAATGGGAAATATTGGATTAAACAAAGCAAAACCTATTTTGTTTCTATAACCCTTTTCGTGGGTTTTTATGCTACCCTATCGCAAGAAGCTCCAGGATGTTTATGATTATATCTTCCATGGAAAAATCTATCTTCCCACCTTTTTCATGTATTAGGATTTCAGGAAATATTTTTGAGATTGTAGATTTGAACAAATATATTGGGTTCATAGAGTGCTTTTAATCTTTTTTATTGAGTTATCAACATTTAAAAATCAGGAATTTGACACTAATATTTGGAAGTGTAAGCTCTCTGAGGGAAGAGATCATCTGTCATGTACAGTGCTACATCCCTAGTTTCTAAAATCTAGGACATAGTAGTTGCTCAGTAAATACTTAGCAAAATAAAGAGTGAGAGAAAAATGGGGCTGTGAACAAAGGTAAATAAAATCATTGGGGTTTTCTGGGAGGGGCTATATGCCACAGAACAGAATAAGCACCTTGAGTGCAGAACCAAGCTATTTTCAGAACTAGCTTATCAAACTGTTATCTCTGGACCTGAGGTCGGGTCCTGTGCTACGAAGTAGGTGCTGTGGACTCAGATTGTACCTAGGGCTGGTTGGTAGCTACTGCCATTAAATCACAAATTGCTAACTGGTGCAGATGTGTGTTATTTTTTTCCAACTTTACTGAAGTATAATTGACAAATATAATTGTAAGACATTTAAAGCATACATTGTGGTGATTTGATATACATATATATGGTAAAAGGATTCCCTCCATCTAGTTAATGAACACATCTATCATCTCACATATTTATATATTTTTTTCTAGATGTGTGTTATTTGATCTCCAAAATACTTTTAAACCTTTGGACCTTGTCACAAGTATTTAAACATCAGGAGATGGCCCATAAGCATGTGGCTTCTCTTGAAACCTCAGAGGATGTGGCACCATCAGACCAGGAGACATTTCTGGCAGTGATGAGCTGGAGGTGAGCAGGAGCTACCTTCTTCGGTCAGGCACACATTTGCTTGCTTGCCACTGTCCTCATCTGTCCTGGTGCACTCTAATGTGTTTTGTTCCTGGCCTCTGCAGCACCACGGCAAACGTGATCCACCCAGGAGCTGCTAAAGTAGCAGGGTGATGATTTGTCTCCAGAAGGGAAGACTGTGCCTGGGTGGGTTAGCTGTCATCAGATCAGCATGGTCTGTCATACCTCAAAGGGGTCTGACATGTTCTGTTTCCCCAGGAGGCTGGTGGAGCCAGCCCAAGTGTGGGACAGCGGGAGAGGCTGAGTGAGCCTCAAAACAACTAGCAGACGTGAGATATTTCCCAGAAACCTACTCCGTACCAAGCAAGGAGCTAGGGATATGAAGATGAGTAAGACACACAGAATCCCTCCCTCTAGGACTTCATTCAAGTCTATCTGGAAAGACAGAGCTAATTAGGACAGTTTTTAGAAGCTAAGGTAACTGCACATAATAGCACACATTTCAGTGACGCTCACTACTCACCAGCTCTGTTCTGAGCTCTCCACAGAGGGTAGCACAGTTATTTCTTAAAACAACCCTGTGAGGTAGGCATTGTTACGTTATTGGGTCCAGAGGGCTGTGATGTTCTTTGGCTTAGTCGTCAGTATTTAAACTGAATCAAGCAGATGAGGAAACTGAGCCACAGAGGAGTGAAGTGACTCGCCTATGGCCACACAGCTGGTCAGTCTCAAGGCTGGGACTCAGCTTAGGAGTTTGAGTGCTACAGTGTTTACAGTCAACCATCCGTTCAGCCCAGCTCAGCCAAGACTTCTCAAGAGAGGCGGGGGTTGCACTTTGAAGGCGAAGGAGTTTGGCAGATGTACTAGCGACTGGAAGCCTTTGCAGGCAAGGATGTGAAACCGAAAGGAATTGAGGATTGGCGCTATCCAACAGTGGAGTCCGCAGCACCGTAGATAATGTGGTGATCGTTGTAAGTGGCCATTTCTCATGCTGCAGAGCTGATGGTGCGTGGACAGCATGTGATGGGGGGGTTCAAGGTGGAGGCCTCTTTTCAACTGTCACTTCGGTGAGGACAATTTGAAGCAGAAATAAAGTCACAGGAGACAATGGGAACTTGTATATAAATTCCTGACTCGGAGGAGAGCCCCAGGATTCGCTTTCTTTTGCACTGTGGTGGAGAGTCCCAGCATGCCAAGAGGCTCATCCTGGCAGTTCAGTGGAGCTTCTTTCACAGAACCCATGGTTTCTGGATCTATCTGAGATCATCTGTAAGCTCTCAGCACAGTGTCTAATACAGAGTAAACCCTCAGTCATTGCTCCTTCCTCCTTCTCCTCCATTATTTCTCTTCTTCCTCTTCTTTTCCTTTCCCTCCTCCTCCCTTTTTCTTTGTTCCTCCTGCTTCTCTTCTTCCTCCCTCCCACCCTTCTTTTTCTCCTTATTATTATTTATTCTTAGAATTTGGTAGACATGACCGTGTATCAGACCTCTTTGTGGTTTCTTCTCAGCTCTAAAGAGGGCATGTATCAGTCAGGGTCTCAGCAAGAAACAGATGACATAATCATATTGGGTAAATTGAGGAGTCTTTAAGAAAGGAGGTATTTATAAAGGCTTAGGAAAGGCTGGGGATACCACAAGGGCTATAGCAATGTCCAAACCTAGCAGCAGCAGGTGCCAGTAATGCCTCGAGACTCCAAAGGCCAGCAAGAGCGTATCAGTTGATTTTTTGCTGTGATAACGGACAACCTCAATATCTTAGTGGCTTATGGCAACAAATATGCCTTTCTTGTGCTTATTACTTGAGGGCTGTGAGCTGGCTGTGTTTCTGCTTGACTCTCCTGGGCTCAGCTGCGCTCAGTTGCACTCAAGTGGGCTTAGCTACACATTCACTCTCATTGGAGAACCCAGGCCTATGTTAGTCTCTTACTGAGACATGCTGTTCTCATGATGGAGGGCAGAATAAGAAGGGCAGAACCAAACCAGGCAAGAGTGCACAAAATGCTTCTGCTCTGAAGAGAGGGTCACAGCTGCTTACGTGCCATTGACCAAAGCAAGCCAAATGACCAAGTCCAAAATCAGTGGGGTGGGGGTTATAATCTGCCTTGAGAGAGAAAATGGAAATCTGTGAACAAATGATACAAGAGGGAGGAAGTGGTTACTGGAGCTTGGAGACAGAGTTGTGAGGAGAGGTCTCCCTGGCAGGAGCTGCAACTTTGCGTCCAGAGTACAGCCAGCCATGGAGCACAGAGGAGGGATTTGGGAGGAATAAATGCCTCAGGGCCAAGTCCTCCCTCTCTTCAACATCTGGCCAGTTCTCCCTGTGTCTATCCCCACCTGGAAGCCAAAGGCAAGAGAGCTTTTTCTGTGACTTTATAGGTCAGTTTCCTGGGACAGAGAGCAGGCTGAAAAATGTTACAGAGTGAAACTGGAGAGGGAAATGGAGGACGGTTTGCTTCCTACTCAAGGGCATTATAAGCTGATTCGTAATAGGGATACTAACATCGCAGAAGATGTACCACAAGCATTTCTTAAAAAAAAAACAGTGACTCCTCATTCTTAAATAACTTAGAAGGAATTCCAGGCTGACGGTTCACAAAGTTAAAATGGGGGAAAAATTAAGATGGTAATAAATCTTCCTCGAGACCATGTTATAAATCTAGGGGAAAACCCTTTTGGATGACATAAGGCATAACCTTTAACAGCTAATAGTCTAGAAACTGTTTGCAACTGACCGTTCTGAGGCCCTAAGTGGTTTCCATTCCAACATTGTCATTTATCTTGTGATATTTACTTTACTGTGGTAAGTTGCAATGTTTTTTTTCCCCCCTCAGAGAGTCTGTGATAAAATAAACTCACAAGAGCAAGATGAATGCCAACTTATTAACAAGCATCACTTAGAAGGGAATAAAGCTAAACTGGCCCAGCAAGAGATGTAAGAGTTTTACATCCCTTAACATCAATCTGGAGGAGATGCTCATCTATGCATTTGTGTGTTACAGCCATGTTGATGTAAGGGCTCCAAATTCTGAAATACTCTTGAGCAGGGTAGTGAATGAGGGCAAGGGATCTGTACAGTGCCCTGCATCTTTCTGTTAACTTTTTTCCCCTCAAATTCTTTCCCACTTCTCCCAGGACATAGTACCATCATGCCCGCCACCCCACCCCTGCCCCCCGCCCCGGTGTCCATATACCCTGGACTCTAGGACCTGGACTCCCCCATCAGTCCTATTTTGTGTGTGTGAGAACAAAACCTAGAGTGTTGAAGCCACTGTTAATTTGGGCTTTCTTCTCACGGGTGGCCATACTAGTCCTAAATGATATAACCTTTCGTTGGTACACTGATGATTTTAACTTATAGCTGGCCTACCCCAAGGTCTTTGTGAGGTCCGTGTGCTAAGTGTTTGGAGAAAGGTCTGACACAGGGTCCTAGGGGCTCAGAAAGGGGCAGATCTTATCTCTTCCTGAGGGGAGTAGAATCTCCTCAAGTTGGGTAGCATACCGATGCTCTAGTTTCAAGGTGAGCTAGTCACTCAGCAATTTGGACTACAAAATGTATGTTGCAGTCAGTTGGCTCTCTAGGAGGGCCCAGCCCAAAGACACCCCCAATGCTACTTGCTGAGGGCTTGGCCACCTCCTGGTTCTCTCTTGGTCAAGGGCAGTGTATGGAAATGTGACTCATCTGAGATGAATGTCATCCATCTGAGATATCACCATGCTGGGATGCTAGGAACCCCTGTGGTCATAAATGGCTGGACGGGAGCTATGGAATCCAAGATGTTGAAGTCATCAATTGAGATATCCAGCAAATTCATTTGGCAAATGAGGAAATGACACAACTAGGAAAAGACAGAGCTAGGACAATGATCTGGGTCTCCTACTTTCCAGTTTGGTGCTCTTTCATGAATATGGTATCTGATGTTGCCTGGTATGTTAGTCCAGATTCCCCAAGAAGCTGATGCCAAGACAGGATTAAATGTGTAGGAATTCTCTTAGGAGAGATGCCTGTTAGAGAAAATGGGGAGGGAGCTGGAAAACCTTGGGAGACTTAGCAGACCATGTTGCAAGTCAGACTCCAAGTGAAGGAGAGAGGGAGGGAAGGTTGGGTTAAAATGGGTTAAAATTTTACAGACTTCTGTGCAGCCTTAGGAGAGC
The DNA here is from genome assembly GCF_018350215.1 of Panthera leo. Taxonomy (NCBI): domain Eukaryota; kingdom Metazoa; phylum Chordata; class Mammalia; order Carnivora; family Felidae; genus Panthera; species Panthera leo. The sequence continues at coordinate 60,532,192 of NC_056695.1, read as the reverse complement.
CTAGCAAGGCTGTTGGTGAGTCTTTGACAGTCAGCCCCCAGAAATATGTTGGCTTTGATGTCCTTGATGGGAAGCAGCCCATGGGAAGTGTGGCCTGAGCACAGATGCAACAATGGATTTCAGAGCTGTATCCCTTGGTCAGTTATGGTTCCTGTAGTTAGAGGTCTTAGTCTCATCGCTGCCATAGCTGGCATTGCTCCTCTGCCCACACTTTTACACCTGTAATATAATTTATGTTTTTGTGTATCCCATTCAGTGTTTTTATGGACAATGGACAAGTACAGATAGGTATATTATTTTTGTGAGGACTGACATGGCTGAGTCTTCTCTTTCTTATAGACCTGACAGTGGATTCTGAGACATGCAGTTCAATCAGCTGAGCTGCCCTTTGGTGGGGAGAGGTCCAGTCACTCAACCTGATAAATACAGCCCTAAATATAAATGATTGGATCAAAGCAATTGCCCTATCTTTCTTTTCCACATTTGTCTGGAAGCAACTCAACAGGATTGCTGGTGAAGTTCATTGATGTTCTCTAAAAAATTGTATGAGGTGAGACCTTATGCAAATTCCAGCTATAGACATGTAGCCAATTCTTCATCATTGGATTTCCATGTTTCTCTTCTTGTTCCTTTAAGCCAGGGCTGCAAGGCAAATGGAGGACATAAATATGTGTTGTATACTGAGGACTCTGACCCTCACATGTAATCCAGAGAACACAACAGTGCATCTGGAAAGACCTGGAGACTCAAGCTTCTAAGGGGCTGCAAGCATTTATTCTGCTTAGTGACTACTTAGCACTCTCCAAAATCAGAAATCCCGAAGGTTGGGCAGAGTGGTAAGGGTCTTTGGGACTGGTCCGGGTGGAAGCAAAGTGTATAATAGGTGCTATGCACCTAACTCCCTGTTTTCTCTTCTCTGATGCTGGTGCTCATATTGCCAGAGGAAGGCATTCATTTACTTTAAAATTCAATAAACATTTATAGCATACTATTTATATGGGGCCACAGAGATGGATAGAACATGGTTTTCATCCTCAGGTAGCTCACAGTGTGGAGGGTTGAACGACTCCTAGACAGAGATTTAAATCCAGTGTGACAGGGCACTGTGAGTGTGGTGAGAATAAGAGCCAGTGTGAGAAAAAAAAAGTGCTACCAGAAACCAGAGGAAGAACATATAACTTAACCTGGAAGAAGCATTATTTGGGTCCTATGAGAAAAGGTATAGTCTACCAGTGAAGGATGGGGTGGGAATGGAACTCTCAGCCTTGTGAACAAAAGCACTGTATGTGTAATAAATTATAGGCAGTTTGTGTTGCTAGAGCAATAGCTCTCAAAGTATGGTCCCAAGACCACTCAAGAGTTCCTGAGATCTTTTCAAGGGGGTCAGGATGTCTCATTCTCTCATGGTTTTAATGTCTCATGTCTCATTCTCTCATGCTGTATTAAGTGTGATATTACAACAGATTAAATGCAGAAGCAGATATGAAAATGTAGATGTCTGTTTTTTAGTCAGACAGGTAAGAGATTTGTAAATATGTAAAACAATGTCACTCTTATCACTAATGTTTTTGTTTGTTTTGAAAAACATAGTTGTTTTTCATAAAATATATCTTATATATTTAACATGTAATGGCCTCATTACTGTTAGTTTAAATCATTAATAAAATGTTTTAAAATTTTCTTAAAGTTCTAATACATAGATATAAGTAGATAAATATAGTAGATATAATCCTCAACATTTTTTTAAAGACGATAAAGTGGTTACATTACATTGCAAAAGGGAAAGACAGAAAGGAGACCAAGACAGAGGCTAGGGCTAGTGAGAAAGCAGGCAAGTGGCTGGGACAGAGTAGTTGACAACTGGTCAGTGTAGGAGCTTAGATAGACACAGAGGCAGAACGAGAAGCTTGAACTGTATTTTAAGTGCAGGGAAGCCACTGGGATTTTTCACACAAGGGAGTGAGATGATCTGAGTTTTGTTTTAAAATATTACTCTGGCTGCTTTGTGGAGAGTGGATCATGGGAAGGCAAGAATGGGAGCAGGGAGACCCATTCTGCTATTTTATTGTAGTCCAGGGAAAAGATAATGGTGGTCTGGATAGAAGAGTAACCAGAGAGGTGGATATAAATTATCCAACTCTTGGCATTTTGGAGAATGTGCCTATGGGTCTACGTGACAAATTGGATGTGTATATGGAAAGGGCAGGGAGGGGAAGAGAAAGGGAGTGATTGGGGATGTCTCTTGGGTTTTTGGATGGATGATACTTCCTTTTACTGAGATGGAGGAGGGGCAGATTTTGGAAGCAGAGCAGGAAATCATGAGCTTTCTTTTGGAAATGCAGAGGTTGGGGTTGCCTGCAAGAGATACAAGCCAAGATCTCATCAGGTAGGCAGTTCTATATATGACTCCATAGCTCAGAGGGGAGGTCAGGGCTAGACTGTAAATTTGGGAGGTGTGGAGATATTGGGGTCATTTAGAGCCCAGAACTGGATGAGATCACCAATGAAGAGACAGTGTAGACAAAGAGGTGAGGCTATGACAGAGTTGGGTGTGCTGACACTTAGAGTACAGGCAGGCATGTTGAAAACATGCCAGGCCATGTGCTGGTGGTTGGCCATGCATCATTTTATTCGACCACTTAGTCTCAATTTGTTCCATAGTATTTTTGGTCATCTGTATGCTTTGCTTCTCAAATCTGACCAAAATTGGATAATCTAGTCCACAAGACTCAAGCAGTAATAACTATTGGCTGAATTGAACAAAGGATGAATGTCTTACGACTGTGAGTCCTCACATAAGAAAGCTGCTTCCTGGCACTTACTGTGAGAAGAAGGACACAAGAGAGGCAGCTGGAGGAGGGAGGGAAGCATCTGACTAAGAAGAAGTCTCCTCACCCTATCTGATAGAAGTGCTTGGCAATGAACCCAGCTCTATGAAGAAAAGAAAGCCAGGGACATTGTTGCTGCCAGGAATATTAGGGACAGGCTGCCTTGTTCTGAAATTTTGGCCGATCTAGTCACTGATCTTATACCAGTGTAGAGAGAAAAGATCACAACAGCATGGTGGCATCCTTTTGGTACAGCCCTAATTGTCATGTGCTGACATCAGTAAGATGTTAGAGAATGGACATTGACACTCAGTTTCTATCTTTTTTAAGAACATACTTCAATGTAGATGGAGAGCTGCTGGTAACAAATACTGGACTTCCCTTCTTCCCTTTCTTATATAGAAACTTCTAAATATTTATGTTTTATATATTTAGCCATTATAACAGAAAGATACATGTGTCCTATATTTTAGATCAAGGGCTCTCTGAATTCTGTATATTTCCCATTTTAAAAATCCCAACAAATTCTAGACATGTAAGTAGATGACATGGGTTCTAGCCTTTTCTCTCTTGCTATCTGATGATCTTGGGCAAGTCATTTAGCCTTATTGAGTCTGTTTCTTTTTTTCTTTTTTTTAAGTTTCTTTATTTTGGAGTGGGGAGGGGCAGAGAGAGATGGAGAGAGAGAATTCCAAGCAGGCTCTGCGCTGTCAGAGCAGAGCCCGATCCAGGACTCAATCTCATGACCATGAGATCATGACCTGAGCTGAAATTAAGAGTCAGATGCTTAACTGACTGAGCCACCCAGGCACTCCGGGTTTCAGTTTCTTAGTCAGAAAAAAAAAAAAAAAAAGTAGGGGACTGAGGAAGCTTGATATAAAGGTTAGTGAATATTCTAGAAGCAGACACCCTGGGAGTGTTCTGTGAAATTTGTATACACAAATGAATAAATAGGGAATATTTATAAAGGATGCAGAAAACCACCTGGAATATTCAGAGATCAGGCTGTTCTGGATCATCAGACAAAATATTCCATCAGTGATTTGGCTTAGGTTGCAAGCTATATATTGTCTTTATAAACAACAAAGTTAGATGCCCCCAAATCAATTCTTTTAATTGGAATAACAGAGAAATAGCAAATTTTGCAGAAGGGCAGGAGTATGAGTTATTTCTGCAGCCAAATCTTGAATTAGCTAATATTATATTTTCATGTATTCTTTGGGATGCCATATAGTAGGACACATTTGGAACACATATTCAGCAAACATCTACTGAGCACTTACAATGTGCCACTGTGCTAGGCACTAGAGATAAGAAAGCAGATATAAGAAATGGACAATGTCCCTTCCGTCTTAGAGAAAATAGTCTAATGGGAGATACAGACAAGGGAAGATAGTCACAATGCATGTGGGAAGTGCTTTCAGGGAGGAAATACAGAGGAGAGAGCTGAGTACAGATGTGGAGGTGAGCATGTCAAGAAGGTGTCTTAGTCAGCTTGGGCTGCCTAATAAAATACTAGAGCTGGGTGGATTAGACAAAGGGATGTATTTTCTCATAGTTCTGGAAGCAGGAAGTCCCAGATAAAGGTGCTGGCCAACTAGGTTTCTGGTGAGAGCCTTCTATCTGGCTTGTAGAGGGCTGCCTTTTCACTGTGTCCTCACATGGCAGAGAGAGAGGGATCGAGAGAGAGAGAGAGAGAGAGAGAGAGAGAGAGAGAAGCTCTCTGGTGTCTCTTCTTATACGGGCACTAAACCCAACATGAAGGCCCCATCCTCATGATCTCATCTAAACCTTACTAGCTCCTGAAAGCCCTATCTCAAAATGCCATCACGTTTCAGCTTAGGGCTTCAACATAGACATTTGGGGGGGCATACAATTCAGTCCATAGCAGAGGCTTCCTGGAAGAAGTGAGGTCTAAACTCATACCTCCTGAAGCAGTTTACTGGGGGAGGGAAGATTGACTTAAGGAGAGACGGAGGCTGGAATCGAGAAATGTTCAAGCTGAGCATCCCAGATTACTTACTATTTTCCCACTTCCTGGGTTTTTAAACAGGATTTTCTCACCACCTGGAGGCTCTCATTCCCCCTGATGACCTTGTACCTGTGTCTCTACACTCTGATCCCAGGCTCTCCCCTCCCCCAAGCAAAGTTCATCTTATTGTCCTGCACACTGTCAAAGCAGACATTGGTGCCTCTCTGGAGAGCTCATTTGTGTCCATCCCGTCTCATATTTATATATGTATATATGTTCCTATAAGGAAACGGCTGTAAATATGTGACTGTAAGATGGACCCAGGTAAGCAAAGGCAAGGTCTTCTCTTTTTTTTCGTGCCTCCCCAAAAGTGTCTAGCACTGTACCACCATACACTGATCATTTAGCTTTTACTTAGCAACAAACCATCCCCAAAACTTAGTGGCTTAAAACAACAAGCCTTTTATTTATAAATTAACCTTTATTCCCAGAGGAATCTGGGTGGTTCCTCTGGTTTAGGCAAGGGCAGATGATCTTTGCTGGGCTCTTTCAAGTATCTGTGGGCAGCAGGCAGGCAGACTGATGGCTGGTGATCTCAGATGGCATCACTCACGTGTTGTAAACCATTTGTAAACAGGGGCACCTTGGTTTTCCTCAGTGTGCCGTCCATGATCTGGCCTCTGATTCCTTGTCAACATTTTGTCCATGAACCCTTTAGGCTAACCATCCTCATTTATCCATTTCTCTCAGAAGGCAGGGACCATGTTGTTTAGCTCAGTGCCATTTGAGTCCTATTGAATGAATGAATGAAGAAACTTTGCGTGCTGCCCAGAATAAGCCACACTTAGTGATGGGGGTAAGATGAAGGATTCTACCGTGCCATTTTGCACCTCTGCAGCCCCACTCCTCCTTCAAAGTTCTGTTCAGATGTCATCTCTTTGGAAGCTTTTCATTATTCCCTAGCCAAATTAATCAGACTGTCTTCTGTGTTTTCACAGCACTTTCGATGGACCTTTATTGTAGCATGAGTCATATGATGCTACTTACTATGTATGTGTCTCTTTTGCGACTAAACTGGGAGGTTCTTGAGGTGATGTGATAGGATGGATCTGCTCATAACATGTCATCGGTGTGTCCGCACTTTGAATCCTCAGTTCAGCCATTTACCATTGTGTGACTGTATAAAATGGGGTCCACTCAATAACATTTGTTCTACAAATATTTGTAGATTTTCTTCTGTCTGCCAGGCACTGAGCTGACATGGGGGATGAAGTAGCATTTCCATTCTAGGGGATGAAAAAACAGGGAAACACACAACCACATTCTTGCATAATTCTTATGTACTTACACATCTGTGATACGTGATGTGAGAGGGAATAACAGGGACCCACTTAATAGGGTAGCCAGAAAGTCTTCTCCAAGCAGGTAGTTTCTAACTAGAGACTAAGGACAAAGGGAGGCCAACCACGTGATCATTGGATGACGTGTTCTAAGCAGCAGGAATGGTAAATATGGAGTCCAAGTGAAGGAAAGACCTGAAGGACAGCTAATATGGCTAAAGGCAGGGAGTGAGAGGGAGCATGGAGGGATGTGTCCGGAGACATGGCTGTTTTGTAAATAGCTGTGCCCTCATTATCTGTGTCAGATATAATAGGTGCTTAGTAAAAACTTGCTGGATGAATGAGTGAATGAATGAATGAATAATTGAAAGATTGGAATGGGCTATGACAGGGTGAGAATTTCCCATGGTTCTTTTCTTTGTCTTCTTACTTGTGTCCAGCAGACTGTGGCACACAGATCTCTTCTAATGGGCTGGGCAATGTGGAGAACACCCTACAAGTGGTTTTGTTGGCTCTAGTTACTCTACTCCACCCCATTTCACTGTGCTGGGTGCTTCCTCAGGACAGGGTCCCCACGTCATGGGATGCCATCACTGTCACCTCACTAACTGCCAATCTGGGTAGCCTCTCTTGCCCAATAATAGAACCGATGAACTGAAGTCTCTGGGGATCAATTGCCATGTTCCATGAGCAGCAAACCAGCTCCTGTTGTCTGACCGCCACTTAAATAAGGCTGTTCCTAATATCTCCCCACAAGCACCCCTCTCTAAGATACAGAATGGAGACAAATATGACAGAATCACCAGAGCTTCACTCAGAACTACATCTGTTTCCCTATGACTAAGGCTTTGTCACTGATCCAAGCTTCTTTGCTGACCCTCTTCCCAGTTAGGGTGAGAGCTCTCCCAGGAGGTTTCTCAGTCCCTTATGCAAATGTCCTGCTGGCAGCCCAGCCCTCCCCCCTACTCCACTGCCCCTGCTGTAGCTCATTAAGTATGTTTATATACCTGTGAATCCCAGAGGTGGACATAGATTAGCCTCAGGCTGGGGCACCCGGTAGGTCTGAAGCTACCTTCTTTTCTTCTCCCTCCTCAAAAGCCTTACTTTTCTCTTCCCTCTCTGAGGAAAAGTCTGGTAAAGGCATTTGAGATACAGATTATTGATGGAGCATAAAGTTTTACATCTGCCAGAGACGGAGCTGAAATTCGAGAGGATGACTCCTTAAGTGTAGGGAGGGGTTTGAAATCATATAACGGGCATCTCTGCATTGCACCCTCGCTTAAAGCTGTTCTTTCCTGGACTGGTGCTCGGTACTACTGGCAGGGTAGGTGGGGCTGAGGCGAAGAGCAGCTGCTGTGCCAGCGAGCAAAACCCAGCGAGTCACTCGCCAGCCAACAGGAAGTTGGGTTGCTCTGTCAAATTGTCAGTCACAACAAGACTCGGGCTCTGGAGCCAGGCATACTTGGTGCTGAATCCCATTTGATCATTGACCCGGTCTGGGAACATAGGTCACATTGTCTCCCTGTGCCTTACTTTCCTCATCTGTGAAATGGGTAGAATAATAGTTAAGAGCCCTGATGTCAGAATCAGACTCCATCACTTGCTATCTATATGAACTTTGGCAAGTTATTTTAGCTCCCTGTGCCTCAATTTCCTCGTCAAATGGTGAAAACTATTAGTATACCTCCCTTGCCAGGTTGTTGTAAGTATTACATTGGTTGATTCACAAGGGGCACTTAGAACAGTGCCTGGCACATAGTAAACACTGCATGGCTATTTGTTATTATCGTGGATATTATTATTGTTAGTGCCTACCGCATAGGTTGTGTAAGAATCAATGAGACAGAGAGCGTGTAGGACCTTGCCTGGCACGGGATGCATTTCAGCTAGTGCCTTTCTTAGGGTAACAACAACACAGTGCTGTGAGCATGCGAGGTGCCTGCACTCAACTCTGTGTGAACTTCTCGAGGTGAAGTTTACAAGTTTAGGAGAGGGAGGGCTCTCAAGCTTGTTTTGCACGTTCACACACTTACTCTAACGACCCAGTTTTCTCCAGCATCTTCTGTGAGGAATGTCAAAAGCTTTCAAGCATGTAGGAGCTGCCCTTAATCACTGATAAGGGGAATAAATGAGAGGAATACAGCCGCGCGATATTAGAGCATGGTGGGTTTATGGTGTCACGTTAGGGGTGTTCTGATTTCTCTGCTCTATAAAACACCCCATATAAACTATAAAATAAAATATTTACATTTTTACATACCTAGAAGTACTGGGTGGGTAGAGTGAAGTGACTTGGTAGATTTCCAAATCCATGAGGCTTGGGGGATTCTGGTTTTGCTTCACCTGATGCAAACTGATACTCCATGGATTCTATGGAAAGCACATTTTTCTGCTTAAGTTATTCTTTTTTGGGGGGCTGGAGACCATAGTGGCTGTGGAAGAGCCTGAATAGAGGCTGCTGTGGCATTTTGAATGAATGGTCACCCAAGTTTTTGATAACTGGAGCAAGGGGATATACATATACATATACACACATATATATATACACACATATATATACACACACACACACATATATGTATATATATACACACACACATACACACACATATACATATATATATATATAATTAATTTTTGTTTATATGAAAAGGAATTTTAAAGGCATGCAATCTAAAAATTTCTACTTGCAGCTGGTTAGTTTTCTGAGCCACCACAGAGACAGAGCTAACACCCTGCCAAAGTTTAATCATAAACTGATAGCTGTAACTTGCGGCAAGAAGTGTGGGGGGGAACCTGATTTAATAAGCGGACAGATAAGTCAAACACCCACAAATGGTAATTTATGGCTGCAAAGGGCAGTGTTTTAAAATCACCCTAGTGAGTTATATGTTTCTGAAAAAGTAACTATGTATCTGAAAAATTATGTTCTTTGGTAATACTTTAGACAATATTTTTTTGGCCGTGTTGCCTCACTAAGGTTATAAATAACATGGTCCCTTCTACTTTTATTTTCCTAGATTAGCTAGTTGCCACCAGCTCCAGTTTCCTGGCTGTAATAGAATTGCATTCTGTTCAGCTGCAAATGCTTCGTCACTCCTCCTCACTGTCACCTCAAGGCACGGATTTCAGCTGCCCATCGGGAGCTGAGTGCCTTTGGGGATCCTTTCTTCTGATCCAGTTGCCCTGTTGCTCTTCCATAGCTACTCCACAGGCTGCCATCTTGAAAAGAAAGCAAGATATTTCTTGCTCATTCATTCACTCAGTTATCCGTTTTTCCCAGAAGGCCTTGAAGCTGCAAGTACTTGTGGGTGTGTCCAAAGCAGGCTGCCAGCTGGGGCAGCTTGTATTGCCTTCCCAAGCTGTGCATCTAGGGGAAGCAGAATACACGGCTCCAAAGTATGCCCCTTTGGCATGTGGATTCTTTTGAGCTGAAGACAATTCAGGCCCAACAGACTCAGGAAGAGCTGTTTACCTTCCTTCCCCAGTAGTGCCTGGCACATAGTAAGTGCTGCATGACTATTTGCTGTTGTTTTTGATATTATTACTGTTAGTGCCCGCCTCATAGGTCACGTGGGAATGAATGAGATGACAAGCAAGCAAGGGCTTCCTCAGCACTCCTGCGGAGGCAGCAGCTATCCGTCACTGGGCATCATGGCTGACCTCAGACCTCTGGTGAAGCCCGAGATCGTTAGAAACAGGACCAAGAAGTTCATCTGGCACCAGTCAGACCGCTATGTCAAAATTAAGTGCAACTGGTGGAAACCCAGAGGCACTGACAATAGGGTGCAAAGAAGATTCAAGGGCCAGATCTTGATGCCCAACGTTGGTTACGGGAGCAACAAGAAAACAAAGCACATGCTGCCCAGTGGCTTCCAAAAAGTTCCTAGTCCACAAGGTCAAGGAGCTTGAAGTACTGCTGATGTGCAACAGATCTTACTGTGTAGACAGTGCTCACAGTGTCTCCTCCAGGAACCGCAAAGCCGTTGTGGAACGAGCAGCCCAGCTGGCCCTCAGAGTCACCAATCCCAATGCCAGGCTGCGCAGCAAGGAAAACGAATAGACAGCTTATGTGCACATTGTATTTCTGTTAATAAAACCATAAAACTACAAAAAAAAAAAAAAAAAAGCATGCAAGGAGCTTAACTGTCTTGAAGGAATTTAGATACAGGAACTGCACCAGGAGAGAGCTAATGCCAAAGTAACTTTTTACCATAAAGACTTATCTGCATGGCACCGCAAACATTTGTCTATCAAACATTTGAACTCTTCTCATCTTCCTATGAATTATCTTCCTCCCCTTTGGCAACTCAAACCTCTGCCCCTTTCTCCTGGGCTCAGGATGGCATATAAGTCTCAATTGCCTGACTGTCTTTGGGGCTCCTGCATATATGAAATTTGTTTTTCTCCTATTAATCTGTCTTATGTCAACTTAATACTAGACTAGTCAAGGAAACTAGAAGGGAAAAAGGGAAAAGTTCTCCTCTCCTACAAGCATCTACCTGGAAGAAAGGGCACCTCTGTCTAATATACACAGAGGAACTTCATCAGCTACTGAAGGGCTTGGTTAGGAGCACCAAGAGCCCATGGGAGAGGCTTTGTCTCAGGGAACATCTGTGTCTCACTGCCATTTAGCCATCAAACACCCTGGAAATGGGATTTGGGGCCTGAGGAGTTTTCTGCATTTTCTCACATTAGTTTGGCCAAGCAGGGGTTCTTAAGAACAATGATAGCAGCATCAGTGAGGACAACAGTAAACAGTGGCAGATTGTATTTTCCAAAATTGATTGCAGGCATATCTTCATTCTGCATGTTCTTCTAAAATGTGAGCTTGCTACTCCTGGTCACAAGTGGAGTCCATTTCTATACTCCCTTGAGCCCCATTAGTGCTTTGACCAGTAGAATGTGGTGGAAGTGACCCTGGCATTTCCATAGCCCTTTTCATGTCCTGGTAGCCTCCACCCTCAGAGGCCAGCTGCCATGAACACTGGGAGACTCCTCTGTGACCACCAGGTCGTGAGAAACCCATGTGGGGAGACCAGGGAGGAAGGCATCTGTGTGAAGGAGCCGTCTCAGAGAGGTAGCCCTGGTGAGCCGTCAGATGACCCCAGGCCCAGCTGTCCTTTGGGTGCATCCACACAGAAACCCCCAAACTAGATGGGCCCGAATGTGGCCAGTCAACCCACAGAAATGTGAGGGAGAAGACACTGCTATTTTAAACCACTAAGTTTTGGGGCATCTTGTTGTGTAGCAATGATACCCAAAACACCCTTCCTGCCTTCTGCCGCTTCCTTTGAAAACATAATTCCATTTTTTTTGAACTGAATACTCTTTTGCTTCTTGCAACTTCATTGCCAGGAACTAGAACCATGGAGAAAATGAAGAATATAGGATGTGATAGAAATCTCATTGTAAAGATTCCTGGTCAGCACTGTCCACATTTCTCATGAGCTGGTTTTTGGTTTGTATTTCCTCACTTCTCATTTTGCCTTGTTTCTACCTGTCCTGCTCTTTGACATAAGATACATGAAAAAGGGGGCACTTGAGTTGACTCAGTCATCGGTTAAGCATCTGACTCTGGATTTTGGTTTGGGTCATGATCTTGCAATTTTGTGGCTTAGAGCCCCACATCAGGTTCCACACTGAGAATGTGGAACTTTCTTGGGATTCTCTCTCTCTGTGTCTCTCTCTCTGCCCCTCTTCAGTGCTCTCTCTCTCAAGTAAATAAATAACCTTAAAAAAGAGAGAGAGAGAAAGATACAGGAGAATATATGAACTCCATTCATTCATGTTTTTATTTTAGTCATTGGTCATGGAGGTGACAGTTACTGAGAGCCCAGAACTCCTGGCTATGGCAGGGGGTGGGGGGGGGGGGTGGTGTCAAAGAAAAGAAAGCAGCTTCCTTGTCCCTGTGAGACTTATCACTAGTCAGGGAGACATGCATAGGAACAGTGAATGACACCATACAGTAATGCCACAGGAAATCTATCAATGAAGTACTTCAGAGAAAAGGAATTTCTACGCCCCTCTCTCAAGGCCACAAGCAAGAGAAAACTTGAGGGACTTAACTGGGCTGAGTCGGCAATGCTACACTCTGTGCCTGGGATGCCCTCTCTGAGGAAGGAGCCCTGCTTTGTGGTCATGAAGATGGTCAACGAGTGGCTGGCCACGGTTAGCTCTTTGCAATGGTGAACTGCTGACTGACTTCCACTTTGACCATTTGAAAGTACTCTCTTTCCTACTCCACCCAAACACTTCCAGGCTCAGGCTCCAGTGGCACTGAATGGTCTGACTTACTTGCTTTTCCCTGCCTTGTATTGTTCACTATTTCATATGTACACATTCGACTTCTTTAGGGAAGGTCTTCTTTTTCTCGTTTACTCCTGCTATGGGTAGGGCACTTAGAACTCAGTAAGCATTTCACAGCTGAATGGTTGGAACTCGATTGGCTGGAACTCGATTGGCTGGATCACGAAAAACTTAGAAGTAAAATGTTCAGATACTGAAAGCCTTAGAGGTATTAAGTCATTTGCAGAACTCTTAGCACATGTCAAGCATGGAGCTGAGCACTTTCCAGTCCCTGACTTATTACAACTCGGTAAGGTAGGTAATATTATTCTTATGTTGTAGCTGAGGAAACTGAATCTTAGAGAGTAAGTTACCCTGGTCAAGATCATATGGTGAGTGAAGCCTGTGTTTCAGATCCACGGCACTTGAATTCTGAAGTTTACGCCTCTACCATGATGCCCCATTGTCTTACCTTTGGAGTCCAATGTGCCGGTCAAGTGGGGCTGTCCGTCAAATGGAGTGCAGTTTTTATGTGTCTGGTTTCCCAATTTCCCCATACTTTCCAATTCTAAAGCTAATATACTTGGGTTTAAATTTAACAATCTCTCATTTCCAGCCTCTAACTTAGTTTGGATATCATATCCAAAAAGTTGGATCCAATGTGTATATTTCTTGTGGAAGCAAAAAAGTGCAAACCTTGCAGCATCTGTTACTTATAATTGCTCTGCATTAAATTACCATTTTGGATTTAAATTTGAAAAAAAGTACATTTCAATACCAAGACTTTGATGTGGAAATGAACAAGGGTGGGAAGTAACTGATACCCTCCATATTTTTAATAGAGGAGATGTATAAGAAAATCCAAAGTCAAGGGAAGGTTCCCTGGTTCTTGTTCTTAGTCTTTGGAGGAGATTGCGGAATGTCATACTTGTGCTGGTGTTGAGGACCAGAACTTACAACACACATCCTGAAATCTAGACTGGTTAGCCTTGAAATGTTACCACAAGCTCTTCCCAATTCCCGTTCTGTCTACAGTGGTTGTAGGTCCTTCTCTACCACATCCAGCTCAGCTCCTGGTTGGGAGATCCACATGGAAGCCAATAGCATGCACCATCAACGTCCTGTAATCAGCACGTCTATGCTTATAAATCCAGTGAACGTGGCAGGGGTCAGGGGAACTCATAGAAATCAATAAGAAAAAAACTAGTTGGATAGAAAGGGAATAAAAGATGCAAATAGGATATAATCATTTGCTAGGGCTGCCATAACAAACCACCACAGACCTCGTGGCTTAAACAGCAGAAATTTATTGCTCATAGTTCAGGAGGCTGGGAAGTCCAGGGTCAAGGTGCCTGCAGGGGTGGTTTAATTCTGAGGCCTCTCCTCTTGGCTTGCAGGTGGCTACACGTCTTGCTGTGTGTTCTTTCTACCTCTTCTTTGCATGAGTGCAGGGAGAGAGAGCCATCTTTCTAGTCTCTCTTATAAAGACACTAATCCTGTTGGACCAGGGCTCCACCCTTGTGACCTCATGTAACCTTAATTATTCCTTTAGAGGCCTCAGCTCAAATTCAGCCACACTCAGGATTAATGCTTCAACATATGAATTCTGGGGGGACACAAACATTCAGTCCATAACACAGGGCATTCACAGAAACAGTAATACAAATAATCAGTACACAGGCACTATTATGTTTTTAACAACATTAATGATAATTAATTTGGAGATTATTGTATCCTAAATGTTGTTCTAAGCATTTGGCATCTCTTCACTCATGATATACTTTTAAGACCTCTATGGCGATGTAGGTTCTATTATTACCTTATTTAGCAGAAGAGGAACCTGATGTATAGACAGGCTAGGCAACTTTGCCAGGGTCACACAGCTCAGGAATGGCAGCACCAGAATTCAAGCTCAGGAGCTGGCCTCTGAGTCTGAGCTCTTGACAACTCTCTAAGATGCTCAGGCTGTTCATAGGTACAAACCGGAATGATACACTGATTTTTAGCCATTGGAATGATAAAAATTTGAAAGCTTGATATATTGATACATCTATTGTTGGCAAGAGTTTGGGGAAAATGACATCTGTACACACCTTGGGTGGAAGTGGAAACTTTTGAAAGGCAATTTGACAGTAAGTATTAAAATTAAGTATGTGTGCATTTATACACTGAGCCAGCAAATCAACTTCTGGAAATTTGCTTTATAGATATGCTTACAAAATTATACCAAGAGAGTGCAAGGATATTCACTGCAGCTTTGGTGTGAGTTAGTCAAAAACCTGGAGTCGATGTAAATGTCAACCAATAGGGCAGGGTTTAAAGAAATCGTGATGATTTGATGGAATGTGGATGTGGGAGCACTGATACGGACATATCACAAACATATACCGATATGTTCTATTCGTTTGTTAAGGCTGCCATAACAAGATACTGCACACTGGGGGGTGGAAACTACAGAAATCAATGTCCTCACAGTTCTGGAGCCTGGAAGTCCTAGAGACCTCTCCTTTACTTGCAGATGGCCACCCTTTGGCTGCCTCTTCACATGGTATCCCTGTGCGTGTGTGCCCCTGGTGTCCTTCGCACATCTTAATTCTCTCTTCTGATAAGGACAGCAGTCACATCGGATTAGGGGCAACACTAAGGCCTCTTTTTACCTTAATTACCTCTTTAAAGGCCATTACCTCCAAATATAGTCACATTTTTTTTTCTCTCTCTCTTTTTAAAAAGGTTTTTGTGGGGCGCCTGGGTGGCGCAGTCGGTTAAGCGTCCGACTTCAGCCAGGTCACGATCTCGCGGTCCGTGAGTTCGAGCCCCGCGTCAGGCTCTGGGCTGATGGCTCGGAGCCTGGAGCCTGTTTCCGATTCTGTGTCTCCCTCTCTCTGCCCCTCCCCCGTTCATGCTCTGTCTCTCTCTGTCCCAAAAATAAATAAAAAATGTTAAAAAAATAAATAAATAAAAAAAAAATAAATAAAATAAAAAGGTTTTTGTGTGCGTGGTTTTTTTTATGTCTATTTATTATGAGAGAAAGAGAGAAAGACACACACAGTGCGGGCAGGGGAGGGGCAGAGAGAGAGAGAGACAGACAGAGAGACAGAGAGAATCCAAAGGAAGTTCCAGGATCTGAGCTGTCAGCACAGAGCCCGATGTGGGGCTTGAGCCCACGAACTGTGAGATCATGACCTGAATTGGAGTCGGATACTTAACTGACTGAACCACTCTGGTGACCCTCCAAATACAGTCACATTCTGAGGTACTAGGAGTTGGGGCTTCAACATAGGAGTTTTAGGGGACATAATTCACCCATAACATACGTGGAAAAGATAGATAATCTTATGAATAGTATATTGTCTTATGTGTAATTTGGAAAGCTACATAAGGCTGGTATATGCATTGACAATTTTTTCTGTAAAGCTCTGCAAGAAACTCTGAAGCAGACTTACTTTGGGGGTAAAAAACTAGATGAGCTTGGAGTGTGGTTGAGGGTAAACACCTGTTTTACTTTTCTATCTTTCTATGTTTAGTATTCTGACCATGTGGAAGCATTGCTTTATTTTATTGTTCAAACCTCAGCAAGGGCTACCTACATAGAGGGATTGATTATGCAACATTTTTGCCTTTAATTTTTGTTGAAGAACTTCATAGATATTATTAAAATTAAAAAATATATACTCTTAAAAAGGAACAAGAAAATTGAGAGGAAAGGGACCGCTTATATATGTGGAGAGATTACTGGTTTATGCTTAACTTTGTTTTCAGTATGTTGTGATATATTGATGGTCTTTGAAAAGAACTTCTATACTGTTTCATAACCCATGGTCCCATCCCATTTTTCTGGTGTTATTTCAATTTATAAAGTTTTCTTGAAGGTTAACCTATATTAGGAAAGCATTGTGTCTTCTCTTCCCTGGAAATGGTCCAACAAGAAAAAAAAAAAAGACATTACTATCAACTTTTGACTATCTCAATTCTATTGATCTGCTTTAGGGATTAAGCACAGCAAATTATTAATCACTGCCCACCTTCTGTTACAAGCAGGCTCCTGGGTCACCTTCTCAGATCATCAGTGTGTTCATTAAATGTCAAAGAATTTTAACATTTGTTCAAAAGAAATGTGATCAGGAGGGAAATCTTTTACACAACCGTTCTCCAAAGCAGAATCTCGAAATCTCGCTTGCTTCTGGGTATGGATACGCCACTACTTCCTTCTAATAGCAAAGAGCCTTTGAATTGAAATATTTTAACAGATTTGACCCATGGGGAAAGGCAAAGAGGAAATTACTTTTATTGAGGGCCCACCATGTATTGAATACATATGTTCTCTCATTTCACCTTCATGGCTACCCTGTGAAATGAGTATTATTACTTCCCATTTACTGATGAGGGAATAGAATCAGAAGGTTCAGGAAGAATTTCAAACTCTGGCACCTGGGGTATGGATGGAACTAAGATCCATCACCAGGTCTTTGCATGTGGAAGCATGTGTCCAGCCTCGCCTCTGCCAACAGTTTACAACAAGGGTGCTGCAGGGCCCTCTGGCTTCGGGGATTGGTGAGACGGAGCAGGACAGCAGGTCCAAGGCCTGGGTTTCCCTTGGAAACAGGACAATGGAAGAATCTTCACTCCAGGGGAGTGTCACCAGGGGAGACACTGGTTCGATAGTAAAGCAATGCTGCTGGAGGGGTTTCCACTAATTCCTTCCTTTTACACAGGGGGAAAATGAGGCCCAGAAAGGTTAAGTGAATTTTACTCTTATTTCTTATATTCCCAATTTCTTCTTTCTTGTTGCCTTTTGTAGATTTAAAGAACAAAGTAGCAAATTCTGCAGTGCAGGGAGATGGTTTGCCAGAGGATTCTCTGTGGGCTGTGTGGCCTCATTCCTTTTTATTAGTCCACTGCCTAGATGTACTTGAGCTTTATCCTGTGTTTTCCTTTCAAGGTTTCATTAAGAAAGAAACCTTGGAAATCGTCACTTATTTTATTATATATGTTTTCATGGTAGAAAAATAAAAATACACAAAAATATCTGAGGTGCCTGGGTGGCTTAGCTGGTTGAGCTTCTGACTCTTGATTTCTGCTCAGGTCATGATCCTGGGGTCATGGGATTGAGTCTCGGATTGGGCTGTGTGCTGAGTGTGGAGCCTGCTTAAGATTCTCTCTGTCTGTCTGTCTGTCTTTCTCTTTCTGTCTGTCTCTCTTTCCCTCTCCCTACCTCCCTTTGCCCCTCTCCCCCATTCACATGTGCTCACCTGTTCTCTAAAATAAAATTAAAAAAGAAAAAAGAAAAACATACAAAAATATTTAAAAAATGAAATTCCACATAATTTCTTACTCCACAAATCAAAGTTTGGGGTATAACCTTTCAAATACTTTACCATAATATAAATGAATGTACCCCATGCCTAACTATACGGATATCTGAGGCAAAACAAACAAACAAACAATATTGATCTTTTCTTTATTTAAAATGTTGGTGTTTTGTTCATCATGGATTTTTTTGCATTACTTTGATTTTTCAAACATTACATTGAAATAGTATCTGTGTTAGTTACTGAATTTTTTGGTGTCCCTTAAATTTTGTTCCTGAGATGAATTCTGTTCTATGTCATTGTCTCATGCTTGCCCTGGCCTGGGAATACACACATTACTATTAAAATAAGTTTTATTTTCAGCTTATTTTACAACGTTAAAAAAAACCATACTATAATGAGATTTTATACTTCTATAGCACTTACTATATAATTCTATAGAATCACTATTCTTTGTACTCTATGTGTTAACTCAATTCTTGTAACAGCCCAATGAGGTAGGTACTGTTTATATTATTTCCACTTTGTAGATGGACAAACTGAGGCATGCAGAGTGAAAGTGCCCAAGGTCACATGGTTAGTGAGGGGCAGAGCTGGGATTTGAACTTAACAGCGGGGTTCCTAGAGTGTGTGCTCTAACCTGCAATGAACTCTGTCTCTCCTCGAGCACAATATCCTGTTACGTACGTTTTTTTTTTTAACTCTATCATGGGAATCTTTCAATTCAATACGGAAGACTCTACCCATCTTTAGATTCCCAATATAAATGGAAATTTATAGGTAAAAAACCCAAACATCTCTCAAGAGCACCTTGACAACCCCCTCTCCTGTAGCCAGTGGCATTGCCTCCGCCCCTGCCCTTTGCCTATCAAGACTGTTTCTCTCAAGTGGACTTTTGACCATTTCAACTATAGCTTCTCTTTTGTGCCAATGTTCTTATTTTGAAGATAATTGACTTGAGCCAGCAATCTGGCTGCTGTGTATGCAGAGCAAGCCACCTCTTCACAAGCTTGGGGGAAACATTTGGAGCACAGATTGCAAAGCACCTGAATTTGAAATGTTTATTTCTTGGCTGGCTTTTATTTTCTTCCAACTATCAAAGGAACTCTGGCTGAAGTTGACGCATTAATCACTTGTCTAATTTCATTTCTTAAAACCTAGTTATTTTTAAATGATAAGTAACATGATTTACTGCCCTTTTTGATTTAGAAACCTGTTCAAAATGCAGAGTGGTGTCTGTCTCTTTGTTCACAGAGTCTTGGGATGCTTTTTCTTTTTCTTTTTGGGATAATTAAATGCTTATGATTCTTTCATCTAAAATGCATGTTCATTATTGATATAGTTCATGCACTCTGGACCATTTCATTTAGGTATTGGTTATTTCTAGTAAAATGCAATATGGTTGGCATCCCTAGATAAGTGGGCTAGGAGAAATACCCTGACCCATTGTGATTATTTTGCAATATGGTACCTTTCCATTTGTGGGTAGTTAGCAAATCCTGCTAACAAGGTCACTAATTCAATCCCTAGATGGCTCAGTTCCAAGGCCAAAGTCAGTGCTCTGATTTTGTGATGTGGAACATTGATCACAGTGTGTGTGTGTGTGTGTGTGTGTGTGTGTGTGTGTGTGTGTGGCAATGGGATAAGAACAGTCTGAGTAGTTTATGTGTATCACTGAGGGTGGTTGGTGGGGAGGTAGTGGGTAAGTTAGGTGGTGTTATGGGCTGAATTACATACCCCCAAATTATATGTTGACGTCTTAACCCCTAGACTCCCAGAATGTGACTATATTTTGAGAGGGTCTTTAAAAACTGTCATTGAATTAAAATGAGGAGACCACAACTGGTCTTCTCCTGAGAAGATATCAGAGGACAGCCACACACAGATAGGGACTATGTGAAGACACAGGGAGAGACGACCATCCACAAGCTGGGGGCCTCAGAAGAAACCAACCTTGACTCAGATTTCTAGTTTCCAAAATTGTGAGAAAATGAATTTCTGTGATTTAAGCCAGCCAGTCTATGGTACTTTGTTATGGAGGTCCTAGGAATCTAATTCAGGTGGAAAGTGGTAAAACAGAGTAGACTTTTGAAATGAATTACATACATTTTTGGTAAGCTGGTCAAGTTAAAGATCTCATTAATTTTACTGTCCCTGGTAATTTTTGTACCTGGAAATAGATTTCCTGCTCTTGAATTGTTGTGATTCTCCATGTTATAATGAAATAGCTTTAGTAGCCAAAATGGACTAAGTGTACTAAGTGGTTGGAAATTCCAATGAATCACCTCTGAAGAATGGGCCGTGGAGGACTAAGGAGCACAGCTATCCTGAGGCAACTGTTGAAAGACAGGGTGCCACTTCCCTTTGAATGGAGGGGAAGGAAACCGTTGCTCTCATGTGACCAGCATTGTGCTGTGAGCTTTACATACCTGGTGTCCTTTCATTTTTGCCACAAACTTGACATGTATTATATTATCCCTATTTTACAGACAAGAGCATGGAGGACATGCCAATTATAAGAACTTGTGACTCAAATAGGTCTGCCTACATGCAAACTCCATATTGTTTTTATTACACTGTGATGCCTCTAATTTCTTTCTTTTCTTTTCTTTTCTTATCTTTTCTTTTCTTTTCCTTGCTTTTCTTTTCCTTTCTTTTCTTTGTTTAATTCTTTCTTTCTTTCTTTCTTTCTTTCTTTCTTTCTTTCTTTCTTTCTTTCGAAAATATTACTGCTTTGGTTCCTATAATGGCTAATTTCTTATGCCAACTTAGCTTGGTTATAACATCTACTTATTTAGTCAAATAAGAAGTTATTTGCCTGGTTGTTTAGCCAGTCTAGAAATTGCTGTGCAAGTGCTTTTTAGATATGATTAACATTTATAATCAATAGACTTTGAGTAAAACAAAGATTACTCTCTAATTGGATGGGCCTCATTCAATTAGTTGAAAGCCTTGGAGCAAAGATTGAGAAGGAAAAGTTCTGCCTCAAGACTGTAGTATCAACTTTTACCTCAATTTCCACCTTGCTTGTCTGCCTTACAGATTTTGGCTTTGTCAGCCCCACAGTTGTGTGAACCAATTCCTTAAATCTCATTCTCTTTGTATATGTCCTATTGGTTTTGTTTCTCAGGAGAACCCTGGCTAATACAGTCTTTAATTAAATTTGAGTCTTCAGCTTGGAAGGTAGGAAGTCTCTCAGTTGTCTCAGAGTAAGTTACTTGCTGTACCAAACAATCTCCAAATCTCAATGGGTTGACACAATAAAAATTTTATTTCCTCCATATCTTGATCCAACAGAGTATTGGGAAGTTGGTCCTTTCCATGGTGATTAGGGAACTGGGCTTCTAGTCAGTTTTTCTGCCAACTTCCAGGGTTTCTGATGTCCATCCCCAATCCTCTGCTCTGGCTGGGAGAGGAGGGAAGTGAGTGGGTTAGAGGTCAGCCTGTGGGGCACACTTTTCTCCTATATTCCACTGTTCATAGCTGCAAGGACACGGGGTGTGTAGTCTTTCTGGAAAAGTCCAGAAAGGAGAGGAGAAGCACATGTATTGGAGAGCACTGACTTTCTCAGTTACAGCCTTATAGCTGTCAACATGATAAGGGGAGTGGTAGGAAAAAAATCAGCAGAATAAATGGATGTTGTTTTTGAATGGAAACACAAAATGTTTCTATATGTTTATTTTTAAAGTTAATTCATGGATCTAAAGTTAATTCATGTTTATTTTTAAAGTTAATTCATTTATCTTTCCAATAAAAATAATTCTAGGATTCTTGCCCTAGAATTTACCAAACTTTTCCCAAAAACTAATCTGGAAAAATAATGGTACATACAACCAGAGACAGCTTTGAGCAAGAAGATCGGGTAAGGTGGGGAATCTGTTTCCATTAGATATTAGACAAGGCTATAAAATAATACCTTGCAACTGAGATACCATTTAATATCAACTGGTAATGGCCAGTGCTGGTGACCTGCTAGAAAAATGAATAAGCTCAGATGGGGTTGGTGGTATTGTTCTTCGGTACAACTCTTTCAGAAAGCAGTGTAAGGAGACCTCTCTCTACATATATGTATCAGGAACCATAAAAACATTCCTACTCCTTGACCCAGAAATATTGACCCTAGGACTTTTT
Organism: Panthera leo; assembly: GCF_018350215.1. Lineage (NCBI taxonomy): Eukaryota > Metazoa > Chordata > Mammalia > Carnivora > Felidae > Panthera > Panthera leo. Next base: position 60,510,324 of record NC_056695.1, on the reverse strand, counting down.
TTCAAGGAAAGAACTCAGCTTAAAAAAAAAAAAAAAGCTATTTGTAAGGATATATTCATTATATTAAGTCTCAATAGGAAAAATAAAATTGGTGCTAAATTTGCAAATACCTAGTAATTATCTTTAATGAGAGTCCTTCTCTTTTTATAAATACCCAATGTCTCACCAGCCACTGGTAGGGTAGGAACTGAAAAATAGAATTTTGCTTTAAATTGGCGAGGAAGAGCTGAGGCAGAACATGGATGTAACTGAATATCTGCTCACCGCTGTGGAATCATATCATCTTTGTAGATCTAACCATGCTTCTTTCTCTCTTCCTACTCTTAAAGCACACTATGGTCATTATTAAGGCAATTTTCCTAACTCTTAAAAAGCTTTAATCCTGCTTGCCTTTGGAGATTCTCTGGGGGAACAGAAAAAAGGAAAGATTAAAGTAAAACCCAGCCTCAATAATGTTTGCCGCTGGCAAACAAAGGTGCCCCAAGACGGAACCCAGGTGAGGATTTGATAAATTTACGCTGTGATTTGTGTATATGCATAAGACTCTGACAGGGAAAGAATAGTCTGGCTTCTTCTTGTAAGTCACGGACATCTTTGTTGGTTTACCCTTTGGCCTAGGATGTTTGCGGTAGAATGCTTGGGCCCTTTTGCTGGGAGGAATAAGGCTCTGGGCCCCATTCTGTCCTCCTCCTCATTTTTTGATTGAGCAGAAGTTAGTGTGTAGAAGTTAGCGGGGGAGGATTCCAAGTGCATTTGGATATCTCTTTGTCTGTAGGATATCTGTGCTAGTAAATCCACTGGGTGCTACTAGCTGAGCGAAAGGAGAAGGTAGGGTGGGACAGCCCACCTGTTGTCTTTGTCTTGCTGATGAATGCAAGCCTTCCCTAGAGGCATCTGTCTTCTTTTCAGCCCTCTCCAGAGCTACTGCTGGAAAACAAACCCCTCAAAGTTCCTAAGCTTCTTTGAGGAGTCAACCCAGCTATCTAATCTATTTTTTTTTAAGGTCTTTGGGTAGAAGACACAAGTGGGAACAGATTTACCAAGAGAAATGGCAATAGAGACAGAAATCATAAGAACAAACAATAATTACAGGATTGCCAAAGACACAGTAACAACTCTTTCCCAACGCCTCCCACTGTCCTGGCCACACTCCCTGATTCCTGGGCCCTGAGGCCCGGGCTCATGACTACTGCGGTCCCTGCAACTAAGTACCGGGCCTGCTCCCTGGTGGTTCCAAGGGCCTAGCCTGAAGTCCTGGGCATGCACCCCCACGGTGGTGGTGGGAACTTTAAATAAACACAGCCCAGGGGAAGAGGGAGGAGAATAAGAAGCCTGTGTTCTCACACAGCACACAACAAGTCTCCTTGTGGCTCTAGCACAGGGAGCTCCCCTTCCAGCTGTCCCAAACATTTTCTCTTCCAAGAAAGCACTTTACAAATGATACCTCGGACAACAGGAACAGTTTTGAGTCACCAACCACATAGCAAGCTAGAGGTTTGGGAAAGTCTCTCAGTGCTGGGTCAAGGCAGGCAGCAACTTAGTGGCTGGAACATGGTGTTCCTGTGGTCTCCAGGTGTGATCCAGATGCTGGCTTTCCTCTTCTTAGGGTAGTGCTAGTGTGGGCAGTGGGTCCTGGCTGCTCAGGCAGCCGGGGATCTGTGTGGATTTCTTAACTTTGCAGGTTAGCTGGACATTCTTTGTTCTCTCTCATCCTCTCTCCCATTTTTAATCTCGCTCTTTCTCTCTCTCTCTCCTTCCACATTATTTTCATTAATTGAGCATTTACTATGCACGGAATTCTGTGCTGGACATTTAGGAGGCTGCAAAGAAGTAAAAGGCATACTTTCACCCTCCAAGTAGCTGAGAGCCTGGTTTTGGAGACTGTAACCTGAGCTGGGAGTAGAGTACTTGGTTCCAGAACTTCTCTGTGATAGATCAGTGGTATTGGTATGACCTTGGGCAAGTCACTGAACATTTTTTTTTTAGTTCAGTTTCCCCATATGTGAAATAAGGGGTCATACGAAGTTATCCCATTATTTTCTAAACTCTGTTGAGTTTTTATAGTGTCAAATAAGTAATTTGTCCACTTCATGGAGGAAAGTGGCATTGCAGAGTTCTTAGAGAAAGCTTTATAGAAGAGATGGGACTTGAGTCCCAAAGGACGCATAGGGCATACTAGCAAGGAGAAAATGACCTGCAAATCCAAGGGACTAGAGCTATTTGGGAAGAAGAAGCCATGAGGAAGTTCTGGGCTAGGATGGATGTGGGAGGAATTGAAAAGAAGGAGCAGATGAGGCAAATGTAAAAAATAGATCTTGGATATGGGGAAATGAGAGAGAAAAACCACTGAGTATCTTCTTGATTTTAAACACAAACGATTTCAAACCAGAAGACAATAAAGTGAGTTTGTCTAATGGGGGAGATGCTGAGTTCCGTTTCAGATATGTTGAATTTGAGATGGGGCTAGGATGTCCATTGGAAATGTCTGGGGTGCAGTTGAAAGTGTGTAACCAACCTTTAGTTAAAGGTCATGAGTGACCTTCAAAGATTGGGGAATTTTTTGGTGACAGGTTTGTGACGAAGTGATGAGCCTGGATGAGAGCTCTGACAAAATATGAGAAAAGAGCCAGCAGAGGGTGAAAGGATGAGATGTGGGGAGTCCCCACCGTTCAAAGAGAAGCCAGCAAAGGAGACAGAGGAACAATCAGAGACAGAAGGAGAGCTAGGGCAGCAAGGAGGGAGACAGTTTCCAGGCAGGTGGGTGTCCAAGACTTGAAGGTCACCTGAGAAAATGCTGCCGGGATGGCAAACAGATGGTCACTGTCGAGCTTTCCTGATTTTGTTATTGGTTCTTCTCTCTTATGGAAATGTCAGATGGGACATTTAGGGAAGTTTGGTGGAATTCGTTTCTCTAAGGATCTTTTTGCTCGTTCATTTATTTTAAGAGAAAACCTGGAGGAAATTGAGTTGGAGTATAAGAAATCCTTATTTTAAAATATTAATGCTAAAATAAATAAATAAATAAATAAATAATAAAAAATAGCGCTAGATTTATAATTAATTTAGTGCAGTGACTACTTCATTCCTCAAACATTAATATCTAAGTTGCGACTGAAATGTGTAAAGTATCTTAACATTTTGGGAGAGGGCATGTCACAGTATGATCCTTCTCCCCTGAAAAAATACACAAAATAAAATATTATTCTTCTCTTCAGAAAAATATACAAAATAAAGTATGATCATTCTCAGAAAAATATATAAAAATTAACATACAAATTTAGGTGCAGTTTCCCTAAAACCCCTATGGGGTCATGTACCCAAGTGAAGAACTCTCACATATGGTCCAGCTCCTGATGTTATGTAACCTCTCTGTGCCCATTTTTCTTATTTGTAAAATAAAAACAATCGTTTGTATAATGAAGATTAAATGAGCAAACACACAGGGCTCAGAATAAAACATAACACATGGTGAGCACTCGATGATTATCTCTTATGGTTATGATTCTTATTATATGACATTTCCTCAACTAAATGACTCTTCTCTGGACAAAGCCCTTTTTCCCTAAAGCATTCACTTACTCAAACACTCATTCACATATTCACTCATTCATTCACTCATTCACTCACTCATTTCCTTTCTTTCTCACTTTCTATTAACTTGTCAGAGGGTCTAGAGAATTAAAGAGGACTCAAGCTGCAAACCTCATCATCAAGAAGCTGTCAACCTCATGACCTGTAAACAGACATTTAGTTTCCCCCCAAATTTCAAAGTTGAGGTTTCAAGTAAGAAAAGAGCAAAGAAATAAGTTGGGAGCAAACACAGTGTGTCTACTGATAAAATTCGAGAAGAAGATGAGTTTGATGTGTGCGGAGTGTAAGGTGTTTGGAATCCACTGGTTTGGAGTTGATGAGAGTGGAATTAAATCTTTGTGAGATGGAATGGTAGCATCACCCTCTGCCATTGTTAAAATTTGGGTTTATTTAAAAAAGCAATAATACAAAGAACCAAGGGGACTGTCCGTTAGGTGCTTTGACAGGACTCTGATTTTACTTCTATTGTAGCATCCTGAAGCTTATTGCCATCATTGGCCTACATTAGACAGTGAGCTACCAGAAGGCAGGGAGTCTCTCTCATTCATTTTTGTGCCTAATACTGACTAATTGGTTGCATGATTGTATTTAAAGGGAAAAAGAACTTTTCCCATTTGTTCCCATTTTAACAGAATACATTTACATAGAACTCACTAAGGTAAAATTACCAGTGATTATCTGTTCATTAAGATGTCTACCTGACAAACACCTTGTTAATCTATGATTTGTATTGTTCTGAAAAGTATTAAGATAACTTTAAACATATTGAATAATTCAGAGGTTTCACCCACTCTGAATGACCTTACCAATTAGATTAAATTAGCATGATATTCATATTTACTGTCTTAGAAAAGCCTGTATCTTAGAAAAAGGAAGTGGGAAAAAGCCTAAGAATTCACTTACCTTTGGTGTCTTTAGGGTTAAGAAGGGGCTTCATTAAACATTGTTTTTAATTAAAATTTCTTTGAAATAGTTTTATGTACCACTTGAGTTCCATTATGTATTTTTTTACATTAGGGCTGAACAAGCTTCTGAATATAAAATCAAACTGGGATTTGCTCTTGAACACTCTGAAGGGAAAAACAGATGTTTTTTTCATGATTGTCTCTGGGTTTATTAGGAAAATGTACTTTGAGTTAAAACATTTTTTATAAGAACTGAAGACAAGGTGCCCCATTTTACTGGATAAGGTAGAATGTGGGACAAAACCCAAACTTCTTGGTCTGACTTTTAAGGACACCTGGTGTCCAAGCTCAACCTACTTTTCTAGTCTATCTTTCCATGTCTCCCTAACCATACCTGTATTCCACCCAGACACGTCTACTTACATTTCCCCAAACTCATGTGCTTCCCAGCCTCTTACCTCTACCTCTCACAGCTCTGAATTCCCCCTGCAATCCCAGGACTTCACATTCAGAGAAAATTCTATCATCCTCTGGGAAGTATTCTCTCTCTCTCTAGATCCCATGTGGAAATGGTTCTTCCACCCACACTTCTTTTTAAATCAATGGTTATTGAGTGATTACTCCAGGCTAGTCACTGGGCTAAGAATTTTGCAGGCATTACCATAGCAAGCCTATGAGGTAGGTAATGTTATCAGCACCACTTTACAGATAGAGGAATAAGGTTTGAGTGGCTATTTAATTTTCTCAAGATCATTATAACAGGGAGATGGCAGAGTCAAGATGTGAATCCATTTCCATCTGGTTTTAGAATCTGAGTTCTCACCCATCATATTATTCTGCCTCTCCTGACTCTCCCCTAGCACTCTTTTATTTCACAATTTTGTTACTGAAATAGACTTCCTTTTAATTAAAAATATATTTTGGTATTTTTCATGTTTATCCTGCACGTTTCTCTATTTTCTTTTTTTTTAAATGTTTATGTACTTATATTTTGAGAGAGGGGTGGAGGGAGGAGCAAAGAGAGAGGGAGAGAGAGAATCTCAAGCAGGGTCTGTGCTTTCAGAACAGAGCCCAACTAAGTACTCCATCTCACAAACTGTGAGATCATGACTTGAGCTGAAACCAAGAGTAGGACGCTTAACCAACTGAGCCACCCAGGAGCTGCAACTTTTCTATTTTCACCTGGACCATGAAGGCCTTGGAGGGCAAAGATTGTGTCTTCTTAGTATTTCCCTTCGGTTTCTAGCATGGTGTCTTTTGCATAATTAGTAAGTAGTTCCTGAAGAATTAAAAGTAAAATAAATTGAGTAGAACAAAATGGACTTCCCAAATCTTGAAAGTTAGAGTTAGCTCACAATTTAGGCTATCTGTCCTCATAGAGGTTATAGACTGAATTTTTGTGTCACATGTTGAAGCCCTAACCCCAAATATGATGGCATTTGGAGATGGGGCCTTTGAGAAATAATTAGGTTAAATGAGATCATGAGGGTAGGATCCTCATGGTGGGATTAGTGGCCTTATAAGAAGAGGAAGATAGAGGAGAAAGAGATATCACTCTCATTGCCATGTGAGGACACAGTGAGAAGGTGGATGTCTATAAGCCAGGAAGAGATCTCTCACTAGGAACCAATTGGTGGGCACCTTGATCTTGGACTTTTAGCCTCCAGAACTATGAGAAAATGAATGTTATTTAAGCCCCACCCCAGTCTCTGGTGCTTTGTTAAACAGCCTGAGTAGACTATGGTACAAAGGTATATTAGAAATGAGAGGTCTTTAAAAAATTTATGGGGTGTCAGGATGAAAGGAAAACACCAAAGGGGCACCTAGAGAGAGAGAGAGGTTTGCAGAAGCCTCAATGTATGCCTAGCTCCTATATAGTAGGTGTTTTCTGTGTGAGCAGTCCAACCAAGCATGGTGTTGCATCCAGAAAAAATAACACATTTGATATCTAATGCTGACTAACAATAAAAATCTTTATTTCAGTCTCAAATAATTGGAAAGGGGATCACAGTGCCTTCTCTTTACCCAGGTAGTTCTTTCAGAGACCTGATCAGAGAGTGTCTGCCTTTCTTAACTTCCTGGCTACATGCTCACACTTGGCTTCTGGTTCTTCTTGCTTTCTTCCCTTCTCCCAGTGCAGTCTGTCCTCAGGCGGCACCCAATACCGCTGGCCTTGTGTATAAACACAACTCACTTAGAAGGCAGGAGTGTGTTGGAGGTGGAGGATGTGGTCATAGTTGTAGCAGAGTGAGATTATTCTAGAAATTCTGGTGAAAGCAATTGGGGAAGATTTGGGAAGCAACTTGGCTTTCGGGCACTCTAATGAGTTCAAGAATGCATGAGCACCTTACAGTGGCTGCGAAAAAGAGTATGTGAACCACATAATGGTCTATGTGATATGCTGTGGTGGCAAAGATGAGAAGGCACAGGCAAGTCATTTTGCTGTGACAGTGGTGAAGTTATTACTATTATTATTGCTTTCCTTTTTAAGGAATAGCTTTTAACACTGGCTGGTATTTAAAAAACATTTAAAATTGTCCAACTGTTCTATGTAGTCTTGCTCTTTACCAGTTAAGAGGTATATATGGTTGAGTGTAAAATGGATAGCATGAAATGGTGCTAAGGTGTGGGTTCATAGCCCTGCCCTACCTCTTAGTGTGAAAATACCCAAAGCTATTCAGCACTTACTAGGCACTGTTCCTGGTTTATCTGCACCATCTCCTTTGATTCCTTCAATAAACTTAATGAAGACACAAGCACTATGAAGAACTCTCATTTTACAAAGGAGGAAGTTGAGGCAGAGAGAGGATAAATTATATACTCCAGGTTAAAGAAGATAAATGGCAGGACCAGGAATTGAGCCCACACAGATTGTTTCTAGAATGTGTACTTTTAATCACTCCTGTCTATAGCTTCAGGTGGAGGGAACACAGTCTGTACTCTTCTCTGGCAAAGGTCCAGAGCAGAGGATATGACAGTCACCATGGGTTGACCATATTCTAGGAGCTAGTTTGGAAGCCCCAATTTTTGAGTTGCAATGATTATACGTTTGGCACTTCCTTAATTTCCAAATGCATTTATATAGGAGGTAGACTGATCATTTTGACTGAGAGAGCAGTACAAGAGAGGGTAGCAAGGCATATATGAAAAAAGGGACCCTAACATCAATCCTTATGGACCTAGGATGGGTGAGGGAGGGTATATGAAGTTACAAACCACCCCTCAATCTCAGTAGCTCAATGGAATATGTTGTATTTTTCATGTTACATGTGCAATGAAGGCCAGCACGGTGCTCGATAATCACTCGGAACTTCAGAATGACAGAGCTCCTTCTTGATAAGTACTTACAAGATTGCTGTAGTAGGTGAAGACAAAGGGGTGAAGAGTGTCCACCTGAAAGTGACTTGCATCACTTCTGTTAATATTTCATTGGATAAAGTAAGTCATATGGCCAAGCCTCATTTCAAGGTGGGGGAGTATAATTATACAATCTTTCTAGAAGAAGAACCAGGAATAGTTGATGAACAGCACCCAGACTAACCCAGAGCCTGGAGAGGCTCAAGAGTGTAGATCCTGATTCAGTAGTCGCAGAGCATAATGCAGTTTCCAGACTCAAGGGAGAGGCACAAATGGAATTTCCACGTTCTTTCCCCCTCAACAGTTGCTCATTCCAATTGCTTATTCCAGAAAATACACTGAGATGCCCAGAGAAAACATCATCATTTTTAAGTATTATCATAAAAAAGGTATTTCCTACTCATCTGATTATGTGAACCAAGAGCAATTAATTATGTGGTTGCGTGGTATCATGAGAAACAAACTCTGTCCAGGCTTGGTAAGAACAAGCTTTATGGCTGTTTTCATCTCCAGAATAGTCTACATGCAAGAACTCTTATTCATAATCTACAGTTCATAAAATTTTATCAACTGCCAACATTAAAACCTAATTTGCTTGTTTCCCTTTAAGTATCATTGTGTGTGTGTCTGTGTGTGTGTCTGTGTGTGTGTTTCTCTCCAAAGTTAAGAATCCTTTTTAGGCTGATAAGAAAGCTTTTATTTTCCAATTTGATTAATGAGTGCTTTTTCTTTGGAATTGAAAACAAAGTTACTTGAGATACTTTCTGAAGCTTCCTCACTTGTCATAAAAGTATGAAGGTAACAGTTTTCAAATTAATTATCTCCCTTTTCTTTCCCTTCCTTTCTCTTCTCCTCCCTATCCTTTCTCGCCTCATCCCCTTGCCTCCTCTTACCTTCTCCTTCTCGCCTTCTCTTTCTCCCTCCCTCCCTTCCTATGTAATTCTCATTTGACGAGCTGCACACCCACCTTCTATCTGATCAATTCCCACCAATCCCTAAGGTCAATGGCTAACATTACTGCTTGGGTGAACCTTCCTTGTCCTTGAATGCCAGTTTTGTCCTTGGAATGAACTTCTATAGTATCAGGTACTTCCTCTCCAGAGCACTTATGAAAATGTATTTCTATGATTATTTGTGGAGTTATTTGTTTCATATCTTTCCCCCAATAAAACTGCAGGCTCCATGAACGCAGGCACCAGGATTCTCATGTTCATCACTGTGGCTGTAACACAACACCTGAGCCATGACAGGTGCTCAACAACGCTTTGGATATCTATTTAGTCAGCAATGCTATTACTTTCCCCCATCCCTATATTTGGGTGGGTGGCTTGATGGCTTTTTTGGGGTTGAGAGGTACAGGCCAACTCAGATGGGAATGAACTGACAGGGGAGAACCCCTGTAAAAATGAGAACAGCAGCAACAAAAATACCTGCTTGACACCAACCTGCTTTCTCTAAGTGTTGATATTTTGTGGATAGTGGTCAAGTGACATTTTAGATCAATGCAAGCTTATTGCTTCAAAACTCTGAAGTTTCAAAGTGCTATTGATGGAATAGTACATGGAGGGAAAAGAGGGAGAAAACTCCCTTTTTTTCTAGCAGTTACGTAAGGTCCTTTTCTGCCTGCCAACATGCCTGCCAACATGCCTGATATGATAGACTGAAAGCACCATTTTCTTGGTAAAACAAACACAGACTTCTCTTTAAAAACACCTTTTGATACTTTATGAGTAGGGCTGGTATATGTAACCGATCAAGACCAACATATGGCTTATTATGACATTTAGCTGATTAAAATAGTCTAGACATAAACTTGAGATTTCAGAAATGTTTAAGTTAAGTAAGAAATACATTTTAATGTACAGTAGATGTGTACTTAGTGCTAGGCCACCTGTATCCCTACAGGAATTACAGAGCAGGAAGTACTTTTGACTCAAGAAGTGTGTCTGAAAATTAAGGTTGTAAATTAACAACAGCTTGTCTATTAGATTATTTCAGCCATAAAGGACTCAGTATGTTTCAAAATGCTCATGATTTTCAATACATTTCTGTGGCTCAATTTAATAAAGAGGGATGCTGGGAATGGCTTTGGCTTGAAGGTCTGCAAAAGCACATTTTTAGAAAATCCCAGAGAATAAATAGTAGCTGCTAGTTAGGCTGTGGTAAAACACACCTGTGGCTAATGGAAAAGGAAAAGTTTGAGCCGCCCCTTGGCACCGGCCTCTGGGCCCACACCAGGGGGAGAGCTGTGGCTTAGTGGTCTGTGCCCAGCCTCTGCCACGGGGCCAGGAGCACCAGGCTTCTCCTCCAGCACCAGGCTTCTCCTCCAGCCTCCAAGACCTTGGGTATAGCCGCCACTCACTCTGGTTTTGTTTTCCTGGTTTGTAACTGGTGAATAATGAGGCCTAATTCACATACGAGGTGCCTGCAAGGCTTAATTAATTGGCTAATGTCTGGGGCCAAACACTTTGAAGTGCAGCCTCTTATGATTAGTTGTAGGGCAATGCTTAAGCTTGGGTTAGGTTGTGATTATGATGAGTTTTTCTGTCATCGTGACCCCCTTCTGGGCATGTAGGAGGTGGGTGAGGTCAGGGGAAGACATGGGGGTATGTTGGTCAGACACGCTTCTTTAGCTCTCTGAGAGAGAGATTGAAGAAGAAATAGGGAAGGAAGAGGAGGAGGAGGAGGGGGAGGAGGAGGAGGAGGAGGAGGAGGAGGAGGGAGGGAGGGAAAAGAAAAGAAGGGAAGAGAAGAGAGTGGACACTTCTGAGGTCTCTGAGGGCATAGTTCCCAGGTGGTCTATGAGTGTCTGGGATTGACTGAGATGACAGCAGGGAAGAGCACAACGTGGTAATTTTGCCTTTCTCCTGCAGCCAAACTGTTGAGCTGGCAAGATGACACGGAGCCCACGGTGACCTGAAGCCCATTTGCCGTATTTGTCTTGCCAAGATTTTAATTCTGTCTGTGTATGTGAACTCTGTTGACCCTTTCCTCTCTGAAGCACTCAGTGGCTTGGACACAGGTATGGCAGCCAAGAGAATGGGGTCCTTCTCCCGGTTTGTGATTTACAGTGTGATTCTAAGTGGGGTACTTTGTTCACCTCCTTGGTTTCCTCATTTGAAGAACGAGGAGTAAATGAGCCAAGATGTAGCAGTTAGCTTTTGCTGCATGACAAACCACCCCAAAGCCTTGTGGCTTAAAACGACAAACATTTATTTAACTCACAGTTCGGTGGGTTGGCATTTGGGACTGAACTCCTCTGGGTGGTTTTGATGGTTGGGACTGGGCTTTGCTGACCTGAGCTGGGCTTGCTCATGTGTCTGCGGTCAGCTGGTAGGGCAGCTGGGGCCAATTGGTTTATGATGGCCACGCCTGGACGATGGGATGACTGGAGCCTTTCTTCACGGGTTCACGCATTCTCCAGCAGGCTAGCCCAGGCTGACTCATGCGGTGGTCAAAGGTTCTAAAAGAGTGGAAACTGCAAGGTCTTTGGAGGCCTAGGGACAGAACTGGCATGATCGAGTCACACACCAGCCCAGATTGGAGGGTGGGGAAATAGACTATTCTCCTTGATGGGAGCAGCTGCAGAGCATTGTGGCCAATGTTTCCTTTAAACTACTACACCAAGGTACTTTTCAGCCCCCAATTAACAATGACCAGAAGTCAGGACTAATAAAACAGCATCTATTTTTTTGAGTTCAGCTTTAAGAATCTGAGGTTACAAGTCCTGGCTGGCTGTTTTGAATTCATTATGTGACTTTAAATAAGTTTTTCAACTTTTTGTTGATTTTAAATTGCTGCACTAGGCTCCTTTTGCTTATATATTACTAGGAAAGCAATCAATGAAGAATTTTAGAGAGAAATTTAGGTATCCACAAGGATTGGTGAATAAAGGGCATTTGGTAACACAAAAATTAACACAAAAATTAATACATGTATTAGTACATACTTAGGTCCTTTAAACTTTTCTTTGCAATACAAATTTTTTCTCACTGTGGAAATTTAGAAAAGGAGTATAAAGAGATGAAAATGGAAGTCATATTTTACTCCATCATCAGAGGTAATAGTGTATAATTATTTATTCTTTGGTATAATTCCATCAAGAATTTTTCCAGTAGGTATGTGGTCTGCTGCAAACATAGGATCATACTGTCATACTGTTGTTATAATCTTCTCTTTCACTTTGATAGCTATACGATAGTACTTCGTTTTTGGTGACTGTGTGGTGTTCTAGCGTGCACATGTGCCACAGTTTAGAGAACCCCCCCCCCCCCCCCCCCCCCCCGCACACTGTTAGGCATTTAAATATTATTTTGCTTTTAAAAGTTATTTTAAAAAACATCATATAAACATTTCACTGCTAAACTCTTTGAATATATTTGTGGCATAATAAGGAATATATTTGGTCTTTGTCCCTGGTTTCTGGCATGGGACTCCTAAAACCCTTACACTTTCCTGAGTGACCGGAGTATGTTTCATCATTCATAAGGAGTCCTTCAGGGTGTATCTGAGTGTATGCTAATTAAGTGACATAGGGTGGGGATCCTACATAGCTTTATGATGGGGCTGGTCCCGAGGAAGACAAAGTGATGAGAAGATTGGAATTTTTAGTCCTGCCCATTAACCCCCGGAAAGGGTAAGGTGGGGGGTGGGGCTCCAGATGAAACTCTATAAAACTCTTGAACAATGGTATTTAATGAACATTTGGGTTAGTGAGTGGATTCATGTGCCGGGGGTAGAACACCCTAGTTCCAGAGGAATAGAGACTCCTGTACTCCAGACCCTTTGGGACTTTGCCCCTATGTACCTTTTCATTTGGCTCTTCACCTGTATCCTTTATAATATCTTTTGTAACAAACTGGTAATCTAATAAACTTTTTCCTGAGTTGTGTGAGCTGCTTTGGCAAATTAATCGAATCAGAGGTGTGGGGCATGGGGATCCCTGATTTATAGCCAGTCGGTTAGAAACAGAGGTAAAAACCTGGACTCCTGATTGGCATCTGAAGTGGGGGTGGGGACAGTCTTGTGGGACTAAACCCTTTAAGCTGTGAAATCTGATGCTGACTCCAGGTAGGTAGTGTCAAAATTCAATTTGTAGGTTATCTGGTTAGTATTTGCTGAGACTCGGAGAATTGCTTGGTGCTTCTGGAAAACACTCCACCACTCTTAAATATTTCCATAGAACATATTTGTGGAAGTGGTGTTGCCATGTCAAAGGTAGGCATAATTTAAAGACTTTTCATTCATTCTAAGAAATTCAAAAAAAGCTCAGCCATTTGCTTGCGCATTACTTACTGATAAGGCCCACGCTCTTGCTCTTCGTTCTTTTGTTTTGTTTTTGTTTTGTTTTTTTTTTTTTTTAAATTTGTTGACTTTCTTTTGAATCCCTTCTGCGATGACTCTATATCTCATTGGAGGTTATACGACTCCCAAGATAAACAAACTGCAGAACTGGAAAGAATCTCAAAGATCATTAAGTCTAATCCCATAGGCAAAGCTCAGATGCTAGCACCTTCTCTCTGTATTCACTTAAAGGTATTGGATTTAAAGAAACACAACACACATAACATTAAGGTGTATCTGAGAAACATCAGTCCCACTTAGAGCTGTTGAGCATGACAGAGTTTCTGTTCTCTCTAGGACAAGGGAAGGAGGGAGAACAGACTTCTAAATGGTCCTGGTTTCCAAAAAGGAGCAAAACAACTCCTTCTACAACTCAGTTGCTCATGCCCCTCAGCACAGCAGGCTGAAACAGTTAGCAAGATGTCTGCTCAGTGCTGGGCTTTTGAGAGAAACTACAAATGTAGAGTTGGGGCATTCTCCTATCAGAAGAGAAATGATGAAAAATAAACACATCTAGAACAAGCATAAGAAACAGATTAATTCCACCAGATTATTTTTGCCATTCTTTACAAATATAGAAGCTAGAACAACTAGCCCTTCTTCTTTTTCTTTTAATGTTTATTTGTGAGATAGAGACACAGATGCAAGTGGAGGAGGGGCAGAGAGAGAGGGAGATACAGATTCCGAAGCAGGCTCCAGGCTCTGAGCTGTCAGCACGGAGCCCGATGCGGGGCTTGAACTTGGGAGCTGTGAGATCATGACCTGAACTGAAGTCGGACGCTTAACCAACTGAGCCACTCAGGTGCCCCACAACTAGCCCTTCTTAATTCCCTCCAGCATTCAGAATTCTAATTCCTATCTTTGGACTGGCATGGAGTTCAAGCTCAGAAAGTGGATTTATAACAACAAAACAAAACACAGAGCCATCTTGCAGTCTTACTTTTTCCTTGCACCCTGCTTCTTCTTCCATAGGGAAGATAGAGTCCAAACTGGTAGTGGTACCTATTCACGCTCCACAAATATATGAGATTGCCCGTTTTCTGCCAAGTCTAAGTGACACGTTCACGCCTGACATTTATTCATTCCCTCCAGTAATCAGATCATTTTGACTGGGCCAAGCTGGTCAGCCCAACTCCTTCTTCCCTTACAATGAGTTCTTTTCTAGAAGACTCTCATTCAACATACCTTCCTGATAGGGCACACTAAAGTAGATCTGAATTGTGCTTGGTGGACATGGCTTTGGCTAAGCCTTCTAATGCTCAGTTTATGAAAAACACAACATTTACCAAATTTCTGGTGATTTGGCTCCACTCTGTTTTCTCAGAAATCCCAGTAGCATTCACTCAAGTGTTCTCTTGGTTTCCTCATGAAATTCATTGGAGCATGGAGACTTCAGTCACTCAGCATAGCAACTTACTTTATTAATGATCTCCCCCCTTTTTTAAATACAGAAGATATAAACATCACCATAACCACAGAGTTTTCATGTTTCTTACTATCCGATGACACCGTCTCTCCCATTCAGCAGGCTTGAGCCTCCGTTGTTCCTGTACCTTCTTTGAATGTGATAAAAAACAAACAAACCTTTTTTGTTTCTTCCTAAACATTTGTTTCTAGGTTTAGTTCATTCTGACTATGTTCTCTGGCAGTGTTATTATAAGATCATTAATCACAACAACAACAATAATAGCAGCACAATAATGGTATTTCTTTGTTCTCAGGGCCCTCATAGCTTGTTTACACAGATCTGTCAAAGTTGGCAGAAAACGTCTTCCAAGACTTCAAGATAGATGATGAAGACATGGGGAGAAAAAGTTAACAATACTGTGGTGAAAAACTCCTTGAAGTAAGGGCAATTTTACTTGTAAAGAATGGCTGGCAAATATCTTGTTTTAAGGGGAGGATGGATTTATTTATTTATTTATTTATTTACAAAGACATTAAATTTTTTTTAATGTTTATTTATTTTTGAGTGTGAGAGAGAAACAGAGTGTGAGCAGGGGAGGGACAGAGACAGAGGGAGACACAGAATCTGAAGTAGGCTCCAGGCTCCGAGCTGTCAGCACAGAGCCTGATGTGGGGTTTGAACTCAGGAGCTGTGAGATCATGACCTGAGCAGAAGTTGGCTTCGGCTAATGCCTAACTGACTGAGCCACCCGGACCCAGGTGCCCCTTAAGGGGGGAATTTGGAGAATGTATATATGCTTTTGAAACCTTCCCATCATGGTCTTGCTCAAACATCCTTTCCTCTGGAGAGTGCTCCCTGATGCTTCACTCTGAATGCTTTTTCTCTTCTCTGACCTCTTAAGGAACATTGTTGTTTTTCTTACATGGTGATGACCCCTTTGTACTGTGTTTCAAGATTTTTTTCTTTTCTGAACATGTCTTAGAAACTTTGCTATATTGTCAGTTCTTTGGCTCATCAGTCTTTCTGTCTGTAGCTCTAGCACAGGGTCTGGCACACAGTAGGTGCTGAATCAATGCTTGTTGAACGAAAGAACAGAACTGGAAAGGAAGGACTACTTGCAAGGACAACATACTCAGAGGGAAGCTCTCCAGAATATACATAGGTGTACATAGGAGACAAACACTGGAACCAAAGAAATGAGAAGGAAGCTATAAGGATCTTAAGTCTTGAAAGTCACAGGTTTACACATTCTCAGTTGTTTTGCAGTCATTTCAGTTTGCTTTAATCTACTGTCATGTGTTAAACATCATTGTGATCTGGCACTGTGTGAAGATGTTGTATTGGTCTCAGCCTATCAATAGCGATGCTATTGGCTGGGAACGACTGGGGGCACTCACTTGGGCCTGTATCACTTGTGACAAGCCCCATTTTGCCAATGTTGTGGCTGGATCAGCCCTTATGGTTCTTATTATATGATTGCAGGACACACGTCAGCAACAACCTTCAGGGAATTTTGCAGAACAAGATTTATTATTCACAGGTTCTGGAGGGTACATGGCATGCCCAAGCGCCACACAAGCATGGTCATGGATAGAGAGAGAACATGTAGACCTGAGGCTCTGCCTTTATTAGCTGTCTGAGTGGGGGTGTCTAGGGTTTAGCAGGTTCATTCTTTATTGGAGAATTGGAAACATAAGAGTAGGAATTAAGGGAGTGGGGAGGGAGAAACCAGGTCAGTCAAGTGGTCAGTTACCTAGGTTTCTCCAGGGCATTCTAAAAGGGGAATTCATGTGTGGAGGTAGCCTGTTCCTTTACCTAGTTGATTTGCTACTAGCTGTGTGGTATAGCTGGCAGTAAGTTTCTTTGAAATGAATATCTTTGAAATGGATGCCTCAGCAATCAAAAAGCTTAAGTCAGGCACTTACACTATACACTAGGGGTATATAAAAATAAGTAAATTCTGCATCTGTGCTCGTAGAACCCACAGTCCAGCAGAGTGGACAAATGTGTAACAAATAATTATAGGACATCATAATTAGCTCTACACAATATATGCAAGGCTTAGAAGTAGTATAGAGGGAGGCATGACTGCAATGGGAGTAGCAGAGGGTCTGGAAAGTTCCAGACTCATCTCCTTGAGTTTTCTGGAAGTTTTCCAGGTGGACAAGGGAATATAGGTTGTGTGGTGTGTGGAAAACTTGTTCTGGGC
Organism: Panthera leo; assembly: GCF_018350215.1. Taxonomy (NCBI): domain Eukaryota; kingdom Metazoa; phylum Chordata; class Mammalia; order Carnivora; family Felidae; genus Panthera; species Panthera leo. Next base: position 60,493,511 of record NC_056695.1, on the reverse strand, counting down.
ACAGTTAACAGAGTAAAGAAAGGCATAGAATCATAGATCAGCTTGGGGTGTTTGGGGAAACACAAATGGTTGTTGGACCACAGAGTACACGTTGAAGAATATCAAAAGTTGAGGGGCGCCTGGGTGGCTCAGTCAGTTGAGCGTCCGTCTTCAGCTCAGGTCACGATCTCATGGTTTGTGAGTTCGAGCCCCGCGTCAGGCTCTGGGCTGATGGCTCAGAGCCTGGAGCCTGCTTCCGATTCTGTGTCTCCCCCTCTCTCTGCCCCTCCCCCATTCATGCTCTGTCTCTCTCTGTCTCAAAAATAAATAAACATTAAAAAAAAAAAAAGAATATCAAAAGTTGAAGGTTGGGAAGAAGGGAGGTATGGAAACAGGAAAGTTGGACCAGGACTTTCCAAATTGTGCTTTTTCTAAAGCAAGAATTTAACTTCTACAAGCTGATCTGATCCGCTGTCTTTCCCCCATATTGTGCTCTAGGGAAATATTCAAAAATCAATTTGTCCATCTTTTTCCAACATAAAAGTTCCCTGAGAATACGAATTTCACCTGTAGCATGTGCTGCCATGTGAATTGTCAACTTGTTTAGTGGTCCTTCTGAAAGGACTGAACTTTATATAAGTTCTATAGGGGCGCCTGGGTGGCTCAGTCGGTTAAGCGGCCAACTTCGGCTCAGGTCATGATCTCATGGTCAGTGAGTTCAAGCCCCGCGTAGGGCTCTGTGCTGACAGCTCAGAGCCTGGAGCCTGTTTCAGATTCTGTGTCTCCCTCTCTCTGACCCTCCCCCGTTCATGCTCTGTCTCTCTCTGTCTCAAAAATAAACGTTAAAAAAAAATTTATATAAGTTCTATAGACAAAATGGCAGCTCAGACAAAAAAACAACTTTGGTATTAAAACGGAATGTATACAATTAGTGGGAATGTAAAATGGGGACACCACTATGGAAAACAGTATGGAGGTTCCTCAAAAAATTAAAAAAAAATATAACTACCAGGTGATGTAGCAATCCTGGGTATATATCTGAAAGAACTGGAATCAGGATCTCAAAGTGATATCTGCCCTCCCATGTTGACTGTAGCATTAGTCACAATAGCTAAGAGGTGGAAACAACCTAAATGTCCATCAACAGATGAATAGATAAAGAAAATGTGGTAAACTCATATACTGGGGGTATTATTCAGCCTTAAAAAAAAGGAAAGCTTGTCTTAACCAGCAACATGGACTAACATGGAGATCATTATACTAAGTGAAATAAGCCAGTCACAGAAGGATAAATATAGCATGGGCCCACTTATATGAAGTATCTGAAATAATCAAACTCGTAGAAATAGAGAGTGGGTTGGTGGTTACCAGAAGTTGAGGGGAGAAAGCAATGGGGAGTTGTTCAATGGTGGATTATGCACTGAAAACTTTGTTAAGAGAGTAGATCTCAAGGTGAAGGGTTTTTGTTTGTTTGTTTGTTTGTTTTTACCACACATACAAAACAAGAAAGAACAGAATAGAAAGGGGAAAAAAAAGAAAGAAAATAGAAGGAAAGGAAGGGCATGAACTCTACAGACAGGCAGAACCAGTTTAAATCCTGCCTTTGTCAAATATTAGATATCCAATTTAGTGAAGGTTATTTATTCTGAGTTTTCTTGTTTGAAACTAAGGGGATAAGAGTATCTGGGGATAACAGGTTCTGTTTTGCAGCCCTCAATGGAAGGATGAAACAGCTATGGTGCTAAACTTTATGATATGTTAGGAAATGCTAGTTTTCTTTGAAAATGCCTTGTTCTGTACCAAGGGAGGTAATAATTGCTAACTTTCTGAAGCATTTTTTAAAAAGTACTTGTCTGCTAAGAAGGTACCAGTTCCTATAAGTTTCTGCATTTTTGTAGTTTTAAGTCAAATAGATAATTCAAGACATTTGTGACTGAATTAGGTGTCCTAGAGAGAAAAGTAGAAAGTAATCTAAATGGTGGGAAATAGAGTCTGGCAGAGAAAATGTTGCTGAGTTTCCCTCCCATCCATCCATCCATCCATCCATCCATCCATCCATCCATCCAGTAGGGGGGTATACACACACATACACACACAGCTGTTTTTCTCTTTTTTCTTTGCTGGAAGTTTCTTCTTTATGTTAGATGTGATTTTTGAAAGGCTGAGAAAAAGACTTTTGGCAAGAGCGATAGCCGGGGGGCTCTTGCAGGGGTGCAGAGCTGACCCCATGCAGTGGGAGAGAAAGAGCTTCTGACAGCAGTTGTGGTGAGGTTTGTCCTGACTCCCCACTCTCTGGCTTTGAAACCCTGGGCCTGTCACTTAAACTCTCTGAGCCTCAGTTTCCTCATACATCTGCAGCTGGGCAATCTACCTACCGGTAGTGTTGTGGAAAGGACTGAGTTAATGTGTAAGTGAGAGAGGTTGGCACAAGGTAGACATTCAACAAATGGTCTGTGTGTTTGGATAAATGTCTATCTCTCTGTCTATCTAACTGCTATGAGATTTGGGAAAAAAAACCCTTAGGTTTAGCCTATTACACAATTATTTGTCACCAAAAAATTCTAAGTGCCATCAGGAGGTTGGTGGCAGTATTTGCTTTTAAGATGATCATCTAATTTATCCAGAATATGCTTATGTTAATTTTACCATTATTCTTGAAAGGAAAGCAAACAAAACTTAAAATTTCTCATAGTGCTCAAGGGCCCCTGAAAATATATTCCTCAGCCCATGAGGAGTCAGTGATTTGTATATGAGAACACTGAACTAAATTATTTAAAATTCCTCTTTTAGTATTAAAACTGTACCTTTTTCCCTGAAAGGATTGGGGTGCTGGGGAAGACAGAAACAAAGAGAACAAAGTTAGTAGGGAAAGAGCACTGTAAAAATACATATTCACTGTCATATATGTTATCTTGTTTAACTCTTAGGACAATCCTCTGAGGGAGGTGTTATATTTGGATCTTAAAAATGAGGAAACTGGGGTATACGCAGATGAAATAACTTGCCTTAGGCTAAAGCAAAAGAACTCGTATTTTAACATAGGTGTACAATTGATCTGTCTATAATCGCACTGTTGCATCTGGGAAAGAAAATTACATTGTAATCATTCATTCATACGTTCAGGCAGCAAGCATTTGTTGAGAATCTACCACAAAGAGGCACTGAGAGATCTCCAGGCAATACCACGGACTTTATATTCTAACTTCCAGAATGTAAAGTGAATGCAGGCTTTTGGAATTGTGTGGGGTGGTATCCCCACACCAATGTATTTTGCCTTTATGAAATAAAAAGACAGGATTGATTTATGGTGAAAGATGGGCGATGAAGAATCTGTAAAGGCAGGTAACAGCCATTTTATCCAGGTCTGCCAAATGTCGTCTGTAAAAGTACTGTCTCCACGATGCTGCTCTGAACATTGAGGATCCCGTGTGCTTGCCCTCCAGGATCCCCTCTGTAGAGAGCAGCGCCTCGGTAGAGGCGAGTGGCTTCCACCTGCCCTGAGCCCAGCGTGTCTGACTGTGATGGGAACTGGCGTATTCTTCTTGGACGCCGGGTACCTGGCCACGGAAATTGTTCCAGAGAAGACAACCACAGTCTCTCAACCCCACTTCCTGCCACAGGGATTAGCAGGGGGTGGCCATGTGACCCGAGCCCAACCAGAGTCATTCTCCGGGACTTTTTTCAGCTCAGAACTAAAAGAATAAGGGCCTTTTCTCTATGTGAGCCCGAAGCTGCCAGTGGCCCTGCTTCCTGCCTCCTGAGCAAGCCAGATGGAAGAGACAAAGCCAACAAGCAGAGAGAAGTAGAAACAAGACGTGAAGAAAAGCCTGACGGGTTGAGGCTCTGGGGACCCCGGAGCTGCTCCTGTCCCTGCCTTTCCGAAGCTTCATGTGTGGGGACTACTGGGCATCCTCCAACAACTCCCTTCTCCTGCAAAAGCTGGTTTGAGTTTCAGTTTTGCTACTTTTGCACCCAAAAGAATCTGGACTAGTGTGTATAGCACTTGGAAACTGGGGAGCAGCAAAGCTAGGGTGTTTGGGGAGCTTCCTTACCCTCCTCTTGTAGGTCTGAATCCAGGAGGGCGAGACAGAGGGAGGAGGGTCAAATAGTGGGAGGAGGACAAGACGGAGGCAGGCAAGCCTTGTCTCCAGCTGTCCTTTCCTCTCCTCCTCAGGCACCTGACAAGACCTACACTTGTGAGGTGGGAACTCTGCCCATGCTCTTTGAGGAATCTTGAACAACAGGTTGGGGATAATTGAGGACTCAGGAGGGAAAAATAAAGGAGCAAAGCAGTTCAGCCACTGGGCCTTTCACCTCTGGTCCCTCCTTTGAGGTTTCTCCAATATCAGCCGCTCCCTTATAATCATATACCAGTTTACACAATTAGCACTTCTTGGGTGCCAGGCACTGCTCCAAGTTCTTTCTGCGCCCACCGAGCCCAGTATTATATTTAACCTCATCTTACAGATGAGGAAACCAGGGCACAGAACGGTTCCGGAGATTTTCCAAGATGGGGTCACGTTAAAAGCCTAGATGTTCGGCTCCAAAGCTCCTGCTAGCAACCTCATTTAGCAAGCCTGGACTTTGAGACCATTTCTATTCTTTCCACCTCCCTGTGCCAGGGCACTTATTGCCAATGTATTTAGTGTGTGATTGATACCACCAGATCCTTTTATTTTTCTTTTTATTTCTTTCCTGTCCTCAACTTGACCCTGTGAAGCGACTGGCCATGGCTTTTATCTTTAAGTCACTGTAACCCCAGCAAAAAACTGCTCAATGTGGGGTGACTGGGTGGCTCAGTCGGTTAAGCGTCCAACTTCAGCCCAGATCATGATCCCTCACTTGGTGGGTTGAAGCCCTGCATTGGTCCTGGAGCCTGCTTCAGATTCTGTGTCTCCCTCTCTCTCTGCCCCTTCCCTGCTTTCATTCTGTCACTCTGTCTCCCCCAAGTAAATAAATATTTTAAAAAATGCTCAACGTAGTGGCTGTGAATGATCGTGGTGTCAAATCCTGTTTTCTTAAATATCAGATAGCTCTCAGGGCACCTGAGTGCCTCAGTCAGTGAAGCGTCCAATTTCGGTTTAGGTCATGATCTTGTGATTTGTGAGTTCAAGCCTTGCATCGGGCTCTGTGCTGATAGCTCAGAGCCTGGAGCCTGCTTTGGATTCTATGTCTCCCTCTCTCTCTGTCCCTCCCCCATTTGCTTTCTCTCTCTCTCTCTCTCTCTCTCTCTCATACACACACACACACACACACACACACACACACACATAAATAAATAAACATTAAAAAAATCAGACAGCTCTAGACATGATTACAGTAATACTTTATACAAGTTTTAGGGAAGGAAGAATGAAGAAGAAATTGGGTTTCCCTCTCCTTTCAGGAGTCTTCTTGAAACTGTAAGAAATTTTCAAAATAGCCCCCTGCTTCCTCCCCAGACCCCCTTCTCTGCTTGTTCAGTGTTTCCCTACAAAGGATGTCCCATTTAAGAAGTAGCATTAGGGGTGCCTGGGTGGCTTAGTCCTTTTAGAGTCTGACTCTTGGTTTCAGGCTCAGGTCATGATCTCACAGTTCATGGGGTCAAGCCCTGTGTTGGTCTCTGTGCTGACAGCACAGAGTCTGCTTGGGATTCTCTCTCTCCCTCCCTCTCTGCCCTCCCCTGCTGGTGCTCTGTCTCTCAAAATAAATAAATAAACTTAAAAAAAAAAGTAAAAATTGCATTGTTGTATGTTCCTCCTTCTCAGGATGCAATTAGTCAGGGCCTGCCAGCTCTGGGGCTTGCTATGGATAATTTCAGTGTAGGGCCTTCTGTTTATTTGCACTTTGGGATCAGAAAATAAGTTAAAAATGTTTGCCCTTAAAAACATGTTAGAGATTTAACCACTGGTTTGAGATGTTATCTGCTGAGTTTGAGCCCCAAACACATTTTATACCTGAGTTAAATCTCTAAAAAGAGAGTGGATAATTGAAGCACTGACCTGAGGTTGTCTCTGATGATAGGCAGACAGGCGAGGCCCTCTGAGCAAGGCAAACTTCCAGAGCACCGAGAAAGCAAGGGGCAGGGGAATAGTGGAAAATTTGAAAAAACATTCCTTCAGGCACATCTGTCCACGCCCTCAGCTGCATGAAGGAGTGGTAAGGAGCAGTTTCCTTTTTTTTTTTTTCTTTCCCTTTGAGTCTGTACTCCTTTCAAAATCTTAATCTGAAAATTATACTATTCAAAATAAAATTCAGAAATCTGAATCACCAAATCACCAAAACAGCAACACAGAGCCGTGATTGATGAGGGACCCACAGGCCTATGTTTCGGTTGCAAAATTTAATTCTAGGACTTTATTTTTGTGTTTTTTGTTTTTTTATAACTGTGTTTTCTTTTTCTTTCTCGTCGCTTTCCCCCCTTCAAAACTAAATTATATCTTAGGCTTTGGAAATAGCTTCAAAGCAAAAGCCTGCGTTTTTAAAAATAACTCCACCTTCTCTGAAGGTGGGGTGTTCGAGTTTATTTCAGGTTTTGGGGCAGGACGCACCTCCAGGCCACAACGAGGGATGATGTCCAACTGCCTTGGCAATTCTATTCCACCCTTTTGTCCTTTCACAGATGTCCACTAGGACCCCAAACTCTACTTTCCGCTCACTGCCAAAGGACCATGTGTTTCTGGTATCGAAAAGGGCGTACTGACTGCCAGCCCGAGCGTGGCGTCCCCTGCCTCCGCCTGCTTTCTTCAGCCTTGGTGTTTTTGCTCTCAACGGACATCTCTATGACAGACACTTGCTTCTCCCCTTGGGGCTGCGTAACAGGTTGGTAGACTCCTGCCTTGCTCCCTGCCCTGAAGTCCGCCCCTCCTCGCTTTCCTGGTGCCCACTGGAATGTATTTTGTGAGCCAGGCCAGCAGAAGCGCCAGCCGGCACCCCAAGCCTGGCAGCCGGCCAGAGGGGCTGAAGCAGACACTAGGTTTCTTGTCAGGCACTTCACACAGAGGGAAGGACAGCAACCACGAACCCCCAAACGAGACTGTCCAAACAAACAAACAAGCCCCAATACAAACGCCAATGAAAGAAACCACGCACACTCTGAAAGACACAAAGCCAAAACTCAAGCATGCTATTTTCTGGGGCTTTCACCAGCCTGATGTGTCCCAGGGAGCCGATGGGGCGGTTGGGTGGTTTTGAGATTCCTGTGGTCTGAACACACACCCTCCTCATCACCAAGATGTGCCTGGAAAAAAGTGGTCACGGTACAGTCCTCTGATTTATTTCCTGATAAAATAACCTTTACTCTCCGAGGCTGAACTTGCCATCCCAGCTTTCAGAGAACCAGTCTTTATTCCCGTCCACCAAAGCCTTCTGCAAATTAGGTCATTCTGTCTGTGGTCCTGGAGTCCCAGCTCCCGCCCACGCGGCCAACACTACAGTGTTTCCCGGGCTCTGCCAAATGTCGACGTGGAGGACGGTCACAGGCAAGTTATAGAATTTCTTTAAGTGGAAGGAATTAGTTGACATTTGGAGCCAATAATAAAACCTTGTTTAGCATTGGAAAATGAGAGATTCTGATATGGCATCTCCTTCCTGCCCAGCTCCCCACCCTTTTTTTTTCCTTCTCAATATTTTACATCTTATTGGAAGCCTGTCCCAAATTATCTTGAAGCCTCAGAAGATGGCCTGAGTTGGCTGGACCTCATGGTGCATTCCTCATATCTCTGTCATGTCAACACCCTCTGTTAAATTAGTGCTACTTACTTTCTCATTTTAGGCACATTCCACATCTCACAGAGGGGCGGAGATGGAAATGCCACTTGGGTCATGAGAACATGAATAATCTCTTGCCTTTGTTGTGTCCATTTCACTGAATGTAAGTAAGGATGTTAAGTGTTGCTCTCGGGTAAGACATACGGAAAGACTCCAGCACGTTGCCAGTGCATAAGAAGCCCTAAAAATGCCAGTTTCTGTCCCCCTTTCCTAATTGCTTAAGCTATTGTCTATCAGTTATGGGGGGAAAAAGTCCTATGTATAATCTCCTATGACCTTCTAGGGAGGGTAGATCTTGGTGCTAGAGGACTCTTTGCTACGTGTTCGTATCTTATGATGTATACCATATTGGTAAAGCCAGATTGCTCTAGAAGGGAGGAAACATATCTTGTGGTAAAGGATCTGGGACCAGAAAAGACATCTATAGTGTGGAATAGCACAGAAACTTAGGAAAGGTGGCATGTTGAATGTATGAGCTGTGGGCTTTGGGGTACATGATATAAACTCTTCACCCCTACATCGCTCCCTGCCCCCCTCCCATGAATTCTGCAGTATAATTTATATTATTCACTAATATTCTTAGTGTGAGTGGGTTACTTGGCAGAATATGAAGTCCTGTGTATTTGTGCATCAGGATGAAGACAGGGTCAGCCTCAGCAGAACTGATATTTTCCTATTTGCTGTCTCTTCCCTGGCTGTCTCTACCACCTCGTTCCCTGTTCAACTCCATCTCTCGCCTCCTCTCCCTTTCTCTTTGCTGATTTAGTGGTTCTGGGTCATTAAGCTGTGTGTTCTTTGTGCCACACGCCTTCTAAAGAGAATATAAAGTAGAATCCCACGGAATGTAAACTCATGTATCATGGACAACTGCCATTGTATTTCTTAACTGGAGGGTGAATAACTGAGAAGAAAGAAGCAGCTGGAAAGGAGAAATGCCGTAAGTCAGAGTTTTATTTTGTTTGTTTCTTTTCAACTGCTTTTGGAAGGGAATTGTCTTTTGGAGAAGATGGTCGAGTGATAGGGTGATGTGTTCTACAATGGAGTTATTCATAGGATGAGGTCAAAGCCCAGTAAAGTATTACTACATTGGAGGAGAAGGTACAGACTTCAAACAACTGGTTGCCCCATTATGTGTCCCTGGCTCTATCTTCCACTCACCTGAGTACCCAGATACTCCCCCAGTCCTGCCGTCTCTGAAGACTGAGTGAGGTTGGGGCTCTAATGAGATCTCCCTATGGCTTTGGATGGTACTAGACCAGCTCTGGTACCTGGAAGCGTGGAGAAAGGGAGCCCAGAGGAGGAGGGAGATGAAAGACCACTTTTGTGGCTTGTAATTTGGTCTCAAGCATTGTTAACTAATATCACTGGCTGCACCACTGATAGCCTGTGGGAGCTGTCTTTGGAATGAGTCAAGCCAGCATTGGAAAATCTGGGGTCAAAATCCAAGGTCTTTTTTTAATAGCTGTGTGATCCTGCATCAGGACTTCAACTCTCAGAACCTTAGCTTCATGTCATGTATGTTTTCAATGAACAGTTACCATGGCATATTTCATGTAAAAGCATCTATATTTCATAAATGAGCATAATTTATACCACAGTAACATTGCAAGTTTTAACTATGTTGGTATGAAAGGGACTATATGATAACAAATTACTATTATAACTTTGTCACCAAAAATATCAGTAAATAATTTTCAGAGCTTTATTAAAGCTGGAAATCCATATTTTTTCTATGAAGAAAGACTTATTGGCCAATGTTAGAAAATTGCTACCTCTGAATTTTTTTTAAATAAAACATGTATTAAAGAGCATGGTAATTACTATGTGCCAAAAGTCTGGATACAGTATACTATGAATAAGAGAAATTGCTCAAAATTCATTGGAGTAGCAAAATCTCAACAAAGTCTTTTTTTCTCAGTGTAAACAACTCTAGCATTTGGGCTGAATCTTCGTTCATTTTTCTCTATGGAGACATAGTTAATGAGAGTGCTGGGAACTGAGGCTTCGACCAGGTCTGATGTTAACCCCACGAGGCTAATTTTATATTTGGTGGGTCATTTCTTTAAGGCCAGAATCTTGGGCATATGTTGGAACCAAAGATACCACTTTTAGAGACAGACTCAATGCTCCCAGAAAACTGGCTTATGGGTGCATTTAGCACTTGTCCATGGAAAGATGGGATGGGTAAGAAGATTGTAGCTGCTTCAGGGCAGACTTCTGGGTCCTGTCTGAGTTCAGAGACAGAAGACATTTTTGGTTTGAACTAGCTGGTTTTTCCCATACTTGTCTACATGTATTCCCTGTCTTTACTCCATACTCTCTGCATAAACGAACTCCTAGCTGCATAGTCCGAGTCCAAACTATCCAACCATAGTGTTCAAGACCCATCATGTCTGTCTCTAATCCACATTTTCTCTTTCCTGCATCTCTCTGATTGACCTCACAATGCACACTTTGATCACAACAAATTATATTTCTTTCCCTTAGAGGAAGCCATTTATATTTTCTTTTTAAAAAATGTTTATTTATTTATTTTGAGAGAGAGAAAGCATGAGCAGGGGAAGGGGCAGAGAGAGAGAGGGGAGAGAGAATCCCAAGCAGGCTCTGTACTGTTAGCGTGGAGTCTGATGGGGGCTTGGTCCTTTGAACCGTGAGATCATGACCTCAGCCAAAATCAAGAGTTGGGTGCTCACCTGACTGAGCCACCTATGTTCTCCATATATATTTTCATCTCCACATCTTTACTTATGCTGTGTTCATTGTTTGGAATGCTCCCCATCCATTTTCACCTTCTCTGCTGATTAATTCTATGCATCATTCTCTCTCTCTCTCTCTCTCCCCACCCCCCACCATCCAAATGATAAAAATCTAAAAAGTCTCCCTTGGACCCCTCCCAGTCAGCTAGTAACCCTCCTTACCCACCTCAGGCATCCCCTATCCCGACTTTTATCACTATACATTAGTTTTACCTATTCTGAACTTCATATGATAGGATTATATAGTGTACACTCATTTGTGTCTGACATTTTTCACTCAACATTATGTCTATGAAATTAATCTATGTTGCTTCATTCATCCATGGTGTTTGTTACTTTTTATTCCTAAGTAGTATTCCATTGTATAAATATACCTCAATTTATTTATATTTTCTACTTTTTATGGACATTTGGATTGTTTCTGAGCTTTGACTCTTAAAAATAAAGCAGCTGTGAAAATCCTTACACATGGATGTGCTTTAGTGGTCATAAACACTTATTTGTGCAGAGGCTACATCCAGGAGAGAGATGCTGGGTCAAGGATCATTGTATATATTTAGCTCTAGTAGATTCTACAACACTTGTTCCCAAGTGGATGTACCAATTTCCACTCCCAGTTGCTCCACATTCTTGCTAATCCTTGGTATGATCAGTCGTCTATTACAGATTAACCATTTGGGGAGTGTGTTGTGGTAGCTTCCTGTGGTCTTAATTAGCTTTTCTTCCCCCTGATGACTGATAAAGTTGAGCACCTTTTCTTACATATGTTGGCTATTTTGACATTCTCTTTGTGAAGTGTCTATTCATGTCTTTTTAGGTCTTAGACTCTGAACTATAGAAGCCAGGTAATATCTACTCATCAGAGTTGCGTCCGTCCTGTTCCAAGTCTAGATTTCTTTAGTGTCCAAATTCCACAGACCATCTCTACATATATTATGATATTTAGATCAGGTTCACTTTTTGTGTCGGGATCTTTATTACTACCATCAGTTAATTCTCAGTCTCTTGGCCTACCATTGCTCAAAGTTGGTGTTTTGAGAACAAGAGCTTTATCAAGTCAATTCTGTTGAAAGGAGACTTCTTTCTTCTAGTTTTCTCTGCTTAATGCTAACGCTACTTATTTCTTTTCCAGCAGTGGCCTCTCCCTTGAGGCCTGTAGTTAATCATCTCTCTTTGTGGTCTCCCTGGTAGCTGATCAAGGATTTTACTCTTTAGCTACTTGACTTTCAATATCATGTAAGCCATTGCCTATAAGTAGTCAGTGCTCAATAATTGTTGACTTACATTCAACTTTCAACTGGGATTTGAGTAGTGTGGGATGTTATCTGTATGGGAGTTTTCTTGATAGGTCTGCCTTCATGAGAGAACTTTAGGGCAAGCCATGGACCTTTGTGACTAGGACTCAAACAGTAGTAGGAGCTGTCTTGATCCAAAATATGCAAAATATTTCCAGCTCCTGACTGGCTTGATAGTTCACCACCGTTAGAATATAGTCTTTGAGTGAAGTTGCTGCCTTCAGACATCTCTTATCAGATAATTTCTATGTTATCTAGAAGAATACAAACTCAGTGGCATCCATGCACATTTTAGTAAGGGTTCACTTATTAGCTATCTGGCACCAGAAAGAAGGCCCCTAAAGAAAGGGACAAAGAAGTGAGTCTGGATGTGGAGGCAAGGTTTCACACCAGGAGAAATGCTGGAGGGGATAGATGTGTGCAGTCGTCAGCCAGGGGCACCATAATCATGGGACCCTATTAATTCCTTCTTAGAGTCAGGAAACCTGAATGCAAGTCACCAGTTGCTATGTTTTGCTATGCAACTTTAGATAAGTTACTTCATTTCTCTGCAACTTAGTTTTCTTATCTGTAAAATGGAGATATCTCCTCAGTTTACCTCACAGGGTGGTTGTGAGGACCAAATGAAAGGAAGTATGTGAAAGTGCCAGTCTAAAAGACTAATCACACATGTTGTGTGTATTTTAAAAGTACTAATTTTTATTGGAGTGTGGTGCAAAGCAGAGAGGCGTTGGAGACAAATCGCTCACTTTACAATTACACTCTGGGCTGTGGCTCTGAATGCAAAGACTGGCCGATGAACCCTTGTCTATACTGAGCATCTTATATTCTCAAGCAAATAGTAGCAGAAAGGTTCAAATGCATGTGCATAATGGTAAAAATGAACTCATTAGTGAAAGATGATTATTTTTGTTAAAAATAAATATAATGTATGAGGTGGCTTGCTTTTTTTCTAGGATGTTAAACAATAGTTTGGGTGATTATTTTTCTTCCATGAGTTTGATAAAATTCATTTGTTTTGGCATGGGGCAGACCAAGAACAAACTGCATGCGCCTCAGGCTCACGAATTCGATTGGTCTTGGGTTGTTTTACTTTTCCACTTTATTCTTCTTCTACTTGGTTGAGACACGGTCGATCTCTGGAGAACAGGGGCCCTATTGAAACAAGCCAGACCTGCATCACTAGCCTGGTTCATTTTATATCAACCAGACGAAATGTAATTGAGTGAATGAAGGAAGCCTACAAATTTCAACTGAAGATATCTATCTTTTTTTGATTATTTGAAAATGCATCTTGCTTTTGTTAAGAAGAAAGAGCTATGCTGATTTCCCAGGTGCAGGCAGAATCCTACAATGTTTGATCTGGAAGAGACTATACAAATCATCTAGTCCAACCCCCTCACTTTATATTTAGAGAAGCCAAGACATAAGAAGATTTAATAACTTGCTTCAGGTTGTATTGTTAGTGGCAGAACTGTACCTGGAAGTCAGGTTTTCTGCCCTCAGTCAGGGCACTTTCTCCAACCTGCCATCTAAGGGTGTGGTAGCGCAAAACATTTTTATTGAACAATTGCCTCCTTATAGACTCACAGACAAAAGATTATTTACTGGTTTTCATAACAATGGCTTGTACTTAAAACAATTTTTTTTTAGCATTTATTTATTTTTTGAGAGACAGAGACAGAGTGTGAGCGGGAAAGGGGCAGGGAGAAGGGAGTCACAGATTCTGAAGCAGGGTCCAGGCTCTGAGCTGTCAGCACAGAGCCCTACGGGGGGTGGGGGGGGGGTGGGGGGGGGTGGTGGCTTGCTTGAACTCATGAACCATTAGATCATGACCTGAGCGAAAGTCAGATGTTTAACCCACTCCACTGAGCCACCCAGGTGCCCCAGGGCTTGTACTTTTAAAAAGACAAGAATCTAGGGGCACCTGGGTGGCTCAGTCGGTGAAGTGTCTGACTTTGGATCGGGTCATAGTCTCACAGTTCGTGAGTCTGAGGCCTGCATCAGGCTGTCTGCTGTCAGTGTAGAGCCTGCTTTGAATCCTTTGTCCCCCTCTCTCTCTGCTCCTCCCCCACTCGCTTGTGTGCTCTGGCTCTCAATTTCTCTCTCTGTCTCAAAAATAAATAAACATTAAAAGAAATGACAAGAATCTAGAAAACTTAATTCTTTGAGACTAGTCCCATCCCACACCTTTGGAGAGGAAGGAATGCATCATTTTTTGGCATAGTTCCTGGTCCGTAGTGGGCACTGAGCCAGCACTTGCCCAGTTCTTGGTCTGTGATCACCCAGGCTGATGGTGATGCCTACAACAAACACTTATCTCAGAGTCCCTGGGGTGATGGTTAAGAACGCCGATCCCTGGGTTGTACCCCAGTTCCACTGAGTCACAATTTCAGCAGTTTCGCCTAGAAATATGCATTAGTAACACCTTTTTAAGTGTTGTTTTAGTGTTTTAACATTTGAAATCATTGCCCTGAGATGTTCTTCCTCATAGCTTCCTAATGCTTTAGACCAAAGGATTCCAGACGGACACATGGTCATAAAATATTTCAATTTTTGTTTACATGTTTTAATCTAAAAATTAAAAAGGGAGGTAAGCATTCCTTGCATTTAGTACATGGGTTGACACTGTGGTCTCAGTGCCCAAGTGAGACCGGGAACTCCCCGATGCAGAAAGCTGACAATGCTGGCTTATCTGCTCCCAGCGTATTGTCACAGAATGCATTGGAATGCTAAGTTAATCAAAGTGTTTAATTTTATAAAAGTGTATGTACACAGCAGCATTTATTTAAAAAAGGACGTTTACACACGTGATGATTAATTTTATGTATCAATGTTGGGCTAGGCTATGGTGCTGCATTGTTTGGTCAAACACCAGGTTAGATGTTGCTATGGGGGTAATTTTGTAGATGTGATCAATATTTAAATCAGGAGACTTTGAATAAAGCAGATTGCCCTCCATAATGTGGGTGAGCTTTATCTGATCAGTAGAGGACCTTAAGAATAAAGGCTGATGTTTTCCAAAGAAGGAATTCTCCTCAAGACTGCAGCATAGACACCTGCATGAGTTTTCCAGCCTGATGGCCTAGAGAATTTGGACTCAACACTGCAACATCAACTCTTATCTGAATGTCCAGACTGCTGGCCTGTTCTACGAATTTTGAACTTGCCAACCCTCACAATGACATGAGCCAATTCCCTAAAATAAATCTCTCTTTAAATATACTTTATTGGTTCTGTTTCTCTGGAAAACCTTGACAAATACCACACAGTAGAAATTTATCATTTTGTATTGAGGTGGGGAGTGACCATCTTTTGCACTGCACAGAGTTTCAACAATGATCCTATTCCAAATTTTTTGAGTTCTCAAACTTAAAGTCGCTAATTTTAATTTCTTTTATGAAGTCACAAGTATTTCGGGTTGAGATCAAATAGTCCTCCTTACAATGCTACCTAAAGATATTTTTGAAAATATATCTAATCTGTCTCTTCACATAATGTGATATTTTAAAAATAAGTAAGAACTAGGTTTTTTTCAAAATAAAATCTTTCTATAGAAAAGAATTTTAAAGATGCAATTTTGAAACTATATTGTGAGTGTGTGCTTTTGTCTCCCAAAATGATACATGTTATGTCTACAAAAACTTTTATATCTGTGTATTAAAAAACTCAATCAGAGTTTTCTAACCTGTTCAAATGTCCAGTGGGTTTTTAGAGTTACAGTGGGTTTGTACCCCACTTGTGAAACAAAAATACAGCATTTTCCAATTAGTCTACAAATGAAAATGAGTGGCATAAGGGAAGATAGACACTTAACCAGCTGAATTTCAACCAAAACTTTTGCATAATAATACTTAATAAATAAACATGGCTCCATAAGTAAAGCCAGTGATGTGTTTTTTTCCACGGGGATATGTATATCTGTGGTAGGCATCCATGTCAGTTCTGAATGCCCACAAAATTAAGTACCCAAATACAGAGATCTGGAAAACATGTCCTTGAATTCTGGTACCCCCCTAAGATTTGCAAAAGTAATGCCAGACACTTAGTCTTTCTGCTTGTAGTAAAATATTATTAATAATAATTCAGTTATTTTGTTTCGTTATTAAAATATACAGTATTAAAATATTTCTTTAATTCCTGCTTTTGTTAGATTTTTAAAAATTCTGCAGCTTATTTGTATAGTAGTGCAAGGACATAGCTGTATAAGTAAATATGAACATGTTGAAGTTGAGTGCTCTAAATCTACTTATGTTTGGGGTAAGTAATTAAAGAAGTTTGGAGTCCAATGTTTAGATTCTTGAAGAGTAAATGAAGCATGCCCCCCTGTGGCGAGGGGACTGGTCAGAGGCATAAGCCACAGCTTTAGGGCAGGACTTGCACTACTTCAGGACAGGAAGTAAGGAAACAATCTATGCCCAATGGAAAATCCCAAGGGGGTAAAGTGAGGCTGAGGGCAATTATGCCAACTGGAGTCTGTCCAGGAGGCTAATACCTCTCCTCTTGTAGAAATACCATGGGATTCAGAGGGGAGGAGGGAAAAAGAAGAACTTGGAAGCCCATCAGGAAATACAGGAAATTTAATTTTAAAATTAGAGAAAGTTTTCATTTAATGGGATTTAGGAGAACATTGGGTAAGTACTGTTCAAAAATGTAAAAATGTGTACAGAATGGCAGCCTGCCAACAGCCTATAGTCAGTACTGTCCCCTCCCCCTTATCTAGAATGGCTCTTTGTCTTTTTTTCCCCTGAAATATTAAACTGTTTGGCTGGTCAATCCATTTTAGAAGACGTTTTCATATGAGAAAGATACAACATGATGGTGTGATTTTTTTCTTCTTCAGGAGGGTTTAAACTACTGAGGTCTGGTTAGGGGTTGTAGTAAAAGATTCCCTTCCTCAGTTAACCAGGTTGTTTATTACTGAAAAAGAAACTGTGAGGCACAAACTAGATAGGAATGGAGCCAGTGTGTGTGTGTGTGTGTGTGTGTGTGTGTGTGTGTGTGTGTGTGTGTTTTAATAATGACAATTACTGCCTGTGAATAGACTTGGTAAGGCAGATGTGTGCAGTGCCTTCCTTCAGAGGAAAAATAGGGAGGGATAAAGTTTTCAAAGAGTATATTGAATTTTGGTGCGTAATTCTCTCCTTCCTCTTAGCAAATATTTTATTATCATGCAGGGAGAGGAGATGGGGAGAGGAACAGATTATGCAGGGCACTGTGGATAGCAGGTCCCTTGCAGAACCTCTGTGCGTTTGAATAAAGCAATCGAAGGGATGGGGATGACTTTTAATGCTCGTCCTGATATTCAGCAGATGGTGTTCCTCAAGTCAAAGTTTGTACCTCTTCAAGGCTTTTGTTCCCCCCAAGTCTGTCTTTGGCTCTTTCCTCAGTCAGGACTGGAAGAGGGGCAGCCACGCTCTGAATCCTAGAAGTCCATAGACAGGCTGCCTTTTCCTAGAGTGTGGTCTGGGGATGAAGAAGGTGTCTATGAACACTAGTCATGTCCTGGAGGGGTGAGGTGGTTGGTGGAAAAATCAAGTGTATAATTAGGTCTCTTTCTCTCATAGCCCATAGGTAATTATCAATGAATCCCTTACCTCAGCTTCAGAATATATCCAGAATCCAGCCACTTTTCAACCTTCGTTTATTATGCCCATGGATAAGCCACCACCACTTGCCCCTGGATTACTGCAGAGTCCCTCACCTGGTCTCTCTGCTTCCATTCTGCCTGGTAGAGACTATTCTAGGCACACAGAGTGAAACTCTAGGTCAGATCCTGTCCCTCCTCAGTGGCTCCTCACTGCACTCAGAGTAAAAGCCCAAATCCTTTAAAAGTCTTGAGAATCCTACAGGACCTGGCCCTATCTTCCTTCTCATACCACCTCCCTTGAGCGCTTCATTCCAGCCACACAGGGCTCCTGGCTCTGTCTCAAACATGCCAAGCAGAGATTTTACTCCTTGGGTTCCTTCTGCTTGGAATGTTCTTTCACAGCATATCTATACAAATTGCTCTGTGTCCCTCACCCTCTTCAGACCTCTGCTGACCATATCTTCTGCCTAAATATTCTGCCTATGAATAGACTTGCTATATCAGATGTAACATTGGAATACTGTATTTTATTGTCCATTCAAGAACTATAACTACTTGACATACACGGGTATTTATGTTTGTGTAGCACAGAGTCGCCTGCCAGGGAAGCTCCTATTGAATTCATTCCTATCAGGACTGCCAGTGCTACCTCTTGCCAAGTTTGTTTTTTGGTTTAGGTTAGAATTGTACTTGAATGCTATAAAACTGCATTTTATTTATTTTAAAAAGAAGGCTGCAACATTCCTTCAGTCCAGAGTGGATTTAGGGCAGTTATTTTGAATAAGTGAGGGTTTTCTGTATAGGTTCTTTGGGAGGTATTGAGTGATTGGGGTTTGGCAAATCTCCAGGATATCAGTTGCTATGGACTAGATTGTGTCCCCTCATAATTCATATGCTGAGCCCCTAACTCCCAATGTAATTGCATTTAGAGATAGAGTTTTTAGGAGGTCATAAGGATGGGGTTTATATCTGACAGGATTGGTGCCTTTTAAGAAGAAAAAGTTTTTTCTCTGCCCATGTGCATGCACCAAGGAAAGGCTATGTGAGTACATAAAGAGAAGAAGGCTGTCTGCAAACCAGAGAGGACTTTCCAGAAACCAAATCATCTGACTCCTTGATTTTAGACTTCCCAGGCTCTAGATTGTGAAAAATAAATGTCTCTTGTTTAAGCCACCCAGTCTATAGTATTTCATAATGGCAGCCTGAGCTAACCAAGACACTCGTCCAACAGTGCAAAATGGTCAGATTATCTTGACAAAGTTCTAGATGCCATTTGACCACCCAGAGATAGTATTACCAACACTGTCATTTCTACCTTTGAGGCATGGGCATCCTTTCAGGACTAGGGGAGGACAAAAGAGGTGATGTGAAATGATTTTATAGAGGAGGATAAATTTTCTCTTCATGAAAGGACTATATATTTGTTTTAGAAAATTTAACACAGCAGAGAATGAGAAGGAAAGAAAAAAGACTATTGTTTTCTGAGACAGCCATTGTTAACATTTTATTGTATTTCTTTCCAGTCTTTTTTCCATGTATACTCAGTGATTCTAAGTTTCTTTGGGATTTCTGCTTTCTTCTCAGAATCCTAGCACAGTGTAACTACTCATTGAACATCCCACCTTCCTGCTATAATTGCTTCAAGTTGTAGTTTTACTCCCTTTTGATTTACACCAATTATTGGTATTGTTTTGTTATTGTTTACAGTCAGTAATAATTATGGTTACAGCCAATAGTTAATTTCACTTATCAATATTAATACATCTTTTTACGTGTGTTCATTCTTTTTTTGTTGTTTCTTTTTTTCGCATTCTTCCTATGGGTTCATCTTTCTCTTTGTTAAAATGCATTCTTTGGTAGTTGTTTTAGAGAGTATCTGTGGGGCATATGCATTCTTGGTCTTTTATGGTTAGAAAAATATTTATTTTGCTATCACAGTAGAATGAGTGATTAACTGGGTATAAAATTCTAGATTGATACATATTTTCCCTTGACACTTTGTAGGTACCACCGCCCTGTCTTTTGCCATCCATGGCTGTGGCTTAGAAATCCCGTCGAGGACTACTTCTTGGTCATTTGTGTATAATCTGTGTCTTCTCTCTGGCCCTTTTTGAGGTTATTTCTTTATCCTCCATTTCCTACCAATATGGGCTTATTTTCATTCATCAGAAGGCATTGTTCTCTGAGAACTCACATCTCTCTTTCACTTTGAAGTGGTCAGCAAGTATCATTTTGGATATTGCTTCTTTGTCAGTTCCTCCATTCTGTACTTTGTAGATTCCCACTTGTTAAATACCAGAGACTCTCATTCTCTTTCCATATTTCTTAGCTGTGTAATTTTTATTTGTTTGTTTGTTTGTTTATTATTTTTTAAGGCTCAGTGTGCAGCTCATTGCAGGGCTTGAACTCAGGACCCTGAGATCAAGAGTCAGGCACCTAACTGACTGAGCCACCCAGGTGCCCCAGCTGTCCTAATTTTTAAAGTAATTTTGTCTTTCTGTGTCATATCCAGGGTGACTTCCTCACCTCAGGGTGACTATCTTTGAAATAATGAATTCTCTCCTCAACTGGGAACAGTCCAGAATTTATCCTGTTGTGGCATTTTAATTTCAATAACCATAATGTATTTTTCAGACTTAATTGATAATTTTTCATAGCCTCTTGTTCTTGTTTGACTTCTGCTTGCTTATTAATTCCTTGTACTTTGTAATGGACATGACAACTTCATTTATCCTCCTTAATGTACTTAATTTAAAAGACTTCATCTGATATTTTTATAAAATAAGTTTCAAGTCAGGGTAAATTTGTGTTCAAGTTGTTTATACTTTGGCTTTTTTTTTTTTTTTTTTTGGTTTGTTTCCCCATGCATTTGAAATTTTTATTTCTATACTCACTTTGAGTGGAGGGGTTTTAATTTTGTTTGTTTTTCTCTAGTGGTTTTGGAGATCCTTCATCTAGCTCTCTGGGTCTCCAAGTCAGAGCCAGGCCCAGGAAAGCCAACTGTAGGGATTCTTACCTCAGGGTATATTGTGGGTAGAACTGTGTCCCCCAGGAAGATATGTTGAAATTCTAACCCTGGTACCTATGAATGTGACCTTGTTTGGAAATAGGGTTTTTACAGGTGTAATTGAGGTAAGCTAAAATCATCTTGGGTTAGGATGGGCCTTAACGCAGTGGCTGATATCTTTATTAGAGAAAGGAGAAGGAGATTTGGACACAGAACCACACTCTGTGGCAATTATATGAAGATGGAGGTAGAAATTGGAGTTATGCTGGCATAAGCCAAGGAACACCCGCAGACACCAGAAGCAGGACAAGGTAAGGACACATTCTTCCCTAGAGCCTTCAGAGGGAGCATGGCCCTGTTGACATGTTGAGTTTGGATATCTGGCCTCCAGAACTGTGAGAGAATAAATTTCTGTTGTTTTAAGCCATCTGGTTTGTGATACCTTAAAATTATTTTTTAATGTTTGTTTATTTATTTTAGAGAAAGAGTGAGCACGAGCAGGGGAGGGGTAGAGAGAGAGGGGGACAGAGGATCTGAAGTGGGCTCTGAGCTGACAGCAGAGAACCCAATGCAGGGCTTGAGCCCATCAACCATGAGATCATGACCCGAGCCAAAATCAAGAGTCGGATGCTTAACTGACTAGGCCACCCAGATGCCCCAGGTTTGTGATACTTAAAAAAAAATTTTATTATTGAAGTATAGTTGGCATTCAATGTTACATTAGTTTCAGGCATACAGCATAGTGATTTGAGAATTCTACACATTATGCAATGCTTACCATGGTAAGTGTGGTCATCATGCTATGTTATTACAACATTATTGACTGCATTCCTTATGTTGTACTTTTCATCCCTGTGACTTATTTATTTTATAACTGGTAGTCTGTATTTCTTAATCCCCTACACCAATTTTGCCCACCCCCCATTCCCTTTCCCTCTAGCAACAACCAGTTTTTGTTCTCTGTATACAGAGTCGGTTTCTATTTTCATTCACTTGTTTGTTTGTGGTTTGTGATACTTTGTTATGGCAGCCCTAGGAGCCTAATAATACAGGGTGATACTGGGATCTTGTGGATCCATCACAGAGAGAGGGTAGTTTGAGTTGGTGCCTGGTTCCACTTGCCTTCCTGAACTCAATGTCTGTTGAGAGGCATTTGCTGCAGAGGTTGGGCTGAGCTATTTTTATTTTCGTGCTTCTTCTGGAGTGAAGAGGCTGATAGAAGCCACTCTAACTTGAAGCAGTGATCCTGGCTTGTGACCCCATCTCCCTGTATTCTGAGTGAGACACACACCTAGCTGTTGCTGCCATGATTGAACCCAGAGCCCACCGGTCCTGAGATTTCAGTCCTGTCTAGATTTTGCATTTCTGTCCCATCAGTAGTCCATGAACGTACTTATGGTTGAACCACCTATATCTTTTGGTTTTCCTTTATTATATTTTATCAATGATTTTGTACATTTAGAGCACAGGGGATGAAGGATAGGACTTTTGGCAGCATCCTGACCAGAAGACTACAGTCTCTAGTAAATGGCTTTTGTTCATTAGTAGACTGTATGTAGTTGCTTTTTTTTCTACTTGACAAAAGTGACATTAGTATTGTTCCATGCTATTATAAACTCTTTATGAACATAATGTCTAATGGCTGTGTAGTATTCCATCAAATGGAAGTGGAGTAGTTCTTTAAGGAGACACTTTACAGTGATAAAAACCTTTTCCATGAAATATCTCAATTTACAGCTTGAAGAATCATTTAAAGCATTTTAAGGTAGAGGTGTTGGAATGCCGCGGGGGCCCCCTTTCATGTTTCAGTTGGAGTAGAGGCAGTAAAGTTCAGTGACTGACCTAAGAGAGCATCGCTCTACTTGTGTTCTAAATTTCTTCAGCAAGGAGCAGTTAAAAGAGGTTTCGCAATCCACTGAGCGGTGTAAGTGGTTTCCATGGAATTTCATTTGGTTTCTGAATATAGCCTCAGGTTATATGCTGTGAAGAAAGTTTTGACATTTTAAATGATTGTAACTTTAAATCAAAAACATTTTCCATCAGAGATGAGAAACAGGCAACAAACAAACTGTGTTCTTCCATAATAGCTAGGATTCAGTTTTTGATACTCAGAGCTTTCTCCTGAGATTCTAATAGGGAGCCCTTGTAGGACTCCCTTGCTTCTTCTTGAAAGTGACACTGAAAGCATTGTGTTTGGGAGAGAAATGTGAGTTTCTACTCATTTCACAATAGCATCTGTCTTAGAAATGTGTGGGGCTAACAGCATTCTGAACTCATTTCATAGAAAGAATAAAAGAGAACTCAAGAAATGTTACACCACCAGAGGGGCTTATTGAGAGCTGTGCTTTTATCCATTGGTTGAAAAAAAATAATTAAAGTATCTCATATGATGGTATTGCAAAGGTCGAAGGGCTTTAGCTGTACTTAGACTAGCTTTTATTTGATTTGTGAATCTCTTCTACAACATTCCCAAGAAGTGGTTATTGAACTTATGCTTGAATATCTTCAGTTATAGGGAAACATTACTTATAAGAGCAGCTTATTCCATTTTTGGACACAGTAATTGCTAGAAAATTCTTAATTTTGAGCAAAAAGCGGTCTTTTCATTTGTTCTAATTTCCTGTCTGGAGCTACAGAATAAATCTAGAATTTCTTTCATTTAGCAACCCTTTGATTATGTGAAGGCATTTGATATGGGCTCCTTGGTTCTTTTCTTCAGGTAATACATCTCAGTTCCTTCAAACATTTCTCATATTTCTTTACCTTCAGCTAAAGAGATGATCCAGCTTGACTCTGGACCTGAGGTCACAGATGGTGTCTTAAAACACAATGGGAAGCCAGCCATGCCAAAGTCATGCAAAGGCCAGTGAGTAACAAAATAAAACCCATAAACAGAGATCATTAATTAGGAGGAGTTGGTGCCAGGAAGTTGCTGTAGAAGAAAGGTGAAATCTGAAAAATAATTTAGCAGAAGATTAGAGTCTAATACTTAGGGTGATGGCAAATAATGGGGTGAATTCCAGAAAAGGGGACTGGTTAGGTCAAAAGGTAAGAGTCAGAGTCCAAGAGACTCCACAGAATCAGGGTAGAGGGGAGCTTTCTGGAGGCTAGACAAGATATTATCATCCAGGAGAACAACTCTACCTTTTGTTACTTGCCTGGCCTGCTTTTTAGTGGGAACAGATGTGGCCTTTGATAGTATGAAATGAATTTGTGGTTCTTCATGATCCTATTCTCTCTCCAAAGTATTTGAGTCTAGGTCATTTGATTCGGATCTAGTGGGCAGCCTGCAGAAGAGAAAAACATTGGCCTGCTGCAAAATCCTGTCATATATGCTGGGAGTTTATTGAAGAACAACTAGATATCTTTTTAAATTTTTTTTAAGTAGGCTTCATGCCAAGCGCAGAGCCCAACATGGGTCTTAAACTCACAACTGTGAGACCAAGACCTGAGCTGAGATCAAGAGTGAGATAGTTAACCTACTGAACCACCCAGGTGCCCCTAAATATCATTAAAAAAATTTTTTTTAACGTTTATTTATTTTTGAGACAGAGAGAGACAGAGCACGAACGGGAGAGGGTTAGAGAGAGAGGGAGACACAGAATCTGAAACAGGCTCCAGGCTCTGAGCAGTCAGCACAGAGCCCGACGCGGGGCTGGAACTCACATACCGCGAGATCATGACCTGAGCCGAAGTTGGCCGCTTAACCGACTGAGCCACCCAGGCGCCCCAACATCATTTTAAACAGCGGCTCACATCTACCAGCTCCTTCTACCCCTAGCTGTATCATAAACAAAGATCCTAAAGAATTGTGGTCTGAAAAAATCTGAAACTATTGCCTTTCAATTAAAAAAAAAAAGAAAAATTTTTTTTTAACATTTATTCATCTTTGAGAGACAGAGAGGGACAGAGCATGAGCAGGGAAGGGGCAGAGAAAGGGGGACACAGAATCCAAAGCAGGCTCCAGGCTCTGAGCTATCAGCACAGAGCCTGACGCAGGGCTCAAACTCACGAACTGCGATATTAGGAGCCAAAGTCGGACGCTCAACCGACTGAGCCACCCAGGCGCCCCTATTGTCTTTCAATTTTAAGTAAAACTTTCTTCTGGTCAAAGCCTCATTTTTTCCAATTCAGCTCAACTTCCTCCAAATTGAGTCATATAGATTTAGGCTACTATTGAAATTTCTCTCGATATCCATTCTTTTGGGTGGAACTTGCTCAGATCATGAGCTAAGGAATGTGAATTTGCAATTTCACTGTACTTAGTTAGACCTTTTGCTAGGAAGTCAAGCAGCTCTGGGCTAAAATTCTGGCTGTGCCACTTCTAGTCATAGAACTGGCTTGGGCGAGTTTCTGAATCTGAGTCTCAGTTTGTTCCTCTGTAAAACAAGGATAATCATGATTTATGTGATTTAAGTGATGTGATGGGTGTAATGTGTTTACACAATATCTGCCACAGAACACATACTTTGTACATGTAGATCTTAAAGTCCAGTCAAGGCACAAAAGGTTAAACTTAACAACTGATATCTGACAAATAGTAAGTGAGTAAATATCTCTTGTGGCCAGCACCCATGGTGAAAGCTATATATCTATTGATATATAGAAGACAAAAATGTCTTCTATAATATTGTGAAAATTATTTATCCAGGTTGAGGGGCCAGTCAATACACGTGAACTGACCTCTTTCTGTAATTTACATGTTAATAATAGCATCATTTACAGAGGATTCTAAGTGATTGGGACTGTGCTGAATACATACAAAGGTTATCTTCTTTAATTTTCACAACATACCTATGAGGTTGGTATTATTCTTTTTTGAAGAAGAAAGTAAGCACAATGGAGTTAAGTGACTTTCCCCAGAGGATACAGCTGGAAAAGCAGCTGGGTTTGCATTTGAATCCAGGTACAACTTCAAAATCTCCTTTAAACCCAATGCAGAGGGGCTGTGGGAAAGATTTGAGGCTTTTGTGTGGGTTGCCCATTCCCAAGAGAGTGTCCCCGGGAGACCAGAGATTTTCCTGGGTCTGAGACATCCAGTGTTGGGATCCAGAGTAAGCAAATGGCGAGAGCCAGGAGGACATGGGTATAACTGGGAGGGGCAGAAATGGCAGAGTTGGTGCAGAATGGCCTGGAGACAGGTGGGAAAGAGTTTGTGAGTGTCCAGGATACCTCTTCACTCTAGTATGAAAGGAGGACCCACATCAGCCAGGTGTCTAGAGGAGGTGTTCCTGTAAGATCTGAGCCACCAACATGTGAACTCCATGAAGGTGGAGACATTGTCTTGTTCATGCTATGAGCCATGCTTGGTCTCTAGTGGGTGCCCAATAAACAACTATTGCATCTATGAATGAATGAACAATTAAAATATTTACTCTAAGACCATGATTCTGAAATGGAGGAAGTGACTGGCTCCAGGACAAAAGGACTACACATGCTGCTTGCCCACAGTGGTAGGCACCCACTTAATACTGTTGAGGAAGATAAAGAAGCAAGGAGTGGTGCCTACTGCGGCTTTAAACAGAAACATAACGCAGGTATGATGTTTATTGTCTCCTTTTAAACTTCATTTTGTAAGACAGGCTCTGATAAGGTTGTTTATTTTCTATTGGATCCTTGGCCTCCACAGTTGGGAAACCAAAACCAAAAAACAATCCCTTAATTTAAATTTAAATCTTTTAAATGGGAGCAGTGTTCTTTACCAAAGCCGGAAATGATTCAATCAAATTGGCGAAAAGAGGACACAAAACAGCTAAACCTATTGAAATGTGGATCTTTACTGGGGATTTCTGCATTGGTACAAACCATAGTTCAGAAACCCAGACGTGTCAAATTGCACTAAGAAGAGTCAAGTTCGTGAGGCATCTGGGTGGCTCAGTTGGTTGAGCATCCATCCAGCTCTTGATTTCAGCTCAGGTCATGATCTCATGGTTCATGGGCCCTAGCCCTGTGTTGGGCTCTGTGCTGGCAGCACAGAGCCTGCTTGGGATTCTCTCTTTCTCTCCCTCCCTGCCCCTCCCCTGCTTGCTCTCTTTCTCTCTCAAAAAATAAACAAACATTAAAAAATTTAAAAAAAAAGAAGGGTCAAGTTCCATGTTAATTTCCAAGGGTTTCTCTTCCTCTAGGCTACTTAACATCAGCCACCATCTCTTAAACAGCATTTGTTTTTCACGTCTCCTTGGTCTGTCAATATTTCATCTGTCAACATGCATCAGTTTGGTGGGTTTGGAGTGAGGTGGGTGGGGAAACGGGAGATAGAGGGATGGAAAAAGTCATTTTTGAATGGAAGAGCTTGTTGGCCAGTTTATATCACCTTTTACCTTCTAACTTTGACCTGGGGTCTTATCTTTAATATCAAATGGCTTCTTCATGAGGAGGACGTTAATACCTCAAATGTATATTATAAATAGAAAAATCTTTAAAAATCCCTTTTATTGTGTTTCTTAGTAACAAAAACCCTTTCTTTATTTTTTCATGCCCAACACACAATCAACGGAGCAGACAATGTAAAAAATTTTGTTAAAAAGTTGTCCCAGGACATCATAAGGTGGGGCAGCCTGTGACTGGCATATATTTAACTAGAATATTAATGAAGGGAAAAGCCTCAGTATTATTGTGGTTAACACAGTTTTTTAAAACTTCACAGCACAAAACAATATGTTTTATATTACTGCTTACCCCCTTGAAGGAAACGGTTGTTTTAAGGGGACATCGTGAGACCAATCTCCTTATGTGCCACCATGGCGGCTCACATATCTTCTAGAAATCTGAAATGCTTTAAACACATCCAGATATTTTCACAGTGAGAATTTCCATGTGCAGTGTTGCCAAGCCCTGCTCTAGTCACAGAATGAGATTAATTATTTACCAGAGGGCTCTGTTAATTACTAAAACAAATAATTTTCCACCTCTTTTGGATAGGCATGGCAGTATGTGATTATGGATATTTTGTCACCTACAGTTTTAGATGTTACTTTTTCCTTCTCTAAAAGTCAGAAGGGGTCTGAACATTCTTCTTCACTGACAGTCCCTCTGCCCAATTCATTAGCTGGAGTCGGGGACGAGGTGATTCTTGTGGGGCTGGAACAGTAGCGGATGCACTTTGTGTCCTGCCCACACCTCCTTGTCATTCACCTGTGCACCTCTGCTCACTGGGCCACCAGTGGCTCTCTGCTTCAGGACTTTTTTTCCTGGCTGTGAAGTGCTCTCAGGGTCTCTGGGGCAAATCGGAAGTTCTATTGAGTGGATGCCTTGAAGTCACCTCAATCACTGAAGGATAAAGTTTAGATGGATAAAAGCCATAAGCTTCCTTGCTCCTCAGGATAACTCAGTGTGGGAACTCCTACTCTCTCCCAGTGTTCCCTGGAGGGATTGAGCTCCAGGTACTAACTGGTTATGCAAAGCCCCCTTTAAGCTTCTTCCTTGCCTGCAAGTTTCCAGCTCCGGAGGGGGGTGATTCCAGGGCTCACCTCCCAACCAGCAACCCACACTTGAATCTCAGAATCTGCCTCCTCAGAAAAAGTTTCTGAACTGATTTTGGGATTCAAGCAGAAGGCATCTGAGTTATATTGAACCAGCTCCAGCTTGTCACGAAGAAGCTCTATGCCTCGTTGCTTTTCTTGTTTTCAGTAGACTTTATTTTTTTTTAGAGCATTTTTAGGTTCACAGCAAACTTGCACTGAATGTACAGAGTTCTTGTATACCCTGTGCCCCACATGCAGTGTCCCCCACTATAAGTATCTCACATCAGAGTGGTACTTTGGTTACAACCGATGAAACTACATCCACGCGTCCTCATGTCCCAAAGTCCATATACCTGAGAGTTCCCTCTTGGTGTTTCTCATTCATTGTATGGGTTTGGACAAATGTATAATGACATGCATTCACCGTTCTCTGTGCTGTCCCCTAAGGACTGAACGCTTGCTTAAAAAAAAAAAAAAAAAAAGAAAAAAGAAAGCCCTCTAAATTAATATTTAAATTTCACTCCCGTAGCTTTCTGTCCTGAGCGGCTGCCGCATGGGAGTGCCTGGCGATTATTTGCTGCATTTCATCTGCATCGCAGCCTCGGGAAAGCCATCCCTTAGCAGGTTGTTGGGGGGTGGGGGGGGGGGCTGCGCACACCTAAATGTGTAGGTATTGTCACATGCCTTGGGATCTTTAGTTGAAACGGACTATGTAAATATTATCTATTATTATTACTAATTATTACTCCCAGCTGTAACGGTGATAAAGCGTGCGCAGTGAGTCCCAGATGTGAGCCTCCTGGGCCCCTGTGTTCAACGGTGGCGTGAACCGCAGTGAACTTGTCTTGTCAGACCACGTCTCCACACAGAGAACAAAATCCCTGTTGCTCAGAGATGGTGGCCTGTCGTGCTCTACTGCAACGCAATCCTCATTTGCACTTCGGAGGAGTACCCTCCCCCCGCCCCGCCTTTTCTTTTTTAAAATGTAGAATGGAATAATCAGCTATAGTTCTTGGTGGGAGGTCCCCTGTGTTCTGCCCTAGATTTTCAATCTGGCTGGCAGGCCAAGCTGAATTGTAGATGGAAGAGGGTTTTTTTTTGTTTGTTTGTTTTTTGTTTTTTGAGTGTTTTTTTTTTTTTGTTTTTTTTTGTTTTTTTTTTTTGAGGGGGAGGGAGGCTCGGCAATTTTCTTTCTTAACTTTTTCTTGTTTTTCCCTTTCCTTTCTCCCTGCTCTTTTTTATCCCCTCTAAATCACAGTGCTTAACAGCTGCGCGGTTTCAGAAACTGTACATGCTCCCTGCTGGGCTACAAGCAGCAGCTTATCTGCCTGCCCTGAAGGGGAAGGTGACAGCTTGGGACCCAGGAGCCTGAGCTAGCTGCAAGGCTGAAGGCCCCCTAGCTTAATATCTCGGCAAGATTTAGGGGAGGTTTAGATTCCCAATCCGTATACTATCTGTGAGTATTTGAAGCACTGTAGAGTTACAGATATCTTTCTTATTTCCTCTTATTCTATTTCTTTATTTATTTACTTTTTGAGAGAGAGAGAGAGAGGGAGAGGGTGCAAATGAGCTGGGGGGGGGGGCGGAGAGAGAGACAGAGAGAGAGAGAGAGAGAGGGGCAAGGCTCCCCTGAAGCAGGGCTTGAACTCATGAACAGCAAAATAGTGACCTGAGCCAAAGTCAGATGTTTAACAACTGAGCCACCCAGATTCTCTCCTCTTAAAAGTCCCTCTTTGTTTTATTTAAAATGATTCTGTGGGGCGCCTGGGTGGCTCAGTCGGTTAAACGTCCGACTTTGCCTCAGGTCATGATCTCACAGTTTGTGGGTTCCAGCCCGGTGTCGGGCTCTGTGCTGACAGCTCAGAGCCTGGAGCCTGCTTCGGGTTCTGTGTCCATGCTCTGTCTCTCTGTCTCAAAAATAAATAAACGTTAAAAAAAATTTTAAATGATTCTGATCTGGTGCTACTGTGTTCGTTGGTTAATTCACCTTCCCAACCACCTGCATCTTGCACTGGCTACAAAGCGCCGCCCCGCCCCCTCCAGCACCCTGCCTGACACTGAGAGAATGCTCAGCTAATCTTTGTGTTGAAGGAGCAAATGAATGAGCTAGAAGGCATCCTAGCTATGGCGTGCCCCACTGTTCTCATCCTGTAGATGAGAAACGCTAACACTCAGTGAGGAAAATGACTTCTTAAAAGTTGCAGGGCTAAGATACAATGAGAAACCACAAGGGAAGGGCTTTAAAACTATACCAGGCCATGGAAATACAAAGTGTATTGTTTTTTCTTCTGGTGGTAAACTGGGCAAGATGTCAGTGTGCTGATGTGGGAACAGGCTGGAACCTCGGCGAGTTACCCATCCAGAGTGACGTCTGATGTACCCCTCAGGCCCTGCGACAGATTTTATCAAGTCTATCAGACTGCCCTGACCACCTTCGTGGGATTTTACCAGGCTCATTTCCAGGGCAGGAGGGAGGCACCTCCAATTTGTTTTTCAGCCCAATTTCCCATTCGAATTCCTTCCTAGCCAGCTGCATGTCCTATTAGCTGTCTTTCAAACAACGGCACCTTCAAATGGCTGCTGACTTCCAGGCAGCTATGTTTTTATTGACTGCCTCCCTATCTGAAGCGGGGCTAATGTGTTCTGGACGAATACTGTTTTCTATGAAATACAGTTGGAGAAGTGGTCACCAGTCTCTGGGGCGGAGCTATAGGCATGGAAGGATATTTTTAAAAGTCTGGGGGCTGAATGTGTGCAAACAGGAGGAGTGGTTTCAGTAAGGCTATTTTATTGGAGTGAGGTGGGGTCTTGTGATTCAGATTAAGGACCAGGTGCCAAGGCTTAGAATGCCAATTATGGAAGGAAAAATGCATTAGCCATTACTTCAGTCTGGCAGACTCTAGACAGACATATAATAACGACATTGCTGTACCCGTAAGCCAGTTACATGCTGAGGAAGTCAGCTCAGTTTTGGGAAGCCATTCTTCTCTGAAGGGGGATTTTTTTTCCTCTTCTGCAGTGTTTCCCACCAATGAAATGTTAACAAATGCTTTTTAAAAAGCCCAGTATCTGTGGTCAAATACACTTTTCAAAGGGAAGTTTCAAAGCAGTTAAACAGGTTACGATGGGACCTTTCTTAGTCTTTGCTTAGTCTTAGCATTCTTTGGGAATGTCCGAGAGCAGCTATGGTTTGTTGAGTATACCAACATTATTAAACCATGGAGAACACTTTTTGGAAAAAGTGTGTCAGAAGATTCTAATTTTGAGAAACGTACCTTTGGAAACAACCTTTTGGTATTTTCCCCAGGGTTCAACCATTTGTGATTTGAATGTCTCGTTAGCTTCCTTGGATAAATTTTTCCTGCCTTAAAAATTTTTTTTTTCCTGCCCTGAGAATTGAATTTTCATGAAACCTTTTCCACCATGCTTGTCTTCTTGGCATTTATCAGAATGAATAGTTCCCTAATCGTTATTGGTATGGTAATTTTAGATACATCTAAATATTATTTGGAACTTGAAGAAATGAGCACCCAGATAGGTCAAGCAGTCTATCCAAAATCACATCGTTATTTTGTTTCTTTTTCCTCTCTGAATACAAGAGCTTCTTCAGTGAAGATCTTCCCAATATCCCTCCTCAGGCCATTCAGAGCATCTTGGTTGAAAATGCTTCTTCCCATTTTAGAACAGGGCAGGTCTGACTCAGAGACCTGAGTGCCTTTGTGTAAACTCAGTGAAAGTGATGCTCATTCCTGAGAAATTTTTAATCTTAATGTGGAGTTCTGAGAAGATGTTTTTGTTGGTTTGTTTAGTGTTAATTCCTTTTGCATCTTGAGCAATGAAGAAACTGAAATGCCAAAGAGGGAGAGGAAGAGGAGGAGAAAGAGGAGGAGGAAGAAGAAGGAGAGGAGGAGGAGGAGGAGGAAGAAGGGGAGGAGGAGGAGAAGGAAGAAGGGGAGGAGGAGGAGGAGGAGGAGGAGGAGGAGGAGGAGGAGGAGGAGGAGGAGGAGGAGGAGGAAAAGGAAATAATCACAGAAAAGCTGGGTTGCTATGAATAATGAACCCACTTTTTCCATAGCCCAATTGCTGGGACTTGAAGACCAGGTAAGTTTTCACCTGCATGATGGAAAATGCTAGACTGAAAAAGGAGTTCTGTCTTCCCCTCCTGGTTGGTGGGAGGCCCTTCTTTCCTGGCAGAGGGAGGAAGAGCCAGAAATATTGGTTTTTCGACTTTACTATCGGCAGTTGTGTTGGGACGCTATGCTGTGTTTTGGTTTGATTTTCAGATGAGTGATTGCCATACCTCTAAGAAGGGCAGAGGGAAAAATGCTCACAGGCAGGGATAAGGACAGATCTGACATAGTTGTCACTACTTCCCCAGGAAGACCCAAAGGGCTTGAAGTCCATCAAAACAGGAATTCCCAAAGTGCATCAGCAGGAAATATCTGAGGACAGCATTTTCCTTGGGGAATTTGGTTATAAAAGACTATTGAGTGGACAACAGGACTCAGCCTGGCAGAAATCTATCATAGAGTTTTATTCAACTGAAATGGCTTGTCAATGGCTTCTCCCATTGTCCAGAAATGCAAACTGACTCGGGTGTGTAACATGTAATACAGAAGTAGGCACACATGTTGGATGCATGTGCCTTACACCATTAACTAGTTCAATTTTGTAATCCCAGCACTTGGCACAATGGCTTGCATGAAGTAGGAGCTTAATGATATTTATTGAATGAAAAAATGACTAAAGTTATGAAAGTTCCGATGTTGCAATGTCCTGGTTTAGAGATGGCTAAATCAGCCTGAGGCCTTTGAACCTCTCCTTTCGTCTCAAGTCTCCTGCTAAAAATCTGATAATTAACTGTCCTTTTGTTGTTCAATATAGGAATCTGGCAACCTTACTGTCTTTGCAATTATAAAGATAAACTTGATGTTCCAGAGTGACTGAGGACAATAGGGAGACCACAACAGCCTCTTCTGTGTGACAGAGAAGCAGCTCCAGGGAAGGACGCTGCTGGCTGAGCTTGCAGCAACTGTTTGATAAACTAGTTACTGGAGACACTGCAGCCCAGTTGCCTGCGGGAGAAACTCATCTGTGATGTGGTTTTGAGAACATCCTGGTTTTTCATGGTGTTTCCTCGTCTGAATTCCAATAGCACCTTCTTCTCTTTTGTTTTGTTTTGTTTTGTTTCGTTTTGTTTTGTTTTTACCTCATCTTGCTTGGGAAGAATGAAAGGCTCAGGGTTGGGATTACTGGATTCAAGTTGGGTTGCTGCCCCCTTACTGTTGAGTGACCTCAGGAAAGTCACTGGATGGCACTGAACTTCAGGGCTCTCTCTTGATAATGTCTTGTCGCATTTTTCTAAGGATTAAACAAAATAATAAATGAGGAAATGTTATAAAAGCACAAAGCATCTTGCAAATTATGGTAGCATCTCATTTTATACTTACTTTTAGGTATTTCCACCAGTCTGCTCATTCTTTAAAAGCAGGAGGCTATAGATGATCAATTTTTCTTTCTATGTCACAGTATCCAGCAGGTGGACTTACATAAAATAATTGAAGTATTGAATCAGTACCCTGATAGAGTTAACAAATCAACAAGCCTTAAACGGAGAGCAAACGCTCTTTGCCAGCTCTGAGAAACTTATGGTAATAAGGAGGAGCCCTTAAGAGATTAAGGAGGCTCAGGACACGCAGAGGTGGAGGAGAGAGTAATATAGAAGAGATATGGTGAGATATATATATATATATACACACATATACACACACATATATACATATATATCATATACATATTTACATATTTATATTTATATTACATATTTACATATTTATATTTATAGTAATAGAGGGGAAGTCATATCAGAGGTTTGGGAAGGTAACTGCCATCTTTTCCTACAGAGCCATGTAGGAGAGAAATAACCAGGAGGCCCAGTGGAAGTGCTCTTGAGAACTCGAGTGCCTTCTTTCATGACAGCCAAGCAGGCATCTAAACTGATCATAAACAACAGGGCTGGCTCGGAAAACCCAGGCTTAAAAGCCAGCAGCAGCAAATGAAAGGAATAACCTGAAGGTTTGAAGGAACCAAATGCTTGATCTCCATTTAAGTTTGAAGGAGAATTCTAGGTCCATTGGCTAAGGTAAGATCTTATATTCTTCCCAGCTAGGGGTAAAGTAGGGATAAAGGGGACAACAAGAGAGTTGAGGAAACTCCCACCCTTTTTTTTTTTTCTTGGCTGAGCTCCAACTGTATTTGAAGGCCAAATATGTGGAAGATATGTGGCCAATATTTGGAAGATCTGGTGATCTTGGACAACTGTAAAGCCATACAAATGTGTTTTTAGTTTAAATGAGGTTCAACATGATCCATGACAGGGTCGGTTGCTGAAGTGTTCCTTCTATCTCTTAGGGCAAATGAGGAATGGTTTAATCTTTGATGGTAGTCACTCCATGAAGCTGTGGACTAGGCATTACTCCCTCTGTTAAAGCGTGCCCTGGCCCTGTCTGTCTGCCCAGACTTTTCCTCTTTCTCCCGCGTCTTCTTTCTGTATCTGCTGTATGATCCTTTGTGTCGGAGGTTGGCACCTCTGCCTGGGAGTTCTCTCACTGTGGGTTTGGGTGTGGTTTGCAAAGACAAAGATGAACATTCCTGCTGGCTGTCTCCCAAGTGATTCTTCCAGTGGCAGCAGAATAACACCTGTGGGAAAGTCATTGAAGGCTAAACAGGACCCAGAGGGAGTACGTCTGTCTCAATACCTCCTTGCCCAAGTTTTTGTTCCCCTCTAGGCTTCTCTGTATCCACCATTCTCACAAGATAATCACACTCCTAGGTGGTCCCAAAGGCTAACCTTCTCTGACGTTAAGCCACTCAAATTGCCGTCATTTGCTATGTTGTTTCTGCATCCGTTTGTGTGTGAAGCTAACATTTTCTATCTTCAATTATAAGTTCACAG
Organism: Panthera leo; assembly: GCF_018350215.1. Taxonomy (NCBI): domain Eukaryota; kingdom Metazoa; phylum Chordata; class Mammalia; order Carnivora; family Felidae; genus Panthera; species Panthera leo. The sequence continues at coordinate 60,458,717 of NC_056695.1, read as the reverse complement.
CCATGAGGATCACCTTTGATTTGATTGGGTCTATCATAATGAGCATCTTGAGGAGAGTGACAAAGGCATATTCATGATTGTATCCATGGGACCTAGGATGGAGTTACTGCTCTGGTAGTACACATGGATGTTGCTCAATAAAGATTTGGAGGATAGGAAATTGAATAATGCCAGGCTTATGTATGTGCCAGGAAAGTAAAATATAATGGTCATGAATCATGGATGCGTTCATTAATGACCCAGGTAAAAATTCAAAGTGGTCACATGAGTACAGGGCTAGTGATGACCTAAGATGAGTTTCTGCTTTGCTTTTGACCACCTTATCATTGACAGGACCTACATTTCAACTGGTAGCAAATGTAGCATCTTTATTTATATTGGGATCTATAAGTTCTTTGAAGAAAGAAAAGACTTGAGCAGCCAAAAGCAGACTTGCAATAGTTTATGTCTTTGGGAGATCAAGGAGGCTGTCCAGAAGTCAATGTGAAGCCATGAAACTGTGTTGGGCAACCTTTTCCATAGTTTCTTTGCTGGCTCAATAGTTCCCTCTTCAGCTGTGTGTGTCCCCTTAATAAATCTGTCTTTTCCCCTAATAAATCTGCTCATTATGTTGTGTACACATAGTTCTTTTAATTTCTGACTGGCTCAGTTACTCCTCGGAACATTGTATAATTTCTATTGTGAATTGTTATTGCTTTGAGAGACAGGTTGGGACTCATTTGCATGTATACCCTCTTTAAGGTAGTGCCACCATGAGATCACACCCCTAATTCATGACTAAGATTTTTTTAATGTTTATTTATTTATTTTGAGGGGGGCGGGGAGAGCATGTGTACATGCACACACTGGGGAGGGGCAGAAAAAGAGGGAGAGAGAGAGAATCCTAAGCAAGCTCCATGGTGTCAGCACAGAAACCTAAGCTGAAATCAAGAGCTGGACATTTAACCAACTGAACTACCCAGGTGCCGCACTAAGGTTTTTAAAAAATCAGTGTCATCAAGCTGAGATGTGCTTCGCCCTGACCCATGGACTCTGCTCATTTTTACACAATAATTTACAAAACAATTGAAGGAGCAGGAGAATGGGAATTATGCAAATCCTGACCCCTTTCTCTGTGTCCAGAGATGGCATAGATGGATTGAACCAAAAATTCTTGTTTATAGTGATGGGCAAAAACAGAGATGAAAAGAGTAACATTGTAAGGAAATACTTTCTAAGGTTATTCTAGGCATGGATTACTGCATACCAATTAATACTGAAGAAGTTATAGCTCACGAATGTCTACATTTTGATCAGCTTGAAATGACCAGGTTAAACCAAACAGTTCAGTTTCACTGAACTGAGCCCCTACTATAAACCTAGAATATTTACTAGGCACTAGATATGCACAACTGGATGCCACAGGCTCAGTCTTCGAAGAACCCTTCAGAAGTTTTGTTCACAGGAATGAGGAATGCTGCGTTTTACTCTTCACAAGGTTCTGAAAGAATGTAGATTTCACACCAAATGTATAGCACAGGTGCTATACTTCTTCCTATTACTATTCCTCATTATTAATCTGTATCGTTTTCACATTGGTGTTCTCACAGTCCCCATTGGTATCTGCAAAATTGTTTACATGGTCAATCTCAAATGTATTGATTTACCTGAAGGCCATTCCTTTTTCAGGGGCATACATATGTAAATAGTTTTCAAGCAGGTTTAGAGAAAAGAGAAAAATATGTATAAACTCTAATTATTACAGTGCCAGATTCAGCAAGAATTTTCTTTTACATTTTTACCTGTTGCTGTGAATCTCTATCTTCTCTTTTCCCCTACCTTGAATTTTCCTCTCTCTTGGGTTCAGCTCAAATCTCAACTTTCTTAAATGACCCACACCCTTCTCCAGGTCCTCAAATACTGGTTTATCTGACTCTATTTTGGCACTTAACATGTATTTTATTGTTATTATCTCTCATCTCTGTTCTTCAGTTAGCCCTATAGCAACTCAAAATGTAGCCACATTGCCTGTTCTTTTGTGTTCTTTGAGCATCTAGACTAGAACCTCACATATAATGAGCAGCTAATAGCTCCTATTTGTTAATTGATTTTGCTTTTTCCTACGTGAGGTGTTCGTTGCCCATATTAATTAATGCCCAAGGCAAAACGTGTGAGAGCTACATGTGCTGGTCTAAGAAAAATAAAAATCAAAGCAAACCCTTGAAATCTGAGAGCCTAAAACCTCATCTTGATAAGGGAAAGAACAGTTTTATGAGCTCAGGCATCGTTTAGGATTTTGGCTTCTCCTTCGTGAATTGGCACTGTACCACACCACAGCAAAGTTTGTTTTCTCCTTAGGACCCTGTGCGGGGGCACAATGCCACTCTCCAATTGCCTACTTTTGTCATTTTTCATGTTTGGCAATTGAAACTGATGCAAAATAAAATGTTATCTGAGAAAGAGTTAAAAACAAAATGACCACTGGAAAAACATTCTTCTTTGAATAGAGAACATCTCTGTACTGCTTGTTTGCTTTTAACATCCAGATTGGCAAATTACTGGTTTATCAGTGCTTGGCTGTTCACTAGCAGCATCTTATTGGAACAATTAAAATGGTACAGAAAAGTCGTGGCAGTGGAGCTGAAGCTGGGAGTTTCCTGGGAACTATTTAAGATACTTGGCAGTTTATGCCAAACAGGCCTAGGCCATATGTAGGCAAATAATCATGCATTAAATAAAATTTCAAATCTCTAAGTAATCTCTCTTGGACATCTTTTTTCTTTTGTTTCCCAAAACACAAAATGAAAGAGCCAGTGCCACTGAGCATAAATCATCTAAAGTTGCTCAGGGGTGACATAATGCGGGTCAAGGTCCTGGAAAGATGAAGTCTAAGAGAGCAGGACTCTCAAGCTTGCCCAACTTCCTCCATGCTGCTAGCCCATGGAAACTACTTCCTCTGGTTCTGATATGTACCCTAAGTGTATAGCTCCCAAGACCTAAACCTGTATCTATATTTGACAACTTACAGAAAACCTTCTTCTTTAGGGTGGTGGAGAAAGAAAGCAATAGGTAAATCTGATCAACCCTTTAAGCACAAGACCCTCTGTCTAAACCTTTACAATGAGAGTCCTTTTAGAGTTGTAAATCAGTAAAGTAGAATTCTAGTACTGCTCCTTTTGCAAGGGAAAAATGCTCTCATGGAACCAGAGGCTTTGGAATTTATTTGTGGCCACAGAGATAATCCTTTTCATAGAAAGAACGAACTAGCAAATAATTCCCAGCCTTGAGCATGCTTATCTCTTGCTGAATCCCCCCCTTTTTTCCCAAGTTAAATAGTGTTTTTTGAGAAATGCATTTGTTTTCCCAGTGATTCTCTCCTTGTGTCTTTTTTTTTTTTTTTTTTTTTTTGGAGTTTTGAAGTTCAAGGTGCTTGTCGGAAGGAGGCTTGGGTTATTTCCAAACTCATCCAAGGTATGGGGCAAAGATATCAGCCCAGGTTAAACTGCATTTTCTTGCCCACAAATTCACATTTGCATCTGTATCTTAGCCAGTCTTCGTTTCTTGGAAAGCATTTTTCACACATGCTGAGCCTTGGTGGGAAAATATAAACTCCTGGCTTTGAAGGGTGCCATGTATGCAAATGTAAAAATGTGGTAGGATAAAATAGATCTCCCAACTGGGCCAAGGTTGGCTTTATAATTTCTCATTTCAGTTGGCATCCATGGCTTTCACTATTCTGAAAATCAAGTACAGAGCTGGGTGGGGTTTACGTAGCTAATCTTACCAATGTAGATATACAGTCTGAATCATCCAGACCTCTAACTTCCATTTTAATTCAAAGGGGCTTTGAGACTCAGTGTTCCTTTCATTTTGCCTGTCAGGGTGCAGCTTGACAGTTTCCAATGGGCTACTCTTTCCTTGCTACAGGGGGATAAAAGTTCTTTCAAGACTAAAAGAGTAGGAATCTAGAAGTTAGGTGCAAAGCTGTGGAAATGATTTGGGGAACATTCTTTTCTTATCCAATTTAACCGAACTACTGAAAGTGTGGAAAAATGAAAATAACTCTTATTAAATGGTATAATCTAGTCAGGTATTTTCAAAAGACAAAAATGACACTGGGAAACTTTGCATTCTAGACAGTTCTGTCAGGAAGTTCTAACAAAGGACTGAAACTCATGGGCATAGCCATGGAAAATCACAATGAAATAATAAAGTGTCACCAAAGTTCACTTAAGTAACACAAAGTGAACCAACGAAACTGGTGAGCCAGTTTTGAGATGAGAAAATATTTTCATTCCACTGGAATAATTTTTCCAGCCATTTACTGTGACCCTCTAAAATGTCTATGGATTTCAGGCTTTCTATATTGCATTTGAATTCTCAAAATTGGGCAGTAAGTGTTGATCTAGGTACTGGAGCTCAGAGAATTGTAGAACCTGTTCATTTTACCAGCACTGTGTGGGCAAAGCAGATGTGTTTTCATGGAATCTATATTCTGGAGTTAATGACATAACTAAGGGAACGTTGTGCCTGGCCTATGGTATATGCTCAATGCTGCAATTATTAGTATGTTTTAGAAAAAACACTTTGTCATCCAGGAGCACATGGTCAAGTAAAGAAAGCAGAAAAGAGACATGAAACTATTATGAATGACACAAGGCAGCATGTGATAAGGTATCTGTATGTATAGTATAGTCAGCCAGACTGAGCCTTAGTGGTCCAGGGAAGGGAGACAGCAGGATGGACTTTGGCGGTGGAAGAGGTCTCATGGAGCAGAAAGGACCTGAGCTAGGACTGAGGTTAGGGAGGGGCAGGCGAACAGAAGGAAAATGAGAGAACGAGAATAAGCAACTGACATGGCAATGTTGAGGAGCAATGAGGCCAAAAGTTTGTAAGGTAGTGGGCTAGATTTTCTCTGCATGCACCAGATCCCTGAAAGGAATATTTTCCTCCCTTGGTTAGTCATATTGCCCCCCCACCTTTTTTTTTTCTTTGAGTAGGAAAATGGGCTTAGTTTATCACCATAGAGGAGGCTGAGGTACCAACTTGCTTGTTTTTTAAATGGAGTGGCTTTCCTGGCCACACAAACTACAAAGTAGATTCAGAAGGAGATTCTTTGGTGTAGATTTCCCAGAATATCTGACCATTGTCTGGGTCATGGAATTGACATTCCAAGTGCAAGTTAGATCATTTCCATTCATGGACATAAGTTAAATGCTACTCCTTTAGGTAATTTGTTTGAAAAATGCTGGTTCTTGAGAACACATTCTTTCTTTCATAGGGCAAATGTTATGCACCCACAGCATAGGGCAGGATACCATAAAAGATATTTGCTCAGAGTTTAATTATCGTACACAAGACTCCAGCAGAGTGATTTCAAAGCCTTTTTGAATGACTGAATATTCACTTTTCTGTGCCCACAGCTGTCTATTCTTATGCTTTATGGAGGCCTTCCATTTTTCTATTTGTCGAAGATATAAAACCACATCTCAAAACCCATGTAAAAATACTATAAAAAGCATACATGATTAATAGAACATTTTCTACATTAACTGTCTTAACCAATTCTATTAAAAGAAATTTTAAAGAATATCTCCCCCCTTTTTTCTCCTTCCAAGTTTTAGGGGGTGTTCCAAATATGGAAGCCTTCTGTCAGAATTCCCTCAGATTGACAGGGTGGCTTTATGATCATGATATAAAAAGACAGAGGTTTCTCCTTTTTCCTCCCAAATTGTTGTTTTAAGTATTTTACAACTAAAAATATGCTTAAGAGCTTGGTACCCTTATGATTATAGAAGTAACATACTTTATCTAAGACCGTATCCACTAAAAAAAAACTTCAGGAAATAATCAGGGTGACTTTGTTGCTACACTAACTCACTGCTTGGGGTTCTCCTCTTTCAGTGGCTGCACCATGTCTGGGGATCACCTCCTCTCTCGTGTAATGTTTTCCTCCACTGTCCCAACTGCTGACCCTTTTGTAGACTTCATTTCACTTATGGTAAATTGAAATGACAACTTAACCAAGGCAGTGATGGTCAAGTTTCAAGACACAATATAACATGTTGAGGAGAAACAATCACCAGAGTGCAAGCACTTGTAAGAAGCCCAAGATAAAAGAATCTTGTTTTTTTGGCAAGCCCCATAGATGTTCTGCAATGACGAATGATAGGACTGTTATCTTGACACCATACTCTCCCATGTTGAAACTGTTTATGAGAAACAAACATCATATGAAAAACAGATTGCCAGACACTAAGTAAATCACTATAAAGGGTAGTGAGTCAAGTATTGCCAGTTTTACCCACATTGTCATTGTTATGATGTAACACATTCCTTGAGGCTGATATTGTATCCAAATTTGGGCACAGAAACGTCCTCTTGATCAGTTGGCTGAGATTCTGTACCCTATAATATGTCACACACAGTCACACACACACACACACACACACACACACACACACACACACACACGGATTTGGACACACACCCAACCTGAATTAGGCACAAAGGATAGTCCAGAAAGGATGGAATATTAAAAAGGTGTGCAGAGATTATACAAACCGTAAATTTCAGCCCTTGCCCAGGCAATAAACCCAGTAATCCTCTAAGCTCTGCTAGCAATGATTAATAAACAGTTGGTGTGCTAAACATATGGAAAAATCATCCCATCTGGACCATTTAAAACTAGGACATAGACTTTATCTTTGTTTATTTCATCCTTAGCTAAAAGGCTTATTATGAATTGCAATAATCCAAGAAGCCAACCATGGAAGACAGACAAACTCTTTAGATAAAACCAAAAAAGCAAGTTCTGTAACCGAGGACCAGATGTATTTTTGGGTTTAGCCCTTGTACATATTTAGCCGAGCTTTTCAAGTGGTGAAGATTTGCATGTTTGTTTTGCAATACTAATGAATATGTTTTTGATTTACATTTTAGAAAATGGAAACTTTTATCTTCTTGGGGCTTTGTAACTTAATGACTTCCAGAGGGTGGTTTGTGTCCTCTTTTAACCCTTCACCACGAGAAACGTATCTCTTTCAGAAGTCCAGCGCTCTATCTTGCTAAATAAAACCCCTAAGATAATGTGGTTCTTCTGTCTTTTGTTGCCGGAATGGCAAGGGTTGAAGAGCTTTTGACTTTCAATCTAGTGAAAACATATGTAAATGGCAAATTATTTTTAAACTAGCTTTAATGTGAATCTTGGGGGTATAAAGAATGACTCCACAGATGATATTTATATTAGATGAATAAGGACAACTCTTTTGGAAAAACATTGAGAAGTAAGATCTTGAGTATTGGTTCAATTTCTTTGGAGATAAAGATTGTTTTAGGAGGATGAGGAAAATGTCTTCCTGAATTTTTTACTGTTGGAAGATATCCTTAGGAGTTCTTTCTTCCTTAAAGTTTCTTTGAAGATGTTACGTGGAAAAATAAGTAAACACATTTCTCCCCCAAGACTTCCTTTGCTTATAATTTGGATTGGACAAGGACCTTATCAGAAATGGAACAATTTGTCCTTGAGGGATAACAAGAGTATTTTAGAATAAGAGATAACTAGAGCTTTGAACTCTCATTATTTGACAAATTGGTCCGAACAGATAGCTTTTCTTTCAAATTCTTCAGTAGTTTTTTAAAAATAGAATGCGATAGAATAATAAATATGCCCTTAAAAGCTTGTGTTGGGGCCATTAAATATTTTAAATGTTTAACTTTCTGGGACAAACAAGTAAAGGTGTAACATCACACTGAGCGTGAAATGGGGGATGTTGAACATTATTTTTACAGTGATTAACTGCATTGAGGTTCAATGAAAATGTGCCAGTGAGGACCAAGTAGTTGTTTGATAAGGAACTGATGGTGTTTTTATTATGTAATATTGGAAAGGCTTATGATCAAGAGTCCCTAAGCCTGAGTCTTCACATGGGAAATCATTTCACCCCTAGAGAATATTTTTCCCACCCAGACTCTGTTAATAACTAGTTTTAACTTTCCAGAACAGTTTCATAGTGTTGTATTAAAATTGGATACATATTTGCTATGAGTTCTCGGTTAGCAGGCATTTTCTAACCCAATTTCCTTAAACCAAAAAAGGTTGAAATGTGGTGTGAGAATTCCTTATTTTCCCTTAAAAATTCCTCCAAAATTTTCAGTTCCAGTTTATTTTAGGTCCTAGATAAAAACTACCTAAATTTAAAAAAATTGTTTTATTTATTTTGAGAAAGAGAAAAGCAGGAGAGAGGGAGAGAGAGAATCCCAAGTGAGCACTATGCTATGAGCAGGGATTCATCTCACTTAGGGCTTGATCTCAGGATCCGTGAGATTATGACCTGAGCCGAAATCAAGAGTTGGATGCTTAACCGACTGAGCCACCCAGGTGCCTGCTACCTAAACTTATTTTAAAAATAGATACTTTTCTTATTGTTCAGAATCCAAGTCTAGAAGAACACTTCCTTTATTGTGATATTAACTTATTAGATCTTAGTTTTAAATTGTTTATTAATAATTTAGTTTTATTTTTAATTTTTTCATGTTTATTTATTTTTGAGAGAAAGAATGACTGTGAGTGGGGGGAGGGGGCAGAGAGAGAGGGAGACAGAATCCAAAGCAGGCTCCAGGCTCTGAGCTGTCAGCACAGAGCTCAACACGGGGCTTGAACCCACAAACCGTGAAATCATGACCTGAGCCGAAGTCTGATCCTCAACTGACTGGCCGCCCAGGCCCCCCAATAACTTAGTTCTTAATTTATCCTTCCTTTTCATTTATGATAAAGAGGAAGGGAATGGGTAACTAATTAATTGTGTGAGTGCTATATGCCAGAAAGTTTGTCCCTATTATTTTATCTTCACAAAAGGCCTATAGGTAGATCTTATTACAGGGAGAGAACATCAAAGCTTAGAGAAGCTAACTAATCTGTGTAAGGTCATAGAATCCAGTTGATATTGAGCTAGAATTCAAACTGAATTCTTTGCTTTGCCTAACGTCATGCAGTTTTAACCCGCCATGTGTCTGAGTCACTAATCGCAAATCTTTTTTTTGTTGTTAGTGGTGTTCCTTAAAATTAATATGACCAGCATATCAGGCACCTTGAGTAATGTAAATCTGGGCATAGAAAACCAGCTACTGTGGGATTGCCAGATGAACACTTCAAGAGCGGCTGGTGACAGTTGGGGAAAAATAGAAGGAGACATTGCATAGCTTGGAATAGAACAGTGGGAGCTTTGGCCAATTGTTCTTAGCTGTTGCACAGGGTCCTTCAAGACTCTGATGGGAGTTATAGACCCTCTCCCCAGAAAATTGCACACACACACACACACACACACACACACACACCATTTGCTAAAAATTTTAGGAATTTTCAGACTCACTAAAGCTGCTCAGATTGATAGATCCTATGCTGAGTCCTCGGCAGTAGTCCTGGCTATCCTAGAGAATTGTTCATGGACCAGCAGCATCAGCAATTTCTGATAGCTTTTACTAAGACAAGAATCTCAGGCCCACCTCAGACCTACCAAATTAGAATCTGCATTTTACAAAATCTCCAGGTGATTCCCAAGTACATTGAAGTTTGAGAAACATTGGTCTAGGTAAGCAACAGTCAGGTAAGAATGAGGGTAGCATCTTTCTTAATGAGGGGTGTTGAAGAGGTTAGAGGGTAAAGGTCGGGAATATTGTGGTTGAGCAGGAAGACTGAGGACAGTACAAGGTCTCAGATTCATCAGGAAGTGGGGAGATGGCTGGAGGCCGGCCATTCTATTGTTAACTGTGGACATTTGTCATCTTTGGTCATGATGAAGGGGATAAGTGGCATAGGTTGTCTGATTAATCTCAACAACCTATACTTCCTGGGTTTCAAATGACTGAAGCAGTTTTCACACAACTGTCATGCAAAAGTCTTAGTTGAAACAAACGACAGTAGATGGGAAGTGATGAAATTGTAGATTTGACTGTTACGTAGTCACTTAAGCTATTCAATATTGCGTTTGTTTTTTCCCTCTTGAATCAGTAAGGTTAATGGATGGGTTTCACATCATGTGGTAAAGTGGTTTGGACTATCATCTCTTAATTAGGCATTTTAGATTGATGTCCACACACTCATCACAGCTTCTGATTCATGCCCATTAGCCCTGGTAGGCAGTTGCAGGAAGTAGCTGAGCAAGATGTCTTGTATATTGCAGCCATTTAGAGTGTTTTCTAACAGGATTGGAACATCAATATGTTTATAGGGACTGACCCTGGCAAGGTTCTCCCTGGGACTGGGATCATCAGGATTCTTAATGAGAACTCATGTCACCCCACCCAAAATTAGAATTTGAGTCATATAGATGGTGGCCATACAGTTTTTCTTTCTCACTTTTTAAGCAGCTTTTAAAGTATGTGCAGCCCTTAGCAAGTATTAATTAACTGTTTTAACCTGAAGACCCCTTTGTGATATGATATCCTACAGCACATGAATGGTTCCAATGTTCTCTTATGGGCACTTGTTGGGTAAGAAAAGGACTTGAGACCCATGAGATAGTATGACTAAGCAAGGTAAAATATCTCTGGTTAAATATTTCCAGGGACAATGGATTTCTGGAGAAGACACGCCAGTGTTTTCAGTAGCAAAGCAATTTAGTCATTTAACATATATCCATTGAGAACTGGCTCTTTTGCAGGTCTTGTGCGGTGAAGGACATGCAGTTGCGACAAAGACATGTTCCCTACCCTTCAAGAATTCCAGTCAGGTGGAATGAGCGTTATGATAGGGGAGGCCAGAGTGCCCTAGAAGGATATCCTGAACCAAATTTGTTGGGACAGCAAAGGCTTCCCAGGAAGAAGTAAAGGAAGAAGGAAGTAATTTCAAAGCTCATATTTGAATGGGTAATGAGGTGGAAGTGTGCCCAGGTAGAGGGAATGGGATGTACAAGGGCTCGGAGGTGAGAGGAAGGATGACACTATCAGACTATAATGGTGTCTTGCCTGGGGATCTGGAATATAACTTTGGAGCTTGAAGAGGTCTTTCAGGTCATCTAGGCTAAGCCACCCAAGATGCCTTAACACTCTTTGTTTCTTGAGCACCTCCTGTGATGGAAAGCTTCCCAAGAATGTCTATTGTTCTTTTAGCACCTCTAATGAAGTCCTTCCACAGGAGGAAGAGAAATCCACCTTCTGCTTCCCATCGCTGGTCCTCGTTCTGTGCTTTTTGACAATTTGTAGCTTCTCCAGTGGTTAACAGTCACTGGCCAGTGCCCCCCACCCCTCCATCTCTTTGGCAACAAAATGCTGAAGGAGACAAGGCAGAGTCAAGTTGGACAAGTCATACCGGCAGCAAATACTTGTACTTCATGCATTAAAAACTTACAATATCCCTAAACTGCAGTTTTATATAAGCTCTCAGTCAATCACATTTCATGGGGGAGGTGAGGAGGCCAAATATTTGGCTTAAGGAGCTCACATTATTAAGATTATATTAAGGATTCAATTTTGTGCAAGCCTTCCTGTAAATTTCCCCTTCTCATCCACCCAGTCTCATACCATGCCACTGTTGAGTTGGCTTGAATTGTCAGCACACCTGTACTTTTTAATGATTATGGCTAACCCTCAGTGCCAGCTGGAGAGAAAGGTCACATTTCATGGTGGTGTAATTGGAGAAGTGTTTCTTAAGAATAGAGGTAGCAAAGCCTTGCTGGAAAGTTTGAGAACATAGACGTATTCAGAAGCCACTACCTTTGGTAGTGAATCATTTCTTAAATAACCGATTGGACCTTGATTTTTTATTGTGGCTGCTCCCTTATACAGCTAGAGGATTAAGTTAGCAGGCAGAATTAGATATGTATTGAACCCCAAGTAGAAAGTGAGTTGGAAGAGAGGAAAGAGTTGCAGGTAATTGGGTCCAGTGTGTAATATGGGATCCATAACACACTTTCACACCTTCACATATGAAAGGATGATTTTCCTCAGCAAGTGGCCCTGAATCATCTCTATTAGTTAAAGCCATGTTTGCTGTTCTAATAATAAAAAAGTAACTTACTTCTGTAGCCAGCCTGTTCCTTAGTGTAGTCTGTTGATGGGATGCAGACACTGGTAAGCATTGTTATAGTGCCTTTTAGACTTAAAAAAAAAGAATCTCTCTCTATATACAATGCTTAAGTTATACAAATGAACTTGGTTTGAAAAGAGATGAAGTGACATCTCAAAGATGAAAAATGCATAGCATCTGAGTTTAGAAAATGTTAGCTTCATTTGCGGCAACACAGTGAAAATATCCAAGATCTAATCTTAAAATAAAACTTGGCTCTAAGAGACATGTGTAATAAATTAGCAGATTAAAGTTGTTTACACCTTTGGCGTTTTTAATCTCATATTTCTGCTTTAAATAGCTTTCTTGGCAATTACATTCTAGTTTTTTTTCACCATGTAATTCTAAAAGTTGCCTATTGGACACATTTTCAATATTTATCTTTACCATTTCTTTCTCACTCTCTAACTTGGAGATGATTATTGGTTAATGATAGTTGATAAAAAACTCTATGTTTGATTTACTTTTTAAAAAATGTTTATTCAGTTTTTGTTTTGTTTTGTTTTGTTTTGTTTTGTTTTTTGAGAGACAGAGAGCTTGAGGGAGGGTAGGGCAGAGAGAGAGAGAGGGGAGACACAGAATCTGAAGCAGCCTCCAGGCTGTCAGTGCAGAGCCTGATGCGGGGCCTGAACTCACAAACCATGAGATCATGACCTGAGCCAAAGTCAGCCACTTAACCGACTGAGCCACTCAGGCTCCCCTGATTTACTTTTTATATGAATATAGTAGGTGCTACCTTGATACTCTGAAGTAATAGATATTTAAATTAATTCAGCACATTTATTTTTTTAACTGATTAATCTATTTTTAATTCAACACATTTAAAGAAGTATTTATTTGGGTCTCTAGTGAGCTAGATATGGTGCTACATCATACGGAAGGTATCAAACTGAGGGACACATTCTCCAGGACCTCAGGGGCCTTACAATCTTGTAGACAATTTAGGACAAATACTCAGATGAGTAAAGTATGATGGAAGGACCATGAATGAAATTCAGAGAGAGCACTGTGAATTCAAAGGAGGGAAATGTAACATTATTACATGCTAAAAATTTAAGAGATTTTCTTAATATTCAGGTATCTCCATCAGATACTTTCTTAAGGAGACTTTTTTGACCTCTCCTAAAATGGGTATGCTTTCCTTGTTCTTAAAGATCTCTAGATGTTTCCTTAAAAAAAAAACATATTTATTGAGGTATATTTCACATACTATAGTATCCACACATGTGGATACACCCATCTGTATGTTTCCTTGTATGTGTGTATTTGTGTGTGTGAGGTGTATGTACAAGTGTGCATGCACGTGTGTGCACTGGACTAATCTAAATCTGGGCTTCCTGGAACACGCTACTCTCCCTGCAGCCTCCCCTACTGGCAGCTCTGCTCCTCCCTCACCCCTTGCACACTGGGTGCATTTGGGGGTCTTCCTAGTTCACCATTTCCATTTCCAGGCCATTCATTCTCCCTCCCTCTTGCCTAAAACCCTGCAGCTTTGACTCTCTTGTCATTAGACAACCCCAGCCACCGCCCTCTTTGTTGCAGTCTTCTGTAGACCCCTCAGATCACTCCTGTCCACCTGTTGAAGACTTTCACCCTGGCTCACTGTCATGTTCTACTTTCTTCATCCTCCCTTGTATTATTTAAAAAAATGTTTATTTATTTTTGAGAGGGAGAGATAGAGCAGGGGAGGGACAGAGAGAGAGGAGGACAGATGATCTGAAGCGGGCTCTGTGCTGACAGGCAACAGCCTGGTGTGGGGCTCAAACTCACAACTGCAAGATCACAACCTGGGACAAAGTCAGATGCTTAACTGACTGAGCCACCAGGCATCCCATCCTCCCTTGTTTTATTTATTTATTTATTTATTTATTTATTTATTTATTTATTATTTATTTAAAATAAAAAAAATGTTTCTTTTTCAGAGAGAAAGAGACAGAGCGTGAACGAGGGAGGGGCAGAGAGAGGAGACACAGAATTAGAAGTAGGCTCCAGGCTCTGAGCTGTCAGCACAGAGCCCAGTGTGGGACTTGAATTCATGAATGGTGAGATCATGACCTGAGCCGGTCAGGTACTTAACTGACTGAGCTACCCAGGCACCTCTCCATCCTCTCTTGTTTCAATATCTAAACGGTACTTCCAATATCCTGGTTCCTCTATTCCTTGAACTCCTTCCCTCCAGTGATTTCATTCTACACTGATTTTCCTAACCCACTACCCCAACCCCTCCTTCCCAGGGTTATACTAGACATCATGCGACCCACCCATAATTTCAATTTCAATGACCTCACCATCTGACCCCCTTTCTTCATCTATTGAACTTGGTTCCTCTAACAGCCTGGTTCTCAACCAAAACAGTACAGAGAGCCTTTGGTTCTCAACCAAAACAGTACAGTCATTACAACCATTACCCTGCTGTCCCTCTCAATTCTCTTGCCCGTCTTCCTTATACTGATGTGGCAAAACCCCAAACTTGCTTAAATAGAACTCTGCCAATTCTATGCCTGTACCCATGCATTGATGTGGCTGGAAAATACACACATGAACATAGTGGCCACGAACCTTATGTGAATATCTAATGCTTCCCAGAAATCATACCACATTTCTTCATTTATTCATCCTGCTGTTCTGACAACTATTTTATACCTTTTCTTTTCTTTTAAAACCTCTAATACCTCTATGTCACCGGAGATGGCTTTGTCACTGAAAACACAGAAGCAAAATGTAACTTCCCACAGACACGACCACATTCACTTGCCTCCCAGCACCTGTTGTGATCCATTCTCCCATTACTAACATTCTCCTGTTACTACAGAGAGGAAATGTCCATGCTCCTATCTAAGGACAGCCACTCCATGTGTGTGCTGAATTCTATTTCCTCCAACTACTCAAGGATATTGCCTCTGCAATTCTCTTTCTCATATCAATAATTTCTCTGCTCTCCTAGGTTACCATCCCCAGCATATAAATATACAGTTATTTCTCTGAAAAAAGCCTTCATCATGTCAAATAAACTGTTTTCCTCAATGTTGCCACATTGCTAAATCCATCGGTCAACTTTCAGTGGCTATGCTTGACCCATCAGAAATGTTGGACACAGTGATCACTTCCTTCTCCTTGAAACTGTTTTACTGTTTTTTTCACTTAGCTTCCAGGATACTCATATTCCAGGTCTTTTGATGTCATCACGTTTGATGTCCTCCTGTTTCCTTTGCAGATTCCTCTGCATGTCCTCAACATCTAGCGGGCTTAGCTCGTGGCTCTCTTAACTTCCCTGCACCCACACTCTTGGTGCTCTCATTTAATTTTATGACTCTACATATTGCCAATATACTGACAGCACTTAAATTTATATTTGCAACTCCAACCTGTCTATGAGCTCCAGATTTGTATGTCCAAAAGACTCCTGGGCATCTCTCCTTGGATGTCTAATAGACACCTCAAGTGGAATCCCTACAAGTGCACTTCTGATCCTTCCTCCCCAAAGTGCTCCACCTTCAGGGTCTTCGATCTTGACCAATGACAGTTCCATCCCCCCAGTTGCTCAGGCCAAAATGCTTGGAGTCATCTTTAACTCTCATGCCCCACATCCATTCTGTCAGCAAATATCATTGACTCTTCCTTCAAAATATATTGAGACTCTTGATACTTTTTCCGCCTTCCCCTCTGAAGGTGATGGTCCAGGCCATGATCATCTTTTATAGACATTGTTGCAATAAACTTCTAAGTGAACTCTCCACTTCCACTTTTGCCTCCCTTTAGTCTCTGCTTAAAAATACCATTTAGGCGCACCTGGATGGCTCAGTCGGTTAAGCATCCAGCTCTTGATTTTGGCTCCGGTCATGATCTCATGGTTCATGGGTTCAAGCCTTGCGTTGGTCTCTGCACTGACAGTGTGGAGCTTGCTTGGGATTCTCTCTTTCCCTCTCTCTCTCTGTCCCTCCCCTGCGCCTGCTCTCTCTCTCTCTCAAAAATAAATAAACTTAAAAAAAAAGAGAAAACACCACTCATATTCCTTTAAATTTTAAGATGATGTTATTCTTGTTCAAAAAAAATTCCAGTGGCTCTGCATCTGATGCAAAAGAAAGGCCAAGGTCCTTATAGTGACCCACAAGACCTTACCCAAACTGTCCACTCCTGTTCCACATTGAGCTCTCTGCATGCTACTTTTCTGCCCCTACTCTCTCCTGGTCAGCCACAGCCCAGCACTCTGGATATCCTCCTGGCTCAAGACCTTTATTCCTGTATTCCATCTACCTAGAAATATTTCTTTCCTTCACTTGCTTCCTCATTTCTTTCAAATCTTTGCTCAAACATCACCTTCTAAATGAAGTCTTCCTTGACCGCTAAGGTGAAGCCTATGTGGTCACATGAAAGTCTGACTATCTTGTAGGTGCCCTCTCCAGAGACGTGATTGTCAAAGCCTACCTCCCCTGTTAAACTTCTCCTTCCCCATCATTTCTCAG
This sequence comes from Panthera leo, assembly GCF_018350215.1. Lineage (NCBI taxonomy): Eukaryota > Metazoa > Chordata > Mammalia > Carnivora > Felidae > Panthera > Panthera leo. The sequence continues at coordinate 60,442,211 of NC_056695.1, read as the reverse complement.
GGGACTATTCAAAGGAAACCAGATAGAACTGAAAGACTGACTTCCTGAGTTGAGGGAAAGAAGATGTGGGGTCCGACATCATCATGAAGTGACTCAGGCAGGCATAGGGAGAGGGGAGGAGAGCAGGTCCAAAAGGAGGGGGTTTGCTTCTCTGGAGACTGGCTGACGTATGTGAGTGGGCTCCTGTTTAAAAGATCAACCCAAGCCTTCCTTTCAACTCAGAGCATACCCCTACATCTCTGGGCATGCAAGATTTGTCACGCTTTCATGAGCTTTTCCTTACAGTTGTAAAAGAAAGCATCTTCAGGGATGGTGGGGGGAAGGGACGGCGGTGTAATTCATTTTTGCAACACGCTCTGAAATTCTTGCGTGAAAGGTGCTAAGCATGCAAACTGTTAGATTTTATTTTTAAATTGTGCAAGCTATATATTTTCTCCATTAAATGTTCACTTGCCAGTTTTTCCCTTTCTGCCTGAAAATAATTAAACCAAATCTTATATCATCCAATTACTAAGATAAATTTGAAATGTAAAAGTAATGATTTCTTGTTTATGTGAAATACCTCCAATCATTTAGAGGATAATATCACTCATAACGCTTTCCATATCTTCATTCCCAATATAAGTACCATTCAGTTATAGACCATTATTTCTGAATCAATAACAGAACAGAGTTGTAGAGTGTTGACAGTGTCCTCTCTCCCCCAACCTGTCCTTCTCAGTTGCTTGACCTCTTCTAAATTTTTTGAATGTTTCTTTATTTTTGAGACAGATGCGGTGGGGAGAAGGGAGTGAGGAAGACACAGAATCCAAAGCAGGCTCCAGGTTCTGAGTTGTCAGCATAGAGCTCACAAACCAAAGCTCAAGCTCACAAACCAAGACATCATGACCTGAGTTGAAGTTGGACACTTATCCAACTGAGCCACCCAAGTCCCCCTGCTTGACCTTTTCTAAAGTCAGAATGTCTCTGCCTCTACCTTCTTTATAACATCTTAATATATTTTAATTAAAAAGAATAATCTTCCATTGGTGGGAAATATAGTTCCCCCTTCCAACACTTGTGGCCCCTTTTTCCTATTAAGAAGCCCCCATGGAATCAGTCCTGTGGTTTCTTGACAATTTTTTCTTGTTCAGCCATCCATTGGACTGTACCCAAAGCGTGGTCACCTTTGAAGACCAGGATGAAACTGGGACGTTTAGAAGCCTGGGCTTTGCTCTGGGACAGACCTGACTTCCAGTCTATTGCTGTTATTTGCTATGTGGAGGGTCTTGGGCAAGTTACTTAATTGCTTTGAACCTCAGTTTCCTCTGCTGTCGAATAGAGATACATGCTTTACAGAGTTGCTTAAGGATTCATGCAGTTCAGCTGAAGATCCCTGGGAAAACACCCGTGGTCAAACAAGTTGGATTTGTTATCCATTGCAGTGGAGAAGAACATACATCGTATAGCAAGTATAGGATGTTTCATAAAGAAGGCATTAGAAAGAACCTGTTCTAGAATTTGGGCTTTGGGCTGGTGATGCAGGGAAGGGTTTGCTCTAGATTAGATACCGTCAGAAAGCAGAGGCAATTCTATGGTTGTGTGTCTCAATTAAGCTTATCTGCAGGGAGTGGAACCAGCCTGAGTATAAAGCTGTAATTGGTGACCACATAGCAGGCATTCATTTGGGGAGAGAGGAGGTGTTTGGTATTTTCACACGGCACAGTGGCTTTGCTTGTGTCTGTGTTTGGACAAACTTATCAGGTGGCTTTGCTTTGTGTCATTTCATCATGGTCTCAGAGCAACATTGTCTTAGGTTGGTATTTTGTGAGGTGGTGAGATATGGTCTCCTAATAGGAGGCTCACAAGGCCTGGCTGGGAGTGCCAGGCCAGCTTCTGAATGTTGGGGGCTGCATTTTTTTTCCTCTCTGTAAAATATAAACCCTTGGCCTAGCATCTTAGCCCTTGAGGATTCAACACATCATGGCCCTTTCCATCGTAAAAATCTAAATTACACGCTCAGCCTTCCCAATTCCTGAATAAACATTTCCAATTCCTTCAGCTGAGCCTCAGGGTACTGGAGGGTAGTAAAGATAGCTGGTATTTCTTTAAACCTTATGCGAACATCATGCTAAACACTTTAAATAGATGATCATGTGTGATTTTTACCACAGGCTGATGAGAGAGGTATTATTATTTTTCATATTCCACAGATGAAGAGACTGGTGTTTAGGGAGATGAAGAGACTCCCCGCCAAGGTCGCACACACCTGAGAATACCAAGGGAAGGACGGATTCACTCCCAGTAGTCATTCTTCAGAACCCAGATCCTTAAGTGTTACGTGTTGTCGCCTTCTGTTTCCTGACTCCTCGCGAGTGCTCTAATCCAGAGCTCCACCAGCACCACTTACCCGTCTTATCCCTCATCTGAATTACAATTAACATGTATTCCTTGTACTTATTTTACAACAAACCCTTTATAGTATCCATTAGCTGATAGCAGCAAAGCATGCAGCTTTAATTCAAGACAGCCGGATTGTGCCTTCAGCATTAATTGCAAGACAGATCTGGTCTGGTTTTAAATTGGAAATTTTTTAATCTTCTCTTTGGACCGGAGGAGAATGGTGATCCTAGATTGTGAATTCAAAACACATTATGGTCCCTCTGCTCCTTTTTTTAAAAAACGAGTTTACAATGTTCAAGCATAATAGTTTTTGGACTTCTCACAAAATGGCAACACGAGGCAATATGTACCAGGCTTAAATTGGCATTTGCTCGGCCTTATTATAATGTTGTTGTATCAACATTCAGTTGATGAGGATTCAAGTCTCTGGCATTCACAGTTCCATGCATTATGTCTGCCTCTTAGAGTTCTTTGTGGATTTAGAGTCTCTGCTATAGAACGGAGGTGAAAGAAGAGAATGAAAATATTTATAGTTAGCATCCTCTCTGTGCAAGGGATTGTCCCAGGTGCATTTATGTTCTCTCACTTATTCTTCAGAGAAGCCTGGAGAAGGAGAGAAGCGTTTGTGTTGCAGGCCATATCATCTCAACCTTGGTTACTGCGTTATTAGCTTTCTAATGGTGCTTCTTCGCTTTCACTTTTGCCCTCTTCTGGTGGAGTCTAAAGCTTGAATTACCTTTTTTTTTTTTAAATTTTTAACGTTTATTTTTGAGAGAGACAGAGACAGAGTGCAAGCAGGGGAGGAGCAGAGAGAGAGGGAGACACAGAATCTGAAGCAGCCTGCAGGCTCCGAGCTGTCAGCACAGAGCCTGATGAGGGGCTCGAACTCACGAACAGTGAGATCATGACCTGAGCCGAAGTCGGATGCCCAACCGACTGAGCCACCCATGCTCCCCTGAATTATCTTTTAAAATTGCGATTCAAAGCTCGTCACTTCCCTACTTAAACACTCCCTATGGCTTTCCACTGCACTTGGAATAAAATCCAAGTTCCTTGCCATGGTCTACTAGCCTAGTCTGTAGGACTTCTCTCCTGCTCCTCTGACTTTATCTCAGCCATTCTTCCCCTTCCTCGCTGTTCTGCAGTCACACTCACATTCTTTCCTGTCTTTAACTCCTCAAGTGTGTTCTTACTGCAGGAACTTTGAGCTTGTTGTTTTCTCTGCCTGGAACCCTCTGCCCCCCATTCTTTCTTTGGCTGATCCTTCTTGCTCTTCACTTTTCAGTACAAAGGTTTTTTGTTGTTGTTGTAAGGGAAACCTGCCTCTGATTATAGAATTTACAGTAGTTTCCCATTTTCAACCAGCCATTCTCCGATTCACTGCTGTGTTTTTCTTCATAGCAATTCCCACTCTCTAAAATTATGTTGTTCATTCACCTGATCATTGTCTGTGTCTCTGCTGTCGGAAGAAGTTTCCATGACAGCAAGAACCTTGTCTGTCTTGTTTGTCACTGTATTGCTGGAGCGTAGTTCGGTGTTGATTGAATGATTGAACATGCATTTTTACAGATAAGGAGACTGAACAACCACAATAATAATCCTAATAATAGCAACTGCAGCCACTGTTTATTGAATGCCTTCAAAGCGCCAGACATTAGGCAAGGAACTTGAAAAATATTATTTCACCTCTTTAGTTAATCTTCAGAGCCACCCTCTGAGGTAGGTACATTTTTCTACACTTCACGGAGAAAAGTGTTGTAACGTGGTCAAGCTCATTCATTCCTAGAGAGAAACTTGCTTCTCTGATTTTACTGTTCTTTTCACTGTAGACAATGAGAGAACAAGGTTGTGTCAGGAGCACTTGTAACGTAGGAAATTTTCCTTTTCAATGGAAAGAGAGGCAAAACCCACTTTTGATATGATAGAAATGTTGTAGCACATAGAAATGGCAAGTGTCAGAAAGCGTTTTATACAAAGGGACCAAACGTGCTTCAAGCCAAGTGGGCAGAGGCCTGGGCGGAGGAGCAGGGCCTTGTGTGTGAAGCCTGGCCCAAGCAGGTTCTACGTTGGTGATGGATGAGGCGGTGCAAGGCTATGGTGAAGCAAGGCCCTGCCGAGCCGTGTGTGTGGGCATCTGAGAGTGATGGAAACCCGTCCACTGCTTTATCAAGGGCCAGCCACCATCTTTGGATGAGCAGAGAGCGTGGTCAGACTGGACTGACCTAGGGGGACTATTTCCAAAGTTCTTCATAAGCAGTTCCCAGACATTGCAGTTCTGTTTTTCCTCAGGAAAGTGGGACTATTTCAAGGTTCTCAGAAAAAGAAATGTTGACTGTTGACCTGTTGGGCCCCAGTGAGGCTTAGCGTACTTACCCTGTTGGCTTCTGCCAGAACTTCAGGTCCCTTAAACCCCATCCTGAGCCCCAGAACCTGGTCCCATCCCACTCTTTGGACTCAGACTGATGGGGGCCCGAATCTGTCCAGAGTTCTGTGCTCATCCTGGTTGGCTTCAGGCTCACTCTCGTGGATGCTCTAAAGATACAAATCTTCTTGTTAGAGGCGGTTGGGCAGTTTGACCCCTGGCTTGCATAAGGACATGTTGCACCACATATGGGTTCAGGGAAAGGGTAGAAAGGAGAAGGACAGGTAGGAACAGATTGTTTTCATAAAAATGTGTCGGCTTTCAGTGTGCCCATTAAAATTGTCAGTATGTTACTGACTTTTTAAATCACTGAGGATACTTGGAATTGTTCACCTCAGGAATTGTGTAGTGGCCTAAAATAGAGAAGTTAGTGTCTTGTTCTACATGGGCTGTGATAGAATCCCTGAATGGCTGGGTGGCTTACAAATAGCAGGTGTTTATTTCTTACAGCTCTGGAGGTGGAAAGTCAGAGATCAAGGCCCCGGAACGTTCAGTGTCTGGGGAAGGCCTGCTTCCTGGTTCACAGAGGGCTGTCCTCTCACTATATTCTCACATGGTGAAAGTAGGTCAGGGAGCACTGTCACATCTCTAATAAGGGCACTAATGCCATTGATGAGGGCTCCATCCTCATGACCTAATCACCCCCTACATCCAAATATTATCCCGTTGAGAATTAGGTTTTAACAAATGAATCTGGGGTGGAGGGACACAAACATCCAGTGTATAGAAATTATTTACCAAGAACATGAAGGAGCCAAAAGCATTGGTGAGAGAGCAGGAATCTTGACTCCTTTTCTGGTCATGTCCAGGAATGTGATGGTTTGTGCAACAACCAGCCGGGGAGATGATGTAGTGACATGTTACAGTATTAACATCATTGAAATAACCACATTATTTTAAACCCAGTCCAATTGTTTTAGGCACTTTGACATCATCTGTAACTTAAAAAAGTGAAATCTTTCAGAATGGCTACCACTTTTGGGGTAATAGGGACAACGTAGGCTTTGTGTCAATTATTATAATATTACTGTAACATCAGTATTTTTATTTCCATTTAAAGATGAGGACGTTGAGACTCTGCCACAGTTATGTGATTTGTTAAGGGAAGACTTGGAATTAAATAGAAGTTGGTCCAAAGATGAAGCTTGTATTCTAGATCTTGTACTCTAAAGCTTTCCTCTTTGAACCATTTTCCATAATCCAGCCTTTTGATTCCTCTCAGTGCCTTAACATAATTGTACATTATGGATTGATTTTAGTTTTTCATGAGTTGTCTTATCTAAGTTGTCTTATCTTATCTAAAATTTCTTAATGTTAGCACTACTGACATTTTGCACCAGGCAAGTATTTGTTGTGTGGGGATGGCCTTTGTATTGTAGGATGTTTAATAGCATCTCTGGATTCAACCTACCAGATGCAATCAACATCTCCCCCAACCCAACTGTGAAAATAAAAAGTGGTCTTAGACATTGCTGAAGGTCTTTGGAGGCAAATTTCCCCACTTGAGAACAAGTACTCTACAAAATTAAACTGAAAGCTTCTTGGAGGACAAAATCTCTAACCATATCTCAACTGCCCCCCCCCCCAAAAAAACAAACAAACCAGAAACAGAAACAAAACAAGCAAAAACAACAATCCTAAAGAGGCCTATGTCACTGAGGCCATTCAGTAAACACCAAAAATCCCATTCCAACTCAAAGTTTCCCAGCTCTGTTACTGCATCATTGTGGGATTAGGAGAAAATTACTTAACTTGATAATTCTCTGTTTCCTCATCTGTAAACCAGGGGTAATAACATTTCCAAGCTCCCTGTTTTGAGAGTTAAATGAAACAATGTCTGAAAAGCACTTAGCATAGTACCTGGACCCTGGAAGACACTAAAGTAATAAAAATATTTTTATTTAAAAAGTTAATATTCTGTTTCTTGTTCATGCCTGGCACAGAGTAAGTGCTTAAAATTCTTAATAAATGAATGACTGAAATGATTAGTTGTCATAGCTGCCTGCAAGAGTTATGAAACACAAAGAGTCAAGGAGATCTATTGCCAACAGTGTTATTCATTCAGGAAAACCCAATATCACAGTGGTACTCTTGCTTTAAAATCACTTATGCCCTTGTTGGCTTCCATGATCAGTAATGAATTTTAAGTATGGTAGCAAATGCCTATTTTATTGGAGCTCACAGGAAGGGAACACGCACAGAAATCAACCAGATGACTCCATCTTCAAGACCGCTGGGGCCACTCACTGCAGATTTGATCACAGAAGTCCTCTCTACAAGTTGGGGGAATGTGCTGTTGGTTCTTAGAGAGTGAGCTGTTCTGGAACGAAACCAAAATGGCCAGGAGAAAGCTAAAAACTTCAGGCAACCTTCTTGTCACTTCGTTTTCTCCAAAAACAATTTTTTTAAACATCATGCTTAACATAGGCTGATTAAGTTGACTCCAACGATGCTGTTGTGGTAGATACAACTTAAATTCTCTGTTGGGGACATTAGACCTATGGAAAATGTGCCTTGAGTCTTTTATGAATCAGAGATGGAGTTTCATATTCTGAAATGAAAAGAAGTACATCAGCTAGAGGCTCTGGGACAATATGAGGGTAGGACTAAAGTTGATGAAATGGGGAATCAGGTTTCCAGAAGATAATAGAGCTAAGGCTTTGGAATCATACAAACCTGACCTAAATCCAGGCTTTTACACTTACTAGCATTAAGACTTTGGTCAGTTTATTTAATCTGTGTGTGTGTGTATGTGTATGTGTGTGTGTGTGTGTGTGTATGTGTGTGTAATGGTAATGATAACAATCCTTAATTCACAAAGCTGTTGAAAAGATTATGGTCATGTAGGTAAACTGCTCAGCATGGTACCCGATGCCAAATTAGTACTCAAGAAATACTGGCTGTTATTTTTGGATATTCCATTGACATCAGACCAATACTTTCATTTTTCTGGGTCTGTTTATGCTGTTGATGTATGAGAGAATTAGACTTTATTTTTATTACTTTTTAAAAATAAGGTTATTTTTTTAAAAGTTTATTTTTGAGAAAGAGAGTGCAAGCAGAGGAGGGGCAGAGAGAGGGGGAGAGAGAGAGAGAGAGAGAGAGAGAGAGAGAGAGAGACAAAGGATCTAAAGAGGGCTCTGTGCTGATAGCAGAGAGCCTAATGTGGGGCTCAAACTCCTGAACCATGTGATCATGACCTGAGTGGAAGTCAGACACTTAACTGACTGAGTCACTCAGGTGCCCTGAGAGTTAGACTTTATCAATCTTTTCCAAAGAGCCTTAGAGTCTTGTTGGGTGATAGTAAGAGAAATTAAGACATAGGATGCTTGTTGGGTTGGCACAGTGTGTATATGTATATGTGTGTGTGCATGCATGCATGTACGTATGTGTGTGCATGTGTGTGCGCATGCATGTGTGGTTATATGCACATGTGTGTGGATGAGGGGAAATGGTCTTTCTAACCTCTTGATTTAGCCAGAGGACCCCATACTTTGGGATTTTTCCACGTATTTGAATGAGGGGTTCTGCTGCTAATAAATACATGCTAAAATCACAGGATTATATGACTTTTTTATATCTTAGTTTAAAAATTGTAATAAACATATATATGTATATGTATATTCATTTAGTGCAGATATATATAGCATGTATATTTGTTTTTATGTCTCGGCCTCAAAATTTTAATAATCATATATAAATACACATATATCCACTTAATGTGTACATACATAGCATATATATATATATATATATATATATATATGTATAGTGTGTGTGTATATACACATATAGTATGTGTGTGTATATGTATCTCTGTGTTTGTATGTGTGTGTATGTGTGTGTGTGTGTATGCAGCTAACATTTACTGAATGCTCTCTATGTGCCTCAAACTGTACTAGGAACTTTCTGTGGAGTATCTTATTTTTTCTGCATAATACCTCAAGAAAATAGATACTGTTAGTATCCCCATTTTACAACTGGACCGAGGCTTAGCAAGATTAAGTCATTTGTTCAATGTCACACAGCTAATAGGGAAATTCAGGCTAGATTTGACAGAATTCAGAGTCTGTATTTCTCTCTCCTCTTTTAACTAATTCTCTGTTCATCTGCTGTTACATTGCTGCTCTCATCTTAAAATTCGGAGTGGATTCAGTAATTTAAAAAGTAAATGAAATCTACTAAATCCTTATCCTTACCCATCTTGTCTATTTTGGCACAATATTTAAATCCAGAGCTGCTTGTACTGGTTCAGATTGGATGGAGCTGATTTCTGCATTAGCTACATTTGTGTGTTTATCCCAGTTTTCCAGTGTAATCCAGTCACTTAGCAAATAGTCATGGAATAGCTATCGTGGGCCAGGTACTGGGCTGGGTACTGAAAGCATGCTAGTATGAAAACCATGTGCTAGTTATAAAATAATGGCTTTCAGACATTTCAAACTTTTTTTTTTTTTAAGCAGTGGGATTTAAGGAAAAAAATAACAAATTCTGCCCTGGGATCCAGTATATAAGATCAATGAAAGTAGGGGTGCAGGGATAGTCGGAGCACAGGCAGGATGCTGGAGGACTGCTTTCAGGGTCCTGTAACTGTCCAGTTACAGTCCCCAGGCATCCGTGTGAAGCCCTGGGGCAATCTGGAACAGAGCCTGAAACCACAGACCTACAGCTAAGAGTGGGCTTACCATGCTCAGATACCGGCTGTCATCAGGCACTTCCTGGGTCTGCTCTGGTGACCAGGGATACACAGATGATGGTCATATGCAGTCCCTACCACTGATGGGTTTGCCTTTTTTTTTTTTTTTTTTTTTTTTTACAAATGAAAAATAATCATCTCAACACAATACCTGTGTCCCAATGCATGTTATTTTTCAACATCTTGATCTGAGGTCAGTTATGCTTCAAGATACTTATGGAATTGCCTTCAAAACTCTTTTTAAAGAAACTCTGCTTTTTTATTTTATATTCACACCTTAAATTAAAAACATTTCCTTAGTGCTGGATATTTGCCACACCAGATCCATACTCACATCAGTGTTCTTTAATAAAAAAAAAAAAAAGATCGTATGGATATCTTTACTTCTTTATTTCTGGTGAATATGTCATCACGAGTAATGTCCCTCACACTAATTAACACTTGTATATGTACATGAGGTGTGTAAGTGACATACCACACCCCCATCTGAGTGCAGACTTGTCCAAGATTGCACTCACGTAACCCTCATAGCAGTCCTATGTGGTGAGTACTGATAATGTCTCTATTTTACAGACTTTTCTAATGCACCAAAAAGTTGTGTAACATGCTGAAAGTTACAAGCTGGTAACAGGGCCATCAGAGTATGACTGTAGAAAGGTTGATTCATAGACTCATGCCTATCTACCCTGCATTCTCTGCAATGGCCAAGAACTGTCCAAACCACAGCCACAGTTTTTGGTCCTTGGATGTGTCATAAGTCACCAGCTGGGGCAAAATTAATACACAAATAATAGAACAGTTTATCAATATTATCAGGTTGATTCTTACAACGTATCTCCCAGAAATGAAATTATGGGATTCCTTACAACAATCCTGAAAGGCAAATACCAATGAAATAATTGAATGTAACTGAGATGCCAAAAAGTATTTCAAAAAGTGACTTTCTCTGGGAGGCCTTCCCTGTCCATGCTGCTGAAAATTTCCACCCCTACCGACCTATGGGCTTTCATATCTCACTTCCCAAATTTATGTTTTATGTTTTCTCCTTAGTACTTACTGCTCACTAACACGCTCTGCATTTTACTTCTCATATCTTGTTTGTGGTCTGTGACCCACAGTAGGCATCAGACTCTTCGAGGGCAGGAAGTGTGTCTGTTTTGATCTCCGCTATATCTCTGGCACCTAAAGGAGTGCCTGGCGCACAGTAGTTTCTCAGTTAATATTTGCTGAAAGAATGAGTAAGTGAATCATGACAGTTCTATGTAGGACTCAGCCATAGCGTATTTCATTTAGCCTAAACTCTCTCCTGCTGGAGATGTATGATCAGAATATGGTGAGACACAGTGACATAAAATGGGACATCAAACAGAGAATTCCAGGAGCCAAGTGCAAATTCCACTTCTGCCCCTGAGGCTGTGTGACCTTCAGGGGCCATTTAGTCCCTCAGGCTCAGTTTCCACAAAGGTAAGGTGAAGATGGTTGATACCTGATTGTTATGGGAATGAAGTTATTTAAAACACTTGCCAAAAGTATGTGCTTAATTAATATAAGCTGGATCTGAAGCAAAACCCTTACAAGAGTATTAAAAGCTTCTCTCTTTTAGAAAACATTGATTTTTAGCTGAGGGATAAAAGCTAAAGGCAGTGTGACATTTTTATTCTCCTGAGGGGGCCCTAAAACATTTTAGCAATTTCCCTTCTGGCAAATGCCTGAATAAAAACCGGCTGCTTGGCACGCCCGCCTGCCCCATTTACTCAGGCCCACGGGAGCATGGAGAGCCCTGGGGAATCTAGGAGAGTGCAGGTGCCTTGTGGGGGCTTCCACAACCCGAGGAGGCCAGAAGCATAGCCGAATGTCAGTGGGCCTAGATAGTGCCCTAGATTGAGTCAGCTGTGGGTGGGTTGTGCGCTTAGCGAGTGCAGATTAAGGCTGCATTTAACGACAGATTTTTATGCCGCCTGTACATGCAATGCTAGTATTAAAAATGGAAACCCAAATGAAATCAATCCAGAAAGTTGATGTTCAAGGTACAGAAATATAATGGTACATAATATCCCATGTTTTCCAATGAATCTTTATATTTCATTCCTTGGTACAGTGCCAGTGATTAGTTATGAATTATGGAGAATAATCAAGGAGGACTGTTCTTGGTGAAAGGCTCTATGAACCAAAAAATGACAGTGGTGGGAAGAGGGATCAGGTCTGAGGTGGAGCTGAGAAAGTGGTTTTGTCATCTGTGCATGGGGGCGCCGTGAGTCTTTCTAGTTGTGATAAGATGAATGAAGGGACTCCATTAACCCCCACAGGCTGGATTAATAGAATAAATTTGATTTCCTTTGATTCTAGAGGAATAGATGGCTCTAAACTGTCTCTCAGGACTGTTTATTGACATCACTTTGACGAAGGGCTTTCAAATAATAAAGGTGACGATGGGAAGACTGACACAGTTAAGGACGACGTAAGGAAGTGTTCTATTTTAAAGAAAAGTGCCTATAAAGACATTTAAAAATAAACTCAGCAGTGTGTCTTTAAGATGCCTTTATATAATGCGATGTAAAAGAGCCAGGACTGAAATTGCAAATAAACCGAGACAGTTATTCAAGGATTGTTTTGCCCCATAGCATTTCTCTTGTAAATGTTATGAGAACAATAGCTGAACAAGGAAGGTACAATTCCAGTCCTCCCTGAGAAGGCTGTAGGTTGATGACCATCACTGGTTTGTGGGTGTGGGCCTGGGGCAGGTAGAGAAGAGGTGGGTAGAAGGAAAGTGTTTCTATAGGCGTTGGTAAATCTAGATCCCACCTATTCTTGTCACTGGGTGACCTTGGTCAAATGTCTTCACTGCTCTGAGCTTCAGTGTCGTCTTCTATAAGATGCTTACATTTTACCTATCCACGTGTCACAAAGACTTTGGAGAAATTCAAATAAGTACCGTTTATGAAAGACACTGAAAAGGTGTAAAGTGAGATACAAATACAGGGGAGTACAATTCTGTTCAAATGGTTTGGACTCCAATCATTTCTTGACTCTAGCTACAACTCTCAGGTACTGTTTATTCAAGTAGAACCACAGACAGGAGGAGAGACAAGACAGAACAGGGACCTGAGCCATTGGAGCCTGAGATGGGCACTGGAGCCTGGCCAGGACTGAGCTGACAGCATCCAAGAAGAAAAGAAACAGGATGAAGAGTGTGGTGTGGTATCACCAACAGCTCCACAGTGGATTATTCCTTCTTTAAGCATTTGTTTATTTCATTTGAAACACTTCTGCTTTTGTGGATGATGAGTTATCTTAAGTTGTAAGGTTAAATACTAGCACGCATGGAGCATCTTTCTAGAGCAATAATATAAAAAAGGGAACAGGGAAGGAAGTAAAAGTGACTGAGTATGATATTATGGACCAGACATTTGCATGGCAAATCTGTTTATTTAGCTCTCATTAACACTCATCTACCTGAGGAGTATCTGGCTGGCTCAGTCAGAAGAGCAGGTGACTCTTGATCTCAGGGTCATGAGTTTAAGCCCCACATTGGGTGTAGAAATTACTTAAATAAATAAACTTAAAAAAAAAAAGTCATCCATCTGAAAGGACCAGCCAATGACAGAGCAGAGGGAAGTGTCCTTTCTGTGAGAGAGGCTGGTCCCACCATGTTCCTGGACACATGAAGCTGCCGCACAGGGACAAGGGACCAGCCAAAGTGCAGAGTGGTTTTGTACTCCCCAGGCCTGGAACCTTCACCCAGAGGTTGCTGAACCATGCCCATGGCCATGTGTACATTGACCAAAGCTTCTAAGTATCTCTATAAAACAAAATCATTGCTATTTTATGACATGGAAACATTAACAGAAGTACTTTTTGAATAGATAACAATGAAGGTATCATTTAGGATACGTAAGTGGAGATAAAACTAAAAAAATAAGTAAGGATAATAAATTCTGGGGGCGCCTGGGTGGCGCAGTCGGTTAAGCGTCTGACTTCAGCCAGGTCACGATCTCGCGGTCTGTGAGTTCGAGCCCCGCGTCAGGCTCTGGGCTGATGGCTCGGAGCCTGGAGCCTGTTTCCAATTCTGTGTGTCTCCCTCTCTCTCTGCCCCTCCCCCGTTCATGCTCTGTCTCTCTCTGTCCCAAAAATAAATAAAAAACGTTGAAAAAAATTAAAAAAAATAAATAAATAAATTCTGGATAGTGATTTCCTCACATGGGAGAGAAGGGGAATAAAATAGGGAGAGGATACTTAAATGTAAGTTATTATTCATGTTCTAGTTCTGTAGTTGGGTGTTGGGATCAAGGGAATTTGTGTATGGTTAGAATAAACCAATAATAAAAGAAGATGAAATAGCATCTTGCATGAAACAAGGATGATGGCATGTGTGAGCTGAAGATTAGGATTAATGCAATTCTGTGTATCTGATTATTAGAAAAAGAAATGAAGAAATAAAGAAATGAGTGAATAGAAGAAAATCCAATGGAACGAATGAGTGAGTAGATGAATACTCTCTGTACATTGCGCTCTCTTGTAGCACGATAGTTTTTTTTATTCTAGTGGCTGATCTCATGACAACGCTCTTTCCTGCTGTAATTTATTTGGGGCAGGTGAAATCAAATTTATGGAGATACTAGAATGAGGAAGGACATTGTGATTAAATAATAGGACAGTCTCAATTATTCTGAAAATGTGTTAGTCAGCATTGAAACGATGACCAATCCTTGGCTCGCCTTTCAGTGTCCAGAACTCAGCTGCTGATGGCAATGGATGCTGGCAATAAATCATGCCATCTGAAGACATGGACGTCAGCTGCATTTCCAGATTTCTTCCAATATTAATTTCTTAATGCAGTAGGCATACATTTAGCTCCTGCAAGGAGGCAGATACTGTCTTAAGTTTTTTTATAAAGCTGGCCTGACCCAGATTTTTACCTGTAGGACTGTTATCTTTAGTCCCATTGGAGTAACATATATATAAACATTTTATATCTGCTAAGATGGAACATCATAAACCAGGTGAAGGTATATGACAAAAGTTTGGAGAGGAACGAGGAGCAGCAGGGACCAGGGAAGTTTTCAATGGGTGATATGCCGACAGAATGAGTGAGTTTTCTAGGGATTTAATCCATCTAGTCTCATTTTCATGACTTATATTAGTTCCTTCAGATAAGGTTTGTGTTAGGAAGTTGGGAGAATTTAGGGAACCAGAAAAATCTGATCCCCACTTCTCTGATCAAAGAGGAGAATAAGTTGCACCTGGGTGCCTCTGTCAGTTGAACGACCGACTCTGGATTTCAGCTGAGATCATGATCCCAGGGTGGTGCCTTCTTAAGATTCCCTCTCTCTCCCTCTCTCTCTCTCTCTCTCTCTGTCTCTCTCTCTCTCTGTCTCTCTGTCTCTCTCTCCTTCTGCCCCTCTCCCCCACTTACACTCTCTTTCTCTGTCTCTCTCTCTCTCTCAAAAAAAAAAAAAGAATCATAACTCTTAAGAAGTAATTTCCTTCTACTGTAAATTTACACTGATTAGTTGCTACTTCTTTTTCCTTCTGTGGCTCATTTTCCTCCCTTCCCTGCCCCAATTGTCTCCTCCACCTCTCTCTCCCTCCTCCTTCTCTTCATTCTTTTTCTTCCTCTATTCTTAAGGATCAAATAGACTAGTTGTGAAACTGAGACTGATCCATGATTCTTTTGAGAGTCTCAAGAAAGTGAATCAACTTTGCATGAATTTTAAAAGGGATTTTTCAAGCAAAACCATGAAGAACTTGGCTGAATTATCTAATTTTAATATTTTGGCACATTACACAATCAAATAAAGGTCTCATTTTCATATACACAGAGTCTCTCTATATAAAATTCTACTTGTCTGTATATAGACACACATATGTGTATATCTATAAATGTACGTGTAAAACTGAAACTTTATTCTGGCAAGTAGTAGTATGCATAATATACTATAAGAGCAGTATTGCAATGCCAGCTAATGTTTATTCTTGAACAAATCTCTACAAAAGTAGCTAGTTATCTCTGTGGGTTAAAAAAAAAACATTGAAATGTGTTCAAGATGCCCGAAACAATCATGCGTTAGAGAAGAAGGGAGCCCAAGGAACAAATACATAAAAGATAGAAATAGTCACTTTGGTTCCTTAGTTTACAGTTTTGAAATACCTAGCAGCTTATAGTTTATTAACTTTGGGAAGAGTCGGGGATGAATTTTGCAGTTATCTGATAGAGCAGCTTTTGTGACTTCTCTACAAAGTGAAGAAACATTCATTTGATATATTACTCATTGTTGATTTTACTAAAGCATTTGTTTATCTAATCTTCACAGAATAGTTTCCATTTAAACAGTAAAAAAACTTGAAGGGTTTTATTCATGATTGGATCTTTTGTTCTTTCTTGTAAATGTTACCTTACTTAAAAGTCACTAACTTCATCACTTCCTTTTGACAAAAGTCTCTTCTTTAGTCCAATGGGTGACCAATGAAACAAGCATTATTAGAATTATAAATTGCACCAAAAATGTTAGCTAGAATAATTCTACCTTTGGTGATAAGTGGTAATTTTAGTTCTGATTTCTTTATAACATACCTGTTAAAGAATATGAACAGATTATGATCAACATGATACTTGATAAGTCTGAAGTACAGTTTTTCTCCACATGGGGAGAAATCACTATTTTTTGAGGATTGAAGTGTTATGAACTCAGGGACCCCTTATCAAGATTTGTGAACATTAGGGGTTGAGGAGGACTATTCTAGAAACAGGTTTGTGAGGGGTTCCTGACTAAGCAAGATTTAGGAATCAGCCATCCTCAGAGCCCCACTTTAGTTTGGATCAATCCTTGTCCAGTTTTAGAGTCATCTGGTCAGGCGCCATGGTCAGACTAGCAGTGGAGGGGAGTCTGGGAGATGGCACTTGCTGTCCACTCGACTGACATGACTAGGTCCCCTACACCATCCCTGGCTTCAGAACTTACGAGGAGTTTCTTCATATGGGTGAGTTCCTCCTTTGCACAGATGTCCTACATGCTGCACTTTGCCCTAAGAATGGATTACAAGAAGAAAAATACTTGGGTTGAGTGTTTTCCCACACATTACCAGTGCATTTTAAAAAATCCTCTGAATGATAAGGATCTTGCAGAAGGAAATTACTTTTCTACAGAGTAAAGCCAATAGGTAGTGGCACAGCTTCATTATAGGAAACAAATTGGGTTGCCCTCGGTTATGGAGTACAGAGAGAACATGGCAGTTTCACTAACACTCTTGTATTATAATGTGCAAGCCCGGAACTGTGGTGAAGACAGGAGATGATTCGGGGCATGAACAAGGCTCACCACAACTTGGAGCTTGCCGATGATAGCTTCATTTAGGTTTCAAAGCCAGAGATGAGTTCCAGCCACAGCTGCCTGGCTCTGCTCCTGAGTCCTATGGAGTGAAAACAGGTCAGCCGCCACTCTTACCAGTGAACAGATGGCTCAGAACTAGGAAGAAGGTTTGGCAGTGATGAAATGCGCAGGGAGAAACCAGCAAAAGGGTGGATCGGTGATCCACACGGATTGGTGAAGACTGGGAAGAAGATGAAGGTAACTCATTCACTCACTCAGCAAACCTTCATTAAGCTGTTTGTAAGATATGAGAGGCAGGTAAGTGCTGGGGGTTCAGAGATAAAGGATATGGATCCAGCCCTTTTGGAGATCCATCTGGGAGCTTTGATGGTAGAAGCAAGGAGGTTGAGGAGAGACTGAGAAATGTCAAAGATGACAACATATTATGGATATGGGCTGTCCTAGGGCTTTTTAGAGTGATATAGAAGATGAAAGTCAGTGGGTAAATCAAAGCCGTTTTCCAAAAAGGATGATGTCTAAGCTGACTTCAGCTGAAGTCAGAGGAAGGGTGATGGTGGTAGAGTCTGGGGACAAAAAAACAAGGGCAGAGCATTTCAGAAGGATCATCGTGAAAAAAACAGGAAAGCGTATGCATGGGAGGGGTGTGTGGTGGAGAAAGGAAATGTTCAAGCTAGGTGACTGGAGAGGGAGACCCAGAGTAGGAGCGTTTTAAGGAGAGGATTCAAGGAAAAAGGGCACAGTACAGGTGTACTGTAATTAGAGAGTTAGATTCCTAATTACATAGCAAATAAATACTTCTGTGAGTTGATTCTTAAAAGAATGACTAGAGCTTTGTTCCTAAACATTGGCTGCTCACTAGAATCGGCTGGGGCGGGGGTGGCTTTAAAAACACGGGTGCCTGGGTCTCCTCCCTCCCCCTTCTGTAACTGCCCCAGAGATCCAGATCCAAGTAACCTTGAATGAAGTCTGGGAATTAGACTAAAAACTCCCCAAGCAATTCTGTACAGTCATGGTTAAGAACAAGAATGAACTTTGTGCCTTAGTTTTGTGGTGAGTAAAATGAGTAAAATATTGCCTAACTCACAGTTAACAGAATAATCTTTAGAATAATAAAAGGGTTAGTTGGTGTGGTGCACGGAGATCAACCAGGGGTGATTTTTCCTCTAAGGGGACATTTGGCAGCGTGTGAAGACGTTTTTGATTGTCACGACTAAGGAGGGGGTGCTAATGGCATCAAGTGGGCAGAGGGCAGGGGTGCTGCTAAACATCCTACAACCTCCCCCCCCCCCCCCCGGCAACAAATAATTAGCCAGTCCTAAATAGCAATAGTGCCAAGGTTGAGAAAGCCTTAGTTTGCAGGTAGACAAGTCTCTCAAGCTGGATTGCCTGGGTTCAGATCCCAGCTCCATCACAAAGCAGCTATCTACCCTTCTGAAAGGTACTACTCAACTTCTTTGTGTCTTAGTGTTGTCATAAGTTCAACAAAAATATTACTTAACTCATAGGGATTGGATAGTTAATTCATGTGAAGGCAGAGATGTCCCTGGCTAGTCCTCTACTCTTATTTAGGAAGTAAGAAATTAATACGCTGTAAATCTCAAGCCAAAATTTTGGAATTTCCCTTGCCTAGATCCATGGGTTTGGGGGCTTTAATGCAAGGAACGGTAGAAGTAATAATAGCCCCTGTTTATTGAGAGATCACTACATTTTAAGCAATACGTGAAGTATTTTCTATACATAATATCATTTAATCTTTACAATAACTCATATGATGTAAGTACCACGAATCCCATTTTACAGACACAAAATTGAAGTGCAAAAAGTTGTGGAACTTGCCCAAATTTACACAGAAAGCAGAGGGGGGTCTGTTTGGCTGCAAAGTCTGGTCACTTAACACGATATTATACAGAAAGCCAAAACTGTGGTATACGGGAAACACCAGAAAGGAATTGATCAGTCTATCAGGTGTTTTGGCTCATTCTTGCCTGGGTTTTCACTTCTGATCTGCTCTAGCCCCACCCGATTTTTCCCAGATCCTGAGTTGCCATGGAAGCTGCCATTACAGTATTCTTTGTGGGCAGGGATCTTCAAACAGACACGTGCACATTTATTTAAACATCATATACATATTCCACTGGATTACTTATGTAAAAGCTAACACATATTTTAAAAGAAAAAGATAAAATAAACATACATGTTCTAATGTTTTCCTATTGCATCACCCCCTAAGGTGAATGGATCCATTCTGGAGACCACCATTCCAGACAGTTCCTATGCTCCTGTTTTCTGTATCAAGAACTCCTTTCTCTTTTATTTTAACAAAGGTAAGTTTACATTTATTTTCTATGTTGTATGGCCTTGGAAACTAAGTGAAAAAAGGCAAAGGAAAACATAAAATCTCTTAACCTGGCTTAACCAAAACCCAGCCACAGCTGACATGGCTGGGTAGTTTACAGGATTCCAGCACACTATTTCTTTTCTGCATCTCAGACTCTGAGAGATAGGGTGGAGATGGGGAAAAACTACAGGCGGTGTTGGGATCTTATCTGCTGCACTAGCTGCACTTGTCTATAACAGGCTTACTTTGGGATAATACTCATGGGCTCTGCAAATGTTTTGAGGTCTATACTTTTCTATTTGTTTTCTTTACTCTTGGTTTCCTGCTAAGAGCCCCTTTTGAAAGAGTCCAAGATAGTCTTGCTGAAACTAATAGGAGAGGGGATTTCTTATACCATGACTGGTTGGGGATAAGCAGAAGGTCAGAGACATCAGCTGTGCTGATAGCTGCAGCCATTCTGACTTAGGGTCCCAGGAGTTGTAGCCAGAATTGGAGCCATCACAAACAGGAAAAACCCAAGTGAAAAAGTGAAGTGAGCTGAGGTAGCAACAAGGTTTTCTCTCTCGGGTTTCTATTACTTTGTCAGAAATCCTCAATTCATCCTTTTTTCATCTGTTTTCATATGCAACTTTCAAATATTAGGCCCCGTAATTCCTGGAAAGCATCAGGCTGGAAAGATAGAAATTTGGATTTCAATTCTAAGAAAGCAGTTTTGTTGTTGTTGATATGGTAATTGAAGAAACTTGATAGTTTTTCATTCTTGGGAAGTTAAGAATATATCAACAAAGCTGAGAATCAGAAAATTCTAAAGCAATAGTTATTAAAATGAACTGAATGAAGATATTTATGAAATCAGACAGGCAGTTAAGAGGGACTAAAATGATTAGTTCTCTGCATGTGTAGCCATCTTTTATATCTGAGGATGAAGAAGCAGATGGTCTTGTTATCAGTTTGCATATTTGCCTGAAAAAAAAGCAAACAGCACAGGTGTAGGATCCACATTCCTTTCCACATGGCACACATGTGAGAGTCTGGCTCTGGGTTTGTGATTATAGATGTTGCTTATAGAGCCTGACATCATTTCCTGACATTCCAGAGTGCACTGAATCTCTGAGCAAGAAACTGACCTGTTTCTAGTGACCACACTCTAAATCCATTCATCCAAGAACCTGATGTCTCCTTTGGAGGGAGATCTGTAATGATTCTTTGACTTTATTTACTCAGATTTAATTAATATGATTACCACTGCCAGGCACTGTGCAAGGCACCTGCTTATGAAAAATTTGATCATGAACCCAGGTCAGAGCTTTTGGATCCCAGGTGAAAGAGACATAATAATAATTGCAATTCTTACCTCATGGAATTGTTGTCACAGCTATGTTGACATCCTATAGAGGTACTTGGAATGGACACTAAAGAGCTGTCTGGTGTGGGTCTGCTTCTTGAGAGATTCAGCTTGCTTCCTCAACTTTCGAAAATACAGTTATATGTATCTGCGAAAATCTTTGGCTATAACTACAGCTTTTTTGGTGAAGGCAAAAAGGCATGTAAACCTTGATTATTACATCTGTATATCTGCAAAGTGGTCCATGATTTCTTATATATCATGTGTGAATGCTTTCAGAAAAGAGTTTTATCAGAAGGCTGCTTATAATTACAACTTTAACTCAGGTGTCAGCAGCACGGAGAAACCTGAGATTTGGGAACGGTGACCATCTATGGGCCCCTTTGGAGGGCCAGTATACAAATGGCTGCTCCAAAGTCAAATCCAACCTGCTGATGTGTTTTGCTTGGCAAATAGTGTCTGTGTATTGTGTTTTGAGGGTTTGTAGACAGAACAAACATTCCCTAGTTTTCCACAATCTTTATCACTCACTCTTATCTTATTCCTGCTTGATTCACATGTTTACATTAGTTGACTGGCGTACAGGTCTTCAACGTACTCAGCTCTGACAGGCATGAGAGGGAAAAAGACGAGTAAGAACAAATAGAGATAGTAAAAGAAAGGGCTAGAACTGCATAGAAGGCAAAGGATGGGAAACACCTGGCAGAGGACTTGGTCTGGAGCGGATGTCCACTAAAAACAACATGGGGGCATAAGAGACAGGGAGAAGAAGGAGCTAGAGGAAGAAGTTACTGATCTCTGTTAGGTATTCCATCTCAGGCATTTAACCCTCATTATCCTATACAATAAACATAAACATTTCCCACCAAGGGGTATTCTTACAATAAGGTTATAGTAAAGAAAGGTGATCAGTACTAGCCAAAGAGTGCGGTCTCAAGCCTAGGGCTATGTGACTCCAAAGCCAGACTTTTCCCACTTTCCTACCACACTGGTTGTCATAATGGTTTTTATTTTTGTTTTTGTACCAAGTCCAATTCTAGAGAAAATTAAAATAGTTATTGGTCACATTCTTTTTCACCTAAACTTACAATAGTTTTATCATGTACTATAGAAAAAAAAGTGTATTATTGCAACTTAAATTATCCATTTTATTGAATAAAGGATTGCCAGTGAGGAAATCGGAATTACTTTAAGTCACTAAGAATATTAACCCTTCAAATGTAGCAATATAGGCCAAAGAGCAGATTCAGGTGAGTTTGAGTGAGGTTGCTCAACATATGCAACATGAGGCTAAAAATTACAGATAGAATCAATAGCATATTCCTGAATCTTAGCCTAAACACTAAGCTAACGACGCAGCAGAAGAGACATGTTGATGCTTCGGTTGCAGAAATATCTTCTCAGCAAAGCCACTAAAGGAATATTAAGAGTAGAAAAACATGGTCTATGATAGATCTAACCTAGGTTGCCAGGGAAAGGGAGAGAATGGGGGAGTTAGTTAATCATATAGCAAAGGATCAATGTAGGGGAAAGGAGATCTTA